>NW_027040934.1:0-462571 GCF_037179485.1 Ochlerotatus camptorhynchus | reverse complement strand
CCATCCCGATTCACCAGCAGCGGTATGTACCGGTACAGCGAACAACGCGAGTAGGCTACACGACACATATTACACGAAATTATGAACACAGAACAATACGCACATAATACAGAAAGTGACGAATAAATGCATTCAAAGAAAAGTGAAAGTTCTCGATTGATTTTAGAATAGGTCCTATCTTCATTTGTCTCATTTGTCGATAAAAGATGCAAAATGGCATTGTCGGTCATAAGGAACGTTTCTGCAAAATTTCAACCTAAACAAAAAATATAAAAATAAACCGAAGGTCATCCGTCAGCATACGGCCGTCAGCACACGGCCGGCTCGTGAAATTGGAAACAGTTTCCGAGCCTAATTGTCAAGGACCAAACACTATTATCTGGCCAAACGTAGGCCATAATCCCAAAGGAGTTTTCCCTTCTCGGTGTGACCAAGGTGGCCTTGCCACGGTCGACCGATCGTACTAACGAAGGACGACGCTTGCCATCCCACCGTCCAGCAACGCCCGCATGGCCCGTCATCCGCTCGCTTCGCCAATCTATCGAGAGTTTCGGCCGCACAGTAGGACAGGAATCACTGTATTGGCCATCCCGATTCACCAGCAGCGGTATGTACCGGTACAGCGAACAACGCGAGTAGGCTACACGACACATATTACACGAAATTATGAACACAGAACAATACGCACATAATACAGAAAGTGACGAATAAATGCATTCAAAGAAAAGTGAAAGTTCTCGATTGATTTTAGAATAGGTCCTATCTTCATTTGTCTCATTTGTCGATAAAATAATCAATTGACTAAATTTGCTTTCTACCGCGATCTAAACGATGGATTTGCAATATTGATACATGTTCAACAGTTCAAGGTTTGAGCCTTTGATTGCATGTGTCGATATTACAAATCCATCGCTCAGGTTGCGGTAGAAACCGAATTAAGTTAATCGATTCTTTGATCAAAAAATGGAGATAGGACCTATTCTAAAATCAATCTAGAGGTCTTCGTTTTTGTATCGTGAAACCCTCTGATTACCCGGTGGCTAGCCGACCCTCGGTGTTCCGGAGCTTGCTCTTGTTGCCTGAGTCGACCGGGTGCTGTATGTTTGATCTCCGAGTAGGTAGTTGGTGAGTGCTGAGTTCTTACATCAGTTATAAAATCAACAGCCGCAAAATTTTCTAGTATTTCTGTATGTTTCTCAGAAGATACTAATCTGAAGATTAAAAATAATCAAGAATATCGATACGCTGTCTGCATATTTATAGCTTTTTAGGGATACCCTAAACTGTTGATCTCTGAGTCATACATCAAGGATGGTTTTTCATAAGAACTTATCTACCCTAAATTACCACTTCGAAAACATGTGAGATTTCAATCCAAATTTTGGAGTGGTCCGTTGACTCTGAGAATGAAAAAAAGTGAACAGGTCTAATATTTGACATATATGTTAAACCCAGGATCTACACTACTTCTATCCAATTGTGTATATCAGATTGACCGAGTAAATTTTACACGCAAAACAAACGGCATTTTCAAAAACTGTTATCTTGATTTTCTTACATCCCTGAGATGATCTCCTATAGATTTTGCATACGAGCACTGTAATGGTAGTTCTTACAACAGCCTTTAGTGAACAAACAACTTTTTTCAGAGTTAATTGTTTCATACAAACCCATTCAAGAATAATTGTCTAGGGTTAATGTATTTAATTCATGAAATAAGCGAATACTAATTTTATACAATTATTGGAAATGTCTTCCGACGAACACACTATAGAATATGTTCACGTGATTCCTTAAAAGGTTTTTTTTTTTTCCATGTTGGGGACATAATACCACCGCGACCATTACTTTGATCTATTGTGGTGTACTCCTTAAAGTCTTAGTTAGATTTTTTATACAAAACTGCAAGAGAATCTTACATTCCCCGTTTGTGTGTAGGTATAATCTCATCGGCATGTAGAATTTAGAGAGAAATCGATTCGTTCCTAGGTTTAAGCAATAACATAATATAATAATAAGGAATAAGGTGCATAATGAAAAAAAAAATATGAAAGTTTAAGAGTTTGAAGTAACATTTCCTCCTAAATACTAAAATCATTGCCTAAAACTATTGCTTACACTTGGTTCAAATTTATTTATTGAAAATGATACAACGATTAATGATATTGAAAAAAACGAAATCTGAACTTCAAACAATTGTAGGATTCAGAATCATAAGGGCCTTACTAACCAAACAAACAGTTTGTTGCATTAGCTACACTTTAGCAACATAAGCGTTTTTTTATTTTTTATTTTGTTTGTCAGAATCAGAAGAACAAATCAAACATCAAACATCGTTCGTGAAAAAAACTGGTAGTATTTTTATCGATGGAATTAGTATAGCCCTTATGAATCAGGAAAACAGAATTGTAGATCATTTTCATTTAAAAGTTTATTGGACAAATCCTGAGCATCACTACTAATTGTGATTTTTTTCATTTCAGATTCCGAGTCTTTTGTCACTGGCTATGCAATCACAGCACATTTGGCAACATAATATTGGTCTGCATTATGTTTTCATCTGCTATGCTGGCAGCAGAGGACCCTTTGAATGCAAATTCTGAACGCAATCAAATTTTAAATTACTTCGATTATTTTTTCACTACAGTTTTCACTATTGAGTTGCTTTTAAAAGTGATTTCTTATGGGTTTTTGTTTCACGATGGTGCATTTTGTCGATCAGCCTTCAATCTTCTAGATTTACTGGTTGTATGCGTTTCGCTGATATCCATGTTTTTCAGGTACAACATGATCTCAATCATTACCAGAATATAATATAATTTGTTTTTATCCATTGCCAGTTCTGGTGCCATATCTGTAATTAAGATTCTTCGAGTTTTGAGGGTTTTGAGACCACTTCGTGCCATCAATAGAGCTAAAGGTTTGAAGGTAAGTTTCAGAATCATAAAGATAATTTTTGTTTGTAAATAAAGTCATAATCATTCATTTTATATCAAGTGCAGGGGTCGATCATTGTTCATCAGCCATGAGTAATTAACTTTTAACTTATTCTGTATTACAGAATTGTTTTTTTTTAATATAAAAACGGACAATACGACTTACATGGTAAAAGAAATTAGTTATTTCATTTTAATTTCCTTTCGTTTCTCAGCATGTAGTTCAATGTGTTATTGTAGCAGTTAAGACAATCGGAAATATTGTTCTAGTAACTTGCTTACTACAGTTTATGTTTGCGGTAATAGGAGTTCAATTGTACAAGGTAGGAAAGTTGCTTATTTAAGAAAACATACTGTTTGGATTTCTTTCTTTTTTTGTGTTATTCATATCTTGAAAACTGTTTGTTTCTAGTTTTCGTTTTATTATTAACTTAAGCAGCTAAGTAAAACTTTTTGGGTTTGATTATTAACAAATTATAATAAATACGCGGTTACTTACAAACAAGAGACCGTACATTCTAAGAATGGAATTGAATTAACGTTTTGTCTTTTATGCACAAAATTACACGAAGATATTTGTAAATCTTGATCATATTTATCCCAAATTTAGTGACAAATTCGTGAAACATTCTAAAACGTGTACATCATTTCGATGACATTCGAACCATGCGATGGTAGAGGATAGCTTATGAACAAATTTCGGTTTTGATTTTAAATGAATTGCTAACCACACTGATACAGAATTTAAATTTTTATATGTTTCAGAACAAAATCAATTCTGATAAAAATTGCATGAGTTTCCTTAAAATAAGAAAGTAGAACGTGACCGGTTAATTAAAATAAATTGATCACCAACTTGAGATGGGCAATTTGCTCCCGAGTTGTTCTAAAGACCCGATTCACTAAAGTGAGCTGATGACCGGCGGTTTTTTTTTTACGAATCTCAGCTCATCTCTGCTCAGCTCACTGATATCACAAGTCTGAACCATTAAATCCATCGCGTACAGTGGGACTTTTCAGAAAAGGTTTCATACAAAATTCTAAATTTTACATATAAAAAAATTAAATGTAAAAAAAATGATTTCACTTGCAACTGTAAACAGATACGATCCAGGGAAATCGGATGTTGTAGATCACTTTTTATTTCGCTTACGTTTACTTTGTACCTATAGTTGCGGTATGAGGGTTGTGTCAGAACAATGATTGAAAACCAGATAAGGTTATTTTTCATCAATAGCTCTCCTAAAATAAAGCAGATTTGCATTTTTCAAACTTAAAATTAGCCCAAAAATGACTTAAAACAATTTATTTTCCTGAAGATTTTGACTTCTTTGCACCTATAGTTGCGGTAGTGTTCCCATAATACTGGAACTCATAAGAAACCAATGCATTCCACTATTATAGCAACCAAAGTTAGTAACTACCACTACTACTGGAAAAGTTAATGGAGCACGAGTTTTCGAAAAATGTATACAATTTAATTACGATGTAATATTTTTTCAGCAAAATACAGATTGAAAGCTACAGTTTGACATATAAAAATTGTACTTACATCGTTAATTAATTTTTTTAATAAATAAATCATCTTAGTTCCTCCACTACTGGCTCACCCACTCTAGCAGCTAAGCGAAAACTTGACGTTTCGATAAAGAGCGTATTTGTCGGTTTGGATCAGTTTCCACTTCACCGGAGGTGTAAAGTGATCGATTTCGTTTCGCGTGAACTGTAAACTGCGAAATCAAGAACAACATGTGAAAAGGGCATACAAGCTTTTTGTAACAAACCTTCTTATGCCCTTTTCTCGTCACCCATATGACACCAACGCAAACCATCAACATCACCGGATAGGGAAGCTTTTCCCTTCCCGATGATGTTATTAGTTTGTGTGGGCTACCCTCGGTTGGCGAGAAGAGGGCCTACAAAGGTTTGTTTACAAAAAGCTTGTATGCCCTTTTCATATGTGGCTCTTGTAATTAAGAAATTGAAAAATGGTCCACAAAGGCTTGTATATAGATCGCAGCCAAGTGAAAATCTTACATAAAATACCCGATTTTTCACCAGCGCATAGAGAAGTACCTAGAACAAAAAGCTGGCCAAAGTAAGAAAAAAACATATTTTGAGGTTTTCTATGTGGTTTTATTTTTGTTGTATATGCTGCACAATGTGACCACGATTCAAATACGTTAAATGATCTTTAAACACTGATGTTATTCAGCGCTATATTTTTTTTCAAAAAACTACTATTTAGTAACAGCTCATACCAGACGTAAACAAAATGATCATTGGTCAATATTTCTCAGGAAATGACTTCCTTGTATTCAATGCCAACTAGATGATGGGTAATAGTCCCAATATTTTAATGTTTTAGCTTGTTTAGTCCAATTTGACTCAAAATCAGTAATACCTACTTTTAACATGCCTAATATCACTCAAAACAGCAGTAAATAATGTTTGCCAGTAGTCCTAGTAACCCTCTGTGCAGCTTGAAAATGTAATTGACAAAACTTTCACTTCGCTTGGAACCAGACTTGGAACTGTTAACAGATACAATACAGCGAAATCTAATATTGTGGATCGCATATTTTTCACTTCGTTTACTTTTTCACGCATGCAGCTGCTCGTGAAAAGCATATAGCAGCTAATACAGTTCAAAGTGAAGTGAAATCGGAAGCAAGTGGAAGTCATGAAATTTCGCTAGGAAAAAAGGTTGTGGACGAATGGTTGTGGACAAATGGTTGTGGAAATCTTTCTTTTCGCAGTTCACAGTTCACGTGAAACTGTATATAGATCTAAGCGAAGTGAAAATGTCATACAAAATACTACATTTTTCACCAGCGTGAAAAACGCAATTCGCAAATATTTGACTTGGAAATGTAAACAGATTCGATCCAGCGAAATCGGATGTTTGTGGATAACATCTTTTTCGCTTACGTTTACTTATTTTATGCATGCAGCTGCTCGTGAAAAACAGCAGCTAAGTGAAAAGTGAACGTTTCGAGAAAGAGCGTATCTATCAGATTTTCACATCCAACCTTTTTCGCTAGCGAAATTCCATGATCACTGAAATTCGTGTTAGTTACCCTAATAAAATAACCATAAAAGAGAGCTTAACGACGTGTTCAGGGTAACATCCAAACAATTTGTGGGATAGTTTACTCATCCGGAATACAGTTAGTTTATGTATTTGTTTATTAGGGTAGCTAGCGCTAGCAAATCCGCATAGATGTACAAAGTACAAAGTACAAAGTACAAAGAAAGAGCGTATCTGTCAGATTTTCACTTCACCGGAGGTGTAAACTGATCGATTTCGTTTCACATGAACTGTAAACTGCGAAAAAAGGAAACTGGAAAATGTTCCACAAACATCTGTTCCACAAAATTCGATTTCACGGGATCGTATCTGTTTACAGTTCCAAGCACAGTAAATTTTTTGTCAATTACATTTTTCACGCTGGTGAAAAATTGAGTATTTTATAACAGATTTTCACTTCGACCTCTATACAGGCCTTAAGCGAAAAGTCGATGTTTCTAAAAAGAGCGTATCGGCCAGATTTTCCCTTCACCCAAGATGTAAATTGATCGATTCTTCACGTGAACTGTGAATTACGAAAAGGGCAAATTGAAACCACAACCTTTTTTGCTGGCGAAATTTCATGATTTTTCACTCGAACTGAAAAAGGAAAGACAAAACTACCCAGCGGTTGAGTTCTTTAAACTTACTATTGAGTTATGCCTTTCAGTCGCTTTCACGTTTCTGGAGTAACATGTCAGAAGGGCCTAACTCGAAAATGTAAACAAACTTTTTTTTGTGTGTTTCGCATGATGACGTGGGCATTTTACGCTTCCATTAATAAAAAAATGCGTAAAATACATGAAAACATACATAAATTATTTTGAAAGAAAAGGCCTAACTCATATTACTCAATTTTTGAGTTAGTCCCTTTTAGTGCAAAAGGGTATAATTAGAATCGGAACTTTTCACGAGATAAGCCTTTTTGTTAAAAGTTTTTGTTTATATTTTCTCTCTCATTGTTGTATTTCTTTCATTATTTTTCGTATTAATTGCAAGTCGAATTAATTGTTCGTGATAATCGCCGGTCAGTTTATTATGATGGAGAACAATCGTGAGCATAGCAGAGGATTACAGCTTTTGTTGGGTAAATATTCTTTTAATTCATGATTGTAGCCGAGATTGTAGCATTATTTAAAAATATTCAATTCCAGAAGCGGCAGAAGTTATCCTCAAGGAAGACATTGATGTCAATATCGGTGTTGTTTGCGAAACACCAACCGTAGCGCAGTATGAGGAAGTGAATTTCACAGGCTGTCTGGCGTCTGGAAATTGTTCCCGGAACACGAGTGTCTCTTTCGCCAATATTGCTGCATCAACTCCAATTAGAGAATTTGGAGACCCAGTGATATTTCCTGCTCTGGACCTTTCCCAGTCCTTCATAGAAGAAGCACCACTCGATTTGTCGTACAGAAGCAATGAGACGTGTAGTGTTCTCGATACCCCACTGGACTTAGCTCCTGTCAGTCGTAACGAACGTACTGCATCTATGCCAGTGAATGACTGTGCTCCACTAAATTTGGCTCCTGTGAATAAAATCATTTCTAGATTGCCTATTACATTTTATCAATCGGTTAACAGCAGCCAGCAAGCTTATGCTCGTAGCCCTCTGGCACATCTGGACATGAATGTTATTACACATTCTCACACAGGTCCGTACAAAAACAGCAGTGCTGTTACGGTACCCAGTCCGGCATTAGCTCGCAGTTTTGGTTACAAAGTCCAACCACGATATGCAATGCACGATACTTCTGCCGGTAGTGTCCAAGCCGTGGCTCAGCCGGAACATTCAATCACCAGTGCTCACACAATAGAGAAAAGTCAACCAATGCGAAACACGGATTCTTGCGACACCAGTCGTTCAGGTACTTCATTTAATGATCGCGATCATGGACATAGTATTAATTTATGTTCAGAAAAATCAGCGGGAACAGATCAGAAGAAGGAAGCTCCGCTAATCACAGATGAGGACTGGATTCCACGAAGTGATGAAGATGATGATGAACAAGTTGGTGACGCTACTCTTCTGAACGATTTTTCGATACACGAATACTTTGAGCCGTATCGTAACCAAGCAGTGATTGGGGACGAGGATGAAGAAATCGTTGGCGTAAAATCTTGTGTTGATCCAAAGAAGTGTTTACAGTCTGATTACTCCGCAGGTATTTAATAATGTTTTGTTCTGATTAAGTTGTGGTTATGAATATAGATTTTATGAACAGGTCCGTCTTCCCGATCCGCTGTCGTTGGAATAGATGACCTTGGATTTATCGAGTTGGAAAAAGAGAACGTCATAGTCAAGCTTAATGCTCTTCGGAAACGAACGAAAAATAGAAATTTAAAAGAGAAAGGACTGGAATACAGCCGATACAATGGTGCCAAGGTTGCAGCACGCAGCGTTAAGCAAGCATGTGCCTGCTCAAAGCTTCGCTGTGACGAACAATATCACGACGATATACGTAAAAAGATTTTGAATAATTTTTTGAAGCTTTCGTTTTCTGCGCAAAATCAGTTTTTGAGTTGCCATATCGCTGTATCGCATGTGAACACTCATACGGTGAGCTAAAAACATATTTATATTTGTATGCTTTAAATTTTATTCTGCATTTTATTTTAGGTTGTCAATTCGAAAAGAGAATACACTGTAAGATATTTTCTTCCAGGAGTTGGTGGGATGGCACGAGTGTGCAAGTCGATGTTTTTGGCCACGTTGGATGTTACATCCAAAAAAATGAGATGCTTAACCGTGAAGAAATTGAACGGCTTGGGAGTCAGTGCCGACGATAAACGAGGTGATAATAGTAATAGAAATCCAATCAGCATCGAAGCAAAACAATACATCGAGGATCATATTCTATCATATCCAGCCTATACGTCCCACTACAGCAGGAAAAAGTCATCAAAGTTGTATTTGTCAAGTGACCTGAACGTTGCAAAGATGTATGAAATGTACAAATCAAAATGTACAAAAGACAGCTTAAATCCAGTCCACTATAATAGCTTTCGGCTTATATTTAAACAGTTTAATATGAGCTTCCGCAAGCCTAAAACGGATACGTGCTGCGAGTGTGATAGACTGAATATACAAATAAAACAACATGCTAACACGGCGGAACTTGAAAAAATCCAAGCCATCCAGCGAGAGCATCAAGAACTGGCGCAGTATGTATACGCAGCGAAAAAAAGGGATGTACAAGATGCTAAGGTCGATCATACGGTATATACCGCATCGTTCGATTTACAAAAATGCCTGCCAACACCCCATCTTTTGTGCGGGCAAGCATTTTACAGCCGGCAACTATACACTCTCAATCTCACCATTTTCGAAACTTGCCAGGGACGAAACTCCGCTCGATGCTTCCTGTGGGATGAATCAAAGGCTCGCCGGGGATCACAAGAAATTGGGTCGTGTATCCTACACAACCTTCGGTCTCTACTAAATGAAGATTCTTACTCTAAAGTTCGTGTTGTCAAACTTTATTCAGATAGGTGCGGTGGACAGAATCATAATATTACAATGTGCATGACAATGAGCCTTTTCATTGAGGAGTGCAAAAGAGCAAACCGAGAAATGACCATTCAGCATAACTTTATGGTCAGTGGCCATAGCCATATGGAGGTGGACTCTGTACACGCTGCCATTGAACGGGCCAAGAAGCAGAACACGATGGATATTGAAACGCCGCGGGACTGGGCGGTTTTTATATCCCAGGTTAAAAGAAAAATTCCGTTCAATGTTACGGAATTAGAGCAAAGCGATTTTTTCGCTTTAAAATCACTTGAAGCCAGATATAAACGCCCAAAGCATAACTCGTCAGGACACCTAATCAAATTCAAACAAATCATGCAGTTTGAATACCGCACTACCTCTCCTGGCGTTGTATTTTATAAAACGAATATTAAGGAACAAGACTTCTCTAGTTTCACTTTGGGCGATGAGAAAGTATTTCAAGACACAGATATGCCTCTCCCTCAGCTTTTGCCAATAGAAAAAGAACCGATTCCATTACCCAAGGAGAAGCTGAATGATCTTAAAAAGTTGATGCCATTCATTCAGAACAAGCAGTATTATGACACGCTACTTAAAAATCTCGTGGCACCAAAACGAGGCAGAAAAAGAAAACTGATTGAAAAAGACCACTTCGATGCTGATTTGGATCCAAACACTGACGACTGGCCAGTGGAATATTTAGAGGCAGTCGACAACGAGTGGCCTATGTAGTACAAATCACTCACTGGTTTCCCAGCAAAAACCCATCAACCCAGCAAACCCAAACAACCGTTCTACAATTATTGTTCAGCATTGTCATCAATCGTTATCCACATATATTAATACAAATACAATTTATTAAATAAAATATGTTGAACGTTACAAATCTAACTCTTATTAGTGTAGTCCGTAGTCTTATAACGGAAAACATTATCAGTCTAACTTTCCGCTTTCTTCATTGATCGCCACGTAGGTGTTGTATTCTACAAAGCTATAGCTTATAATAACAATCTTGATTTCTATTTTTCTGCCCGTTCTACAATCTTTTCAACGGTATTTTTGTTGATGAAACTGCTTTTTCTGAACAATACGATAGAGGCGGTCCATAGCCTGTACGTCCATTTAAGGGTGTCAGTTGGATACGTAGATGACTAAATCGTCGGCCGTATCGGCCAATTAATACCCAACCCACCGGTTTTATCACAATAAATAAAGAATTCAAAACAATCTGCAGCTAGTCAAAAAAGATCTAATCAAAATGCCATGTAAATAAAGATTCAACTAAAAGGTTCTAACTAAAATTAAAGACAAAATACGTGCTAACAGAAAGGGTCTAACTCAGGGTAACGAGTATAAAGGGACTATTACGGTTTATTTTCACATTTTCGCATTTTTTACATGTTGGTAGTGGATTTTCGACGGATATGATGCATTATACTTAAAGCTTTCGTTTTTGTGCTTCTTTTAGTGTTCCTTAATGTTTTCTATAATGTTACTGTTTTAAATAGGATTTGAAAATTTATACCAAAATTTGAAATTTATTTTTTTCAAAACTGTCAAATTCTAGATAGGCCCTTCTGACATGTTACTCCAGCCACGAGCGCTATCGTTATAAAAGAGAGTTTTACGACGTGTTCGGGGTATCATCCAAACCATTTGTGGGATAGTTTACCCATGATTACCGAGTCCGGTAATTTTTTCGAACTTTCAACATCTGAACTTTTCGGTAAAAATCATGCATAATTATTCATTAGTTTTAAAGCTTCAAAACAAGGAAAGCTTCTACACAATGGCAAGATTTGGTTATTTAAACAAGGTTGGCAGTGTTTTGAAATTTAAATTTAGTGAAACAGCTTTTGAAATTAGGGTTAAACCTTTACCAATTGTTCAGCTGTTGAAAGTTCGGTAAAAAAATTATCGAAGTCGGTAACCATTTCTAAATGTGTTCTTTTTCGTTTATCTGTAAATATTTTTAATTAGAAATGAAAACCCGGTTTTTAAGTATGAATTTATTGATGCAGCCAGTAGGTTTCACACACGGTCGACTTACGCTACTAATGTTCACTCCTGTGTTGAGATCCTCGTTGAGATTAATACCAAGGGAAGATGTAAAGGATCTGGTACACGGTGAACTTCAATATGTTCTCGCCTTCCATATTGCAAATCGGCTTGAATAAGATCCATTCCGGTGGCCTTCACGGTGAAGCTGGGATGCATGGATTGAACGTAAATTTTCTTGGGGTTTCTACCAACATTGAGTACCGGTCAGTGCCTATGAAAGTACCACAAATTGCTGTGATTTTTAGCAATTATTGAAAATTAGTTTACTTTTATATTCCTTTTGTTACTTTCGATTACTGGGACTACTACGATTACTTGAATAAAATGTGGAATTACAATCATGTTACTCAATTATTCACAGATTTTCAATCTCACATATTGAGGATTTAATGACTAACATGACAACAATACACGCTATAGTTTTGAAACGTAAGCATGACCATCCAAAACAACAAATCTTTGCGCCGAATTAAAACAGAAAATCATAGCAAAACCGAAATTTAAAAGTTTTATTGTCAATCTTTTATTTTAGTTATAATGAGACTCCACTGTATTTTTTCCTTGATTTGTTTTCCGTCGATCTTGTTTTCCGTGCTGAGCACCAATTCTACCGACGCCAGGAAGGCAGCTCCCACACCTGGACCCTACCTATCAACCCATCAACTCATGAACCGGGGACCAACGGCTTTACTCAGATCATCCCGGCGGCACCGACTGGGATTGAACCCAGGCCTGCTGGGGTGAGAGGTAATCACGCTTACCACTACACCACCGGCACCGCTAAGACTCGATTGTAGTATTTGTTTAAAATCATCTGTAAAATTGTAATTCCTCATGTAATCCAAATAATCATAGTAATCTCAGTAATCAAATGTATTAAAAGTAATCCAAAGTAACGAAATAACAGTTAAACATACTTTGACGAAACATGTATGTATTTGCGTGGGCGTACTTCGGTTCTGGTGAAAAGAACCTAGCAAATTGTTTACAATAGTTGATAGGCCCTTTTCAAATGTTACGCGGGCATTAATCGTGTGTTCATTTTTAGTAAGCAGGGCCCCGCTGTTCTGTCAATTTTTGTTCAGTAGATGAACAAAAATTCACCAGTCCTGAGACTCAGATTATCCGGATATTTTTATTTTTCAATTTTATTAAATTTTGGCAATTAACAGATGTGCCATTCTACATCAGGTCACATTGGCACCTAAAAACAAATATTTAGAACAGTATAAAAGAAAACTGTATAAGGGAGAATAAATTTGAAATTTCACTATCCGGATATCCGGATAGTTACTATCCGCCTGATAACCATCTCAACGTTTTCTTATTTCATTTTATTTCAATATTTAGCACTAGAAAGCATGATATTCTGTATACTGAATATCAATTCAACGATATTTCATGTGTCTGAAAGAAGTTATATTGAAAAAACTGAAATATCCGGATAGTTGCAGTCCCAGCTCTAGTCTAGCTAGTAATATTGTTTTGATTTGAACAAAGTTGATTTTGTGTGCAATGATCTTTGACAGTGTGCAAAGCACAAACGAAGTGACAGGCTCGAAAACTTTGGTGACGAACCTGCTATTGCAATTTTTCAGTGTACCATATGGCAACACTACCATAGAGGTAACTCTAAGACTAGAAGGTCCCGAAATAACGTGCTCAACTTTTTGGCTCAGCTCTGGTACTCTCTTCGGTCCCAAGCTAATCGATTCACCCCTCGAAACATAAGAAAAACCAATAACCCCTCATTTTATCTGTCAAACTTTCATAGCGAATCAAAACAAACATTGCGTAGTACTAGAATTTCGACTAGAATGGGGAACGTTAATCGTTTGGTTGGGACCAATAGGCTAGTCAAGTAGTGAGCCATTCCGTATCGAGCGCTGAGCCAGTTAACAGCGTCCTGGTCTCTTCATACGACACTCGTTTTTTTACCGCGTTTCCATCGCTCTCGTGTTAAAAAAAGTGTTCAGGTGAATCGCGCACGGTTTTCGGAAGCAGCTATCGTAAGCTGAGTCTTACGTATAGACTGTCCATCTTTAACCCAGTGATTGATCATCATAAAATCATCACCATCATCATCGCACCATCTCCGTCAATAGCAGCAATAGTAGCAGCAGCAAACGGAATACCTAGCTGCACCGGCTGATAGGTTGTTTACACAACCGGCACAAGTATAGTACAATACATTTTGCAAGTCCATTGCCTCCCTATTGTAGTTTTGTTTTGCCTCGTGGCGCGTGGCTCTGTCTCTCACCCCTGGTAAGGGAGTATGGTTCATAGTGAGACAACTTGTTGCAACTAGATATAAGTTTTTTTTTCTCGATTTTTTTTTCTCTTAAATTTGCTTGTACGCCGTGCAAAACATTTAATTAATAGTAATTGAAATTAATCAATTGGAGAAGGTTTTTATTTTTTTTCCTTCTTAAGCGGTTGCGCACCGCTTTTGCGCAACACTTATGGCATCTTCCGATGCCAACGTTGCGCGAACCAGGTATTACCAACCACTTTCGAAAGGACCATGGGTTGTCTTTTTTCGGCCTAAAAATAAACCCTTGAAAACTCTCGATATTTCGAGAGACTTGCTGCGTAAGTATCCGGGAATCTTGGTACATAAGGAGAGATTCAACAAACTGCGTGTAGAAGCACCGAATTATGATGTAGCAAATAAAATTGCTGATCACGAGTTGTTTAGTGTTGAGTACAACATCTACATCCCTTCTCGAGATGTGGAGATAGAAGGCGTGGTATCCGACGCGAGTCTGTCTGTCGAGGACTTGAAACGTGCCTCGGGTTGTTTTAAAAACAGAAAAGTCACAAGCGAGCTTGTAAAGATACTGGATGTTAGGCAACTGCATTCAGTGTCTTTACAAGATGGCAAGAAAGTTTATCAGCATTCAGACTCGTTTCGGGTGACTTTCGCTGGTTCAGTTCTCCCAAACTTTGTCAAAGTTGATGGTGCTTTTTTTCCGGTGCGGTTGTTTGTACAGAGGGTTTATAATTGTACCAACTGCAAAAGGCTGGGACACTCGGCCAGCCATTGCGGCAACAAAACTCGTTGTGGCAAATGTGGTGAAAACCACAAAGAGGATTCTTGCCACAAAGAATCAGTAAAATGCGCTTACTGTGGCGAGAATCCTCACCCTTTGCAGGAGTGCCCGATGTACAAGCAGCACTCCGATAAAGTGCAGCGTTCAATCTCTGGACGCTCCAAGCAGACATATGCTCAAATGGTGAAGGCTGCATCAGCCGTCCAAGAGGCAAACCAATTTTCGATTTTGTCAGCTGAAGAATCGAACTCTGACTCATCCGATGAAGGTGATTCTACGGTGGTACACGCACCTTCAAAAATGGACGGATCCACAAAAAGAAAATGCCCCTCCCCGAAAGTGCGCCGTAAGAAAACTAAAGTCACCTTCAGAAGATTGGCAAATTCCCAGGGTAATGGGGATGAAAAAACGAAACCGAAGGCTCCTGCTGAACCAATCCCTGGATGCAGCAGGAATTTTCCACCATTGCCCAAAAAAGATAATAAAAATAATAAAGCTGCTCCTCAAACTTCTCAAAAGAAATCCAAGTCCGAACGAGGTTTGCTAGCTTTTTCGGACATTGTGGAATTCATATTAAATATGTTCAACATACAAGACCCTCTTAGAAGCTTAGTTTCTGCCTTGCTTCCAACATTAGAATCATATCTTAAGCAATTGACTGTTTCATGGCCCCTCCTTGCATCAATCATATCTTTCGATGGATAATTCGTCGAACGAGGTTGAAGATATGATCACTGTGCTACAGTGGAACTGCCGTAGTCTAGTGCCTAAACTAGACTCGTTCAAATTTTTACTTCACAATTCTGATTGTGATATATTTGCTCTCTGTGAAACATGGCTTTATTCCGATAAAGAACTCAACTTCCACGATTTTAACATTATACGCCTGGATAGAGACGATTCTTATGGAGGAGTACTTTTAGGGATCAAAAAGTGCTACCCTTTCTACAAAATTTCCCTTCCTGCTCTATCAGGCGTCGAAATCGTCGCTTGCCAAATAAATGTGAAGAACAAAGACCTTTGCATAGCTTCAGTTTATGTTCCACCAAGAACTTCCATTAGCCGTAGTCAACTCTGGAATCTAGTTTCGATTCTTCCATCCCCAGTATTAATTCTAGGTGATATGAATTCCCATGGTACTGGGTGGGGCGATCTATACGATGACAATAGAGCGGCTATTTTTTACGATTTATGCGACGATTTCAACTTGACTATTTTGAACACTGGTGAAGCGACACGTATAGCAAAACCTCCGGCTCGAGAAAGCCGACTCGACCTATCTTTGTGTTCAAGATCGCTATCATTGGATTGTATGTGGAAGGTTATCAATGATCCCCATGGTAGCGATCATTTGCCAATCATCATTTCAATTAAGTGTGCCCCTCACTCTGCAGAACCATCTCGTGTTCCATTTGATCTTAGTTAGCGCTCAACTTCCGAGCCGATCAGTCGATGTTTTCGGACGAGCAATTTCGGGAGTCGATCACGGACTATATAGTACGTTTTTGTCAGTTTTTCTCGACCGTCGCAATAAGTTTTGTGTTCGGGGTTCACCGCGACTTCAAGCGCCACGATGTCGCGTCGCGAAAATACGTTTCGCGTCGATTATTCGCAGTTTCCGAAGCTTCTCACTCACGACGAAATCCATAAGTTCGTCGGAAAAGAACTCGGTCTTTCGCGCGAAAATGTACTTCAACTCCAGCCAAGCAGGCGGTTGGGATGTACCTTCGTGAAGGTCAACAGCCTCGAACTAGCCGAGAAGATCGTGGAACAACACGATGGCAAGCACGAGTTCGTGTTTGATGGAAAGTCGTACAAGCTACGCATTACGATGGAGGACGGAGCGGTGGAGGTGAAGTTCTTGGAGCTCCCCGAAGGCATCTCCAACGACCAGGTCGCAGCTTTCCTCGCCGATTACGGAGAGGTTATCAGTGTTCGTGACTTACTGTGGGACGACCGTTATAGCGATTTCGGCGGTGTCAAAACCGGTGTTCGTGTGGCTCGCATGGTGGTAACGAAGAACATTCCTTCTCTCGTAACCATCCAGGGCGAAGAAACTGCGGTGGGGTACAAGGGGCAGCGGCAAACCTGCTTGCACTGCCGTGAGTTTGCACACATTGGCATTCCATGTGTGCAAAACAAAAAACTGCTGGTACAGAAGCTCGAAGCAGACCAATCGTACGCGAACGTTACGAAAGGCAAACCAACACCGACCAAACCTACACCAACCAAGCCAACACCGACCAAGCCTACACCGACCAAACCTCCACACAAGCCTTCACCGAACCCATCGGATCTGCGAAAACCGCCGATCGTTAAACCAGGCCCATCGGGTCTGCCTCAAAACCTCACTGCAACAAGTGAGACACGCGCTGTAGCTGCACAGCAGAAGAGCACGATGCTGCCCCCCGCTGCTCCCGTTGCCGCGCAACAAAAATCCACCACAGCGCAAGCTGTCGTTGAACTATCGCCGATTTCCATCCCGATCGGCCCTATCGTATTGAATCGCAGGACCGATGGCAACGAAACGGACAGCTCACAAGCATCGCAGCTCTCAAACAGCAGCCGACGCAGTTCTCGCCGACCGCCGGGTAAGAAGATGCGGCACTCCGGAGAAAACACCACTACCACTGCCGAACACGGACACGGACAGATTTCCGATGAAGACATGCAACAATGATGGAGTACATCAGCTGTAACATCGGAACTGTCAATATCAACACGATAACCAACCCAACCAAGCTAAACGCCCTTCGCACGTTCGTCCACACGATGGATCTCGACATCGTATTTCTGCAGGAGGTTGAGAACGAGCAACTTGCTTTGCCCGGCTACAACGTTGTCTGCAATGTCGACCACGCGAGGAGAGGAACGGCGATTGCCCTCAAGGAACATATCAAATTCTCGCACGTAGAAAAGAGCCTGGACGGGAGATTGCTCGCCCTACAGATACACAACACTACGCTCTGCAATGTGTATGCCCCATCGGGTTCCGCTCTTCGTGCCGAACGAGAGCGGTTCTTCAACAACACCATCGCCTATTACCTTCGTCATCGCACCGATCACATCATCTTTGGAGGCGACTTCAACTGCGTGATTCGACAATGCGATGCAATGGGACAAAACATGAGTCCCGCTCTTCAAGCCACCGTATCCCAATTACACTTGCATGATGTGTGGCTGCAGCTCCGTCCACGAGAGATGGAGTACACCTACATCTCACACAACTCCTCGTCCAGGCTCGATCGGCTGTATGTAAGTGCTGGTCTGCGAGAACAGCTGAGATCGACAGCTGTCCATGTGTGTTGCTTCTCGGACCACAAAGCCGTCACTGCGAGAATTTGCCTCCCTCTCCCCGACAGAGCGCACGGTCGTGGTTTCTGGTCTCTCCGTCCCCATCTCCTAACAGCAGAAAATATCGACGAGTTCCAAATACGGTGGCAATACTGGACTCGTCAACGCCGGTATTACCCGTCGTGGATGGAATGGTGGTTGTCGTGCGCAAAGCCGAAAATAAAATCTTTCTTCCGATGAAAATCGAAACTCGCATACGACGGTTTCAACCACGAACAGCAGCGTCTCTTCGATTTACTGCGAAATGCGTACGACAACTACCAAAACAACCGTTCCACGCTCACCACCATCAACCGAATAAAGGCTGAAATGCTTTTACATCAGCGGCGATTTTCCGAAATGTTCGTTCGGATAAACGAGACGTACGTTGCTGGTGAGCCTCTATCAACCTTTCAACTGGGTGAGCGAACCCGACGAAGAACCACCATCGAGCGTCTGAGGAACGAGAGAGATGAGATAATCGACGATTCAACTGCTATTCGGGATCATATGGTCCAATATTTCACCAACCTGTACGCTCGTGGGAACGTAGATGAAGAAGAAGAATGCGGCCCTTTCCACTGTGGGAGAGCTATCCCCGAACAAGATGCCGTGAATGAAGCCACCATGAACGAAATAACAACGACTGAAATCCTTTCTGCCATCCGGACAAGTGCATCCAAAAAATCACCGGGCCCCGACGGGCTACCTAAAGAGTTTTATTTGCGAACATTCGACGTGATTCACCGTGAGCTGAATCTGGTCTTGAATGATGCCATCAGATCAAACTTTCCAGCGCAATTTGTCGATGGGGTGATTGTTTTAGTGAAAAAACGTGGTACTGGGGAAAGTGCACGCTCATACAGGCCAATCAGCCTGGTCAATGTGGACTATAAAATTCTTTCGCGAATCCTTAAGCAACGGCTTGAAAATGTGCTACGTACCCACGGTGTATTAACTGACTCTCAAAAGTGCTCAAATTATGGAAGAAATATATTTCAAGCCACACTCGCAGTGAAGGACAGAATCGCACAGTTAAAAGCAAACAGACAGAGAGGGAAATTGGTCTCTTTCGATCTCGACCATGCGTTTGACCGTGTCGACCAAAGTTTTTTGTTCAAAACAATGCGAGGTCTGGGCTTCAACACGGCATTTGTGGACTTACTTTCCCAAATAGCAGTGGCTTCCTCGTCTCGCCTACTGATCAATGGACACCTCTCTGCTTCCTTCCCGATACAGCGATCGGTGCGCCAAGGGGATCCTCTTTCGATGCACTTATTTGTGATTTATTTGCACCCTCTCTTGCGGCGCTTGGAGCAAGTTTGTGGGACAGATCTGATCGTCGCATACGCAGATGATATCAGTGCTATCGTAACCGGTGCCCAGCAGTTGGATGCAATGCGAGATTTGTTCAGGCGCTTTGAACGAATAGCCGGAGCACGCCTGAATGAAACCAAAACAACGGCAATTGACGTCGGCCAAATCAATAACCCTGTGACTGTGCCCTGGCTTCGAACTGAAACCACAATCAAAATTCTTGGTGTAGTTTTCGCTAATCCAGTTCGATTAATGGTTAAGCTGAACTGGGACGCACTCGTGACAAACTTTGCTCGGCAAATATGGCTACACTCGCTGCGCAGTTTGTCGTTACACCAGAAAGTGACACTCTTGAACACCTTCCTGTCGTCGAAAATGTGGTATATGGCGGCAAATTTACACCCGACGGCAGCACACGTGGCGAAACTGACAACCAACATGCGGAAATATCTTTTCCGTGGAATATGTGCATCCGTACCCATGCAGCAGCTGGCACGCAGACGGGAGGATGGTGGCCTCAACCTACATCTTCCAGCAATGAAATGCAAGGCGCTGCTCATCAATCGGCATTTACACGAGATCGTTTCCCTTCCTTATTACAATTCCCTTCTCATCCAAGTAAATCCACCACAACCAAATTCCCTTACAGATCTTCCCTGCCTAAAGCTAATCCTAAACAATTATTCAAACTTCCCTTTCCAAATACGCCAACACCCTTCCGCCGATCTCATCCATCGCTTCTTCGTAGAACGCACCGACAAACCGAAAGTGGAAACAACAAACCCCGAGATCAACTGGCCCCGAGTGTGGAAAAATATCGCTGCCCGTGGTCTGCTACCTACGCAGCGCAGCTATCTATACTTGTGGGTAAACCAAAAAATCTCTCACCGACGGCTGCTGTTTACGATAAGGCGTGCGGATGGTGAACAATGCATACACTGTGCTGTGCAAACCGTTGAAACCATTCAACACAAATTTTTTGGCTGCCCTAGAGTACGGGCTGCTTACGATGTACTTCAACAAAGGCTGTTGGTTGTGACTGGCAGTCGACGCTCTCTTCGTTTCGATGATCTCCTTCGGCCCTCACTGGAGGGGATTGCAGCGTATAACAGAACACGGATATTGAAATTGTTATTTGTTTATATCACCTTCATTGATAACAGTAATGGCAGGATAGATATTGATGCATTAAAATTTAATTTTGAAGTCGAGGTTTATTAATTATGTGAATAATTTTTACTAAACATACAAACGACAAATAAACGTACTTTTATAAAAAAAAAAAAAAAAAAAAAAAAAAAAAAAAAAATCTTACAAGGAACATAGATTGGCAGAAATATGCAACGGCGGTGACAATCGGTGCCGAATCAATAGATACGCTTCCACCATTGGAAGAATATCGATTCCTCGCCGATTTGATATACAAAAGCTCACTGGAAGCACAAAAAAGAAAAGTTCCAAGTGCGCCCTTCAAAAGGAGACCAGCCACACCTGGATGGGACGAAGAATGCACAAAATTGTATGTAGAAAAATCTGATGCTTTCAAAGCTTTTCGTAGACACAAAACCTCCACTTACTTCGAGGAATATTCAAAGCTTGAGACAAAGCTGAAACAATTAATCAAAGCAAAAAAACGCGGTTATTGGCGCAATTTCGTCGAGGGACTCTCACGAGAAACCTCAATGAACACCTTGTGGAGGGTGGCGCGCAACATGCGTAACCGCTCATCTTTCAATGAGAGTGAAGAATACTCCAACCGATGGATATTCGATTTCGCTAAAAAGGTCTGTCCGGACTCAGTTCCAGCACAAAATATTCTTCGAGAAGCGTCTCCTAGCGGCGGCTCTCTGGATAGACCATTCTCAATGCTGGATTTCTCTATGGCTCTTCTTTCATCGAACAACTCCTCACCGGGAAGCGATATGATTAAATTCAATCTTCTGAAAAATCTCCCAGATATCGCTAAAAGACGCTTGCTAGATTTATTCAATTCCTTGCTAGAAAACAACATTGTACCGCCTGAATGGAGACAGGTCAAAGTAATAGCCATTAAAAAACCTGGCAAATCAGCGTCTGACCATAACTCATACCGTCCGATTGCTATGCTTTCGTGCATTAGGAAATTGTTGGAGAAAATGATCCTTCGGAGACTCGATCACTGGGTCGAATCAAATAACTTGCTATCAAATACACAGTTTGGGTTCCGCAAGAGCAAAGGAACAAACGATTGTCTAGCGCTGCTTTCCACAGATATTCAACTGGCCTTTGCACACAAGGAGCAATTGGCTTCAGTATTCTTGGACATTAAGGGGGCTTTTGATTCAGTTTCCATTGAAATTCTGTCAGACAATCTGCACAGATGTGGACTTTCTGGAATTTTAAATAATTTCTTGTACAATTTGTTGTCAGAAAAGCAAATGAACTTTTCCCTTGGACAACTGACAACTTCCAGAATTAGCTACATGGGCCTGCCCCAAGGCTCATGTCTCAGCCCTCTTCTTTATAACTTTTATGTCAAAGATATCGACAACTGTTTGGCAGAACAATGCACGCTTAGACAACTTGCAGATGACGGTGTGGTTTCCGTAAGAGGTCCACATGCCGTGGACTTGCAAGGACCATTGCAAAGTTCCTTAGATAACTTGTCGTCTTGGGCTAGGAATCTAGGGATCGATTTCTCGCCGCAGAAAACTGAACTGGTAGTGTTTACTCGAAAGCGGTACCCAGCCCAAATGCAGCTTAATCTTTTGGGCAGAAACATTACCCAATCATTGTCTTTCAAGTACCTTGGGGTCTGGTTTGATTCAAAGTGCACTTGGAATGCCCATATTACGTATTTGAAGCAAAAATGTCAGCAGAGGATCAACTTTCTCCGTTCAATTTGCGGCACATGGTGGGGTTCTCATCCGGGAGACCTCATAACGCTTTATAAAACAACTATTCTCTCTGTTCTAGAGTACGGCTCTTTCTGCTTTCTCTCGGCAAGAAAATGTCACCTAATAAAATTGGAACGAATTCAATATCGTTGTCTGCGTATTGCTCTTGGCTGTATGCACTCAACGCATAACATGAGTCTCGAGGTTCTGGCAGGAGTAACACCCCTCCAGAACCGTTTCTGGGAGCTCTCTCTCAGAAAACTAATCAAATGCGGAGTGACGAACACACTTATAATTGCAAATTTTGAAGAAATTCTTGGGCTGAACACACAATCTCGATTTATGAGAATCTACCACCACTACATATCATCAGATATGTGTCTTCCTTGTTATACTCCAGACCGTGTTCACTTCACCAATCGCAGTTCCTCAATTGAATATGATCTGACCATGAAACAAGCAACTCATGGGATTCCCGATCAACTTCGACCTATTATTATCCCGCGTATTTTTACTGAAAAGTACCAACACCTCAATTGCGTGAAAAGATATTTTACAGACGGGTCACGTCTCAATGGATCCACTGGCTTCGGTGTCTTCAATGAAAACTCTAGCGCCTTCCGCAAACTCCAGGAACCTTGTTCCGTTTTTGTTGCTGAGCTGGCAGCAATCAACTTCGCATTGGGGATGATTTCCAATATGCCCACAGACCATTACTTCATCTTCTCGGATAGTCTCAGTTCGATTGAGGCTATTCGGTCGATGAAACAAGGTAGGCACTCATCTTATTTCCTTTCAAAGGTAAGGGAGCAGATGAGTGTACTGGTCGAAAGATCATATATGATTACCTTTGTACGGGTCCCCTCACATTGCTCAATCCCAGGCAATGAGAAGGCGGACTCTCTCGCAAAGGTGGGCGCGCAGGAAGGCGAATTTTATGACAGGCAAATTTCACACGATGAATTTTACCATTTAGTGCGTCAGAGTACCCTTTCGAGTTGGCAAACCGATTGGGACAATGGAAATCTTGGACGGTGGTTACATTCAATTATTCCTAATGTTTCTTCGAGAGCGTGGTTTAAAGACTTGGACTTAAGTCGTGACTTCATTCGCGTGATGAGTAGACTTATGTCCAACCACTACTCGCTAGATGCTCATCTCAATAGAATAAACCTCGTGGACAGCAACATCTGTCGGTGTGGAAACGGTTACGATGACATCGATCATGCAGTTTGGCAATGTACGGATAATTACGCCGCCAGAGAGCGACTTTTGAATACCCTTGAGGCCCAAGGAAGACAACCCTATGTTCCTATCAGAGACGTGTTGGGAACTCGCGATATCTGCTATATGCAGTCGGTTTATGTATTTCTTCAAATGTCTAGTATAAGAATTTAATTCCTTTGTCTTTTGTCTCTCTTTATTAGTTTTTGTTTGTCTTGTCCCCCCGTCTCGATGAGTCTCATCGTCACCCACTGGTCACCCACCATAGCCGGTCGAACTCCAGACGAAACTAGAACCGCACAACCATTCATACTGGCGACAACGCTCTGATGAGACAACGAAACCTTACCCCTAAGCTCCTCCCCTGATCCTATCCTTCGACAATGTACCTCTCTAACCTCGAGTAAGCCGCGAGTATTCGGCCCAACTCCTACTAGACATAGAATTAAGTGAATTTTGTTACAAACAAAGAACAATGAACTATCGGCTCCGTAAAGCTAACGCGATTGAGCCTTCCAAATAAACATACTGGTTAAAAAAAAAAAAAAAAGTAGTGAGCCAATTTAAAATCGGTAGTTTCGTATTGATTGTTGACACTACTACTGGATTGTACTAGCATTTTCACCAAATATACTAGAATGTTTTTTTTTCTATCTCTTTCACTCTACTCAAAACTGAAATGCATAAAAAATTATGTCACTTCGTATGTGGTACTACTGAACTGTCATCCGATTGAGGTTAACCCCGATGGATTTCAATTGTTTTTCAATAGCTAATCTGTTGTTTTCTTTATACCGTTGACAGACATACAAAGCAGTACCGTTGTACCAACAATCAATACGAAACTAACGATTTTAAATTGGCTCACTACTTGACTAGCCTATTGGTCCCAAGTAAACGATTAACGTATCCCATTCTAGTCGAAATTCTAGTACTACGCAATGTTTGTTTTGATTCGCTATGAAAGTTTGACAGATAAAATGAGGGGTTATTGGTTTTTCCTATGCTTCGAGGGGTGAATCGATTAGCTTGGGACCGAAGAGAGTAGCAGAGCTGAGCCAAAAAGTTGAGCACATTATTTCGGGACCTTCTAGTCTTAGAGTTACCTCTATGGTTGTACCAACAATCAATACGAAACTAACGATTTTAAATTGGCTCACCACTTTAGTAGCCTATTGGTCCCAAGCAAACGATTAACGTACCCTATTCTAGTTGAAATTCTATTACTACACTATGTTTGTTTTGATTCGCTATGAAAGTTTGACAGATAACATCAGGGGTGTGTGGATTCATGCAGAACATGCAGGGGTGAGTGAAATAGCTTGGGACTGCTTGGGACCGTTGTTCTGGTACTGAGTGAGCCAAAAATAATAATGATTTTCTTCGGGACCCAGTGGTCTTAGAGTTACCTCTATGGTTGTACCAACAATCAATACGAAACTAACGATTTTAAATTGGCTCACTACTTGACTAGCCTATTGGTCCCAAGCAAACGATTAACGTACCCCATTCTAGTCGAAATTCTAGTACTACACAATGTTTGTTTTGATTCGCTATGAAAGTTTGACAGATAAAATGAGGGTTTATTGGTTTTTCCTATGTTTCGAGGGGTGAATCGATTAGCTTGGGACCGAAGAGAGAGTACCAGAGCTCGTTATTTCGGGACCTTCTAGTCTTAGAGTTACCTCTATGGTTGTACTCCTTTAATCAAGTACCTCAAAAGGTACACTTTGAGGTACTAGCTTAAATAAGTACAACGGTAGTACAACCAACAATCAATACGAAACTAACGATTTTAAATTGGCTCACCACTTTAGTAGCCTATTGGTCCCAAGCAAACGATTAACGTACCCTATTCTAGTCGAAATTCTAGTACTAGGCAATGTTTGTTTTGATTCGCTATGAAAGTTTGACAGATAAAATGAGGGGTTATTGGTTTTTCCTATGTTTCGAGGGGTGATTCGACAAGCTTGGGACCGAAGATAGTACCAGAGGTGAGCCAAAAAGTTGAGCACGTTTCTTCGGGACCTACTTGTCTTAGAGTTACCTCTATGGTACAACCAACAATCAATACGAAACTAACGATTTTAAATTGGCTCACCACTTTAGTAGCCTATTGGTCCCAAGCAAACGATTAACGTACCCTATTCTAGTTGAAATTCTATTACTACACTATGTTTGTTTCGATTCGCTATGAAAGTTTGACAGATAACATCAGGGGTGTGTGGATTCATGCAGAACATGCAGGGGTGAGTGAAATAGCTTGGGACTGCTTGAGACCGTTGTTCTGGTACTGAGTGAGCCAAAAATAATAATGATTTTCTTCGGGACCCAGTGGTCTTAGAGTTACCTCTATGGTTGTACCATAGAGGTAACTCTAAGACTAGAAGGTCCCGAAATAACGTGCTCAACTTTTTGGCTCAGCTCTGGTACTCTTTTCGGTCCCAAGCTAATCGATTCACCCCTCGAAACATAGGAGATTCCACTAACCCCTCATTTTATCTGTCAAACTTTCATAGCGAATCAAAACAAACATTGCGTAGTACTAGAATTTCGACTAGAATGGGGTGCGTTAATCGTTTGCTTGGGACCAATAGGCTAGTCAAGTAGTGAGCCAATTTAAAATCGTTAGTTTCGTATTGATTGTTGGTACAACAGTGTACTTTGTATGTCTGTACAAGGTATTAGCACAAACGAAGTGACAGACGGAGCGGCTCGAAAACTTTGGTGACTAACCTGCTATTTCAATTTTTCAGTGTACCACATGGCAACACCACTACTACTGGATTGTACCACATGGCAACACTACTACTGGATTGTACCAACAATCAATACGAAACTAACGATTTTAAATTAGCTCACCACTTTAGTAGCCTATTGGTCCCAAGCAAACGATTAACGTACCCTATTCTAGTCGAAATTCTAGTACTACGCAATGTTTGTTTTGATTCGCTGTGAAAGTTTGACAGATAAAATGAGGGGTTATTGGTTTTTCCTATGTTTCGAGGGGTGAATCAATTAGCTTGGGACCGAAGAGAGTACCAGAGCTGAGCCAAAAATTTGAGCACGTTATTTCGGGACCTTCTAGTCTTAGAGTTACCTCTATGAATGTACTAGCATTTTCACCAAATGTATAAGAATGTTTTGGTTCTATCTCTTTCACTCTACTCAAAACTGAAATGCATAAAAAAAATGACAAAATGATACACTCTTTGCACACTGTCAAAGAATCATTGTACACAAAATCAACTTTGTTCAAATCAAAACAAAAAAACTAACCCATCTGGTGGATGATGGCACAAGCTTCCAAGAAAATTCTATTACAGTGAACCACATTATTTTAATGGATTTCTTCGCCAGTTAGTCGTCTGTCACTTCGTTTGTGGTATTAGCAAGACAGAAGTACTACAATAGATCAAATTACAGGTCGTAGTGGTTTTATGTCCCGAACAGATAAAAAAAAGGCTCAAGACGTGTGCCTTAGCGTGTCGAACAGTGTGCCATGCTGTGTTACGGCAGTGTGCAGAATTGATTAGCCCTTGGCTACCATCAATGCTAGAACGGAACCATATTTACACGCAACGGAAAAAGTATCTAATATGAGTTCCATTTACCCTGATCGAAGTTGCATACGGAAAGTTAATATTCAGTTTGAATTTTGTGAATATTTTTTTAAGTTTTTCCAGAAATACGGCATTCATGCCATAAAAAACGGTATTTTGGTGATGGGTCTATGACCGGTATTACCGGACTTCTGTAACGGTAATACCGGTAATGAAACCTCTATTTCTAACTCTGTCAATCGACAGCGACTCTTGTACAAGTTTAACGGTACATTTTTTTTTCATATTTTTAAGTGTCAATAATTAACAAAAAAAAAATTGAAGCGCAAAAAATGTAAAGCGGGGTTTAGACTAGGCAAGTCAAATGATCAACTCAGTTGAATTCAATTGGCTTGAAAAGTTGAGCCTGGTTCAACTTTTTTCAATTCAAGTGAGTTGATCAAGTCAGTTGAATGGCATGGTTTACTCGTTCAATTCGCGTTCAAGTCAGTTGAATTCAACTGACTTGATCAATTGACTTGCCTGATCTAAACCCTGCTTAAGGCACAATTATCGTGATAGAACATTTTGAAGCTAACCTCAAACGAAAGAAGGGCACCGACGGTCTTGTTTGGTGGGTGTTTCACCGATACCGATTTTTTTTTTATAATAATGTTATCCTACCAGAGACGCCATAGCTCAGAAGCTAAAAGGCTCATAGCTGGCAGCCGCTGAAATCCTGCTATGATGTTTTTTTCATTTTACTGGGTACGACGTACACATTAAGGATTGTTATTGTTTTTTGACAATAAATAAAGCATTTATGAAGTACTAATTATATCAGTTAAACTCATCCTATAGAAAGCATCACAAACTATTTGATTTTTAATCCTAAATCTTAACACTATTTTTAAACATTAAAAATTATGAAAAAATTAACATATTTTTTAGGCACGGGGAAAACGGACAGGTACTAGGGGTAAGACGAATATTCTTTGAAATTTTATGTTTCTACATGATAAAAACAATTGAAAAAAATGTATGAATATAGAGGTCATTATGAGTTGCTGCTCTTTCGATTAATATTGCGTTCCCAAACAACTGTGCGGGATTTGAACGATTTGAACTACTGCTTCCCATAAATGTTCATATACAAACTTTAACCTACCGTGATGAACTAGCCATTGGCTAAAGTTCAAAAAAATACCGCAAATTCAGATCACAACCACATTTGTTCATTAAAATCTCCAGCTTTAAAAAAAATCGTTCAAATTTGGCACACTTTTTGGAGACCTCAATACACATCAGAAGAGTATTGGGGAGCAGGGGTTGTGACCAGCCATGACCCACTATGATCATATTTAAGTTATTTAGGTTTTTCTAGTCGTTCTTTCTTTGGTTTGTTTTCCGTCGATCTTGTTTTCCGTACTATTGGTACTTACCGACGCCAGGGAGGCAGAGCACCCTCACCTCAAACTCATGGACCGGGGACCAACGGCTTTACTTCCCTACCGAAAGAAGGCGTGTTCAGTGATTTTATGCCTCAGAAAATCCAGGTGGCGCCGACTGGTATTGAATACAGGCCTTTTGAGGTGAGAGGCAATCACGCTTACCACTACACCACCGGCGCCACTTTTATAGTCGTTGAATGGTAAAATATAGTCATAAGACATGAACATTTGAAATAAACACAACTCTCCAGCAAACCACCATCGTTTGTAAGCTCTTTTGGTGTACTTTCAGATGCAGCTGATCACATTTGAAGTTAACTGCAACTAAAAAAGATTTCTTTTTTCTTGTTTATTATTGTTACTTTAACACTCTTGGGTCATTCGTGACTTGTGTTATGAATGTTAACCACTACGCCGGGGTCGCCCCCAACTAAAAAAGATATATACGTCGAAAATATGGTCAAAAAAGTGTAACATTTAACAATAACTCATTTAATTGAAATGATAAGAGTAAATATAGACGAATTTCACGCTAACTCGACGAAGGAATTGGCAGCACCCTCTCAGATTTAAATGAAACTTTGTGGGTGTGTAGATTTCGTCTACTTAAGCAAATTTGCATACTTATTTTTCTTTTAAACGCTAGACCAACATTTAAAAAGGGCGGATCTTTTTTTATTAATACTTTCTTCAAAAACTTATAACTCAATAATGTCAAGTCCTACAAAAATGTTGCCATAATAAAATACCAAAACATTAAAAATATTATTGCTACACTGAAGAAATATATGTTTAAAATTTAAAACTAAGATTTTCCAAAACATATTTTTTTTAATTCGGAAATTTTTCTACAGATAGGCAGACCATTTATCTATAACTCCTTCATATATCTCAAGATGGGCACTTTTAAAGAAAAAATATTTAACAAAAACTTTTTCGTGTTCGCACTGAATATAATCAATAATTTTTTTTTTTTTTGTGTAGACATAAAAAATATTGAAATGTTGAGACTCATGTGAAACCTTCCGCTCAACCGGATTTCACTCAACAAGCTCCAAATGAAAGGTACACCAAAAAATATATTGAGGACGTATTCAATCCTAATGTGAATTATATAGAAAACTAAATTTTAATGTTATGTGTAATTGGCAGAGTATGAAAAAATGGTGTTGTTATTTCATAAATTTTTATTTTATCTTATTTAGAGAATAACTTATATATATATATATATTATTTCTTAACATTGTCAAACAAAGTAAATTTTTTGGATGCTTCGTTGAATTGGAATATTTCGTAGCTGCAATTTGATTATCGGCAATAGACTGAAAACTGTGAAATTTTTGTGAACCAGATATCGTCTTTGCGTGGTGAAACAAATCTTCTAGTTCTTCTGACATTTTTTCGTATTGCTCAGTAGATATATAACAGAAATTCAATTTTGTGATGCTTTTCTCTGTTTGTTTAACTGCCCAGTCATAGAGCTCTCGTGGGGTTGTAATATTATTTCCGTATTCTTGGGCAACGCTTGCTCTTTTTGCCATTCGTTTTAACGTTCGACCAATAGAATCACAGGGACTTTTGCCATGAGAAGTTGCAAAGAAATGCCAATCTGCTTCCAATTTGTGATACATAGACTGGCAAAATTTTTTTCTGTTCTTATAATGAGCATCTGCTCCATCTGACATAAATGTAATTTAGGAGAAATCTATTGATAGTTTCAAGAACTCTATCAGTTTTGAAATGAACAATTGAACTGCTATTGTATCATGGGCCAATACCTCTAATATTATTATAAAACTAACGTTTTCTATTTTACTGTCCTTCATATAATAAACCACAAAAGGGTGAATAGTTGCCTGAGCGTTATTCCAATGGTAACCCTGAGCAGCGTTCTGAATAATAAATTAATAGTTCTCAGAAAAACCGCAAATTACAATTAATTCATCTTCTTTTAGAGAATCTTTTTTGTTCCTTAGAAATAAAGACTGTTCTTTACAAATAAAGTCATGAGTGATTAACTTATCAATTTTATCTACGAAGTACGTGGCAAACTCATCTGCAGGTTTCATAATGTTCTCCCAGTTACAACGATCCGTAGTTAGCAACTGTTGAAAAATGACATCTTCTTTACCACTTTCTTCTGATAGTGCAGCAAGTTCATCTGCAACTTCAAACAAGCTCGAAAATAAAACTCTGTCGTCCTAATAGAAAAATTACAAAGCAGTTTATTCATTATTTTTTTCCTGAGATACGATTCCTAAACTATTCAACATTGATTATACATTTTCGTGGATTGCGCACACACATACATTATGAGTACCTTTACTATCAAGTAGCTTACAATGTTTAGGTCTCAACGTTGTAAATAAGGTGAAGCCAACTTTAATACTCGCATACGTTTCTTCAAATATTGTATATGCCTCTTTGAAAGACATAATAAGAAGTCGCTTCTGAACCTGTTCTTTTAGGCCATTTCGGATTTCAGACACGTAATCGTTAATTCCAAGCATTGGCATGCATATATCATTACTGTCAAAGAAATCTATAACAGTCTTTTTGTCTAATTCCGTGTCTACTTTGTGCACTACCCGAGCAAAGTCGGTTAACAAAATGAAAGCAAATCGATATTAAAGATTGCAGTTCCTATCATAATGAATACTCATTTTGATTACAATAGTCACGACATTAGTCTGATATCATATTGTGCTTTCATTATGCAGTCAAGACATTTTAAATGAAAGCAACTCAACTTGAAGTTCTGCTGTTAACGTCTTGTTTAAAATTTAAGTTAAGCTTATCTGTCGTTGAACTAACGATTATTGTTTAATTGTTTTGTTTAACACATTTTAGGTCATTCGTAACCAACCCGAGGTGACATTTGAGCTCAAGTCTTTCAGCGTGAGAAGCTTGGATGCTAACCATTTACACCAGGCCCGTATTCAGTCAAACATTATCAATGCAAAATCAGTAATAAAATTGATTTAATTGAAAGCAGGATTAGTTTTCCGTTTGATTCAACAGTGTAAAATTTTGCTCTCATTTTTGATGTGTTAACCGTTAAGTCAACCAAAATGAGATCAAATGGAGTATTCAAAATAAGTTACATCATAACAGCAAATTCTGATTTCAATTTGATCTCTAACTTTGCTCGGGTAGTTATACAAAAAATACCTTGATCTTTCACTAATTTTTTCATTTGTCTTACCATATATATACCGGTGCATTGAACTCTTCTACGATTTTATTTATTGACCAAGAGTGCGGTAACACTGATACAACTTTTATCTGCTCGTTTCTATCATCAGGAGATGAATTAAACTTATTTTTTAATTGTGTTACCATTTCGTCGAATGCTTCTGCTTTACTGATATCTGTTGGATCCATATTAAAAAAAATTCTGTCTACTGCTTGTGTGATGTTTGCTGATTTTGTTACACGGTAATCCATGGTCCTCATGTTGCTTAATGAAATTGGTGAAACATTCAATGTGTGAACGATGCTATTGAATATTTCCACATTATATGGTCTCTGTAACTGGTCCGCTGATGCAATTAATTCTAATGATGGAATTGACGGTACTTTTGTAAGACAAGAAAAGTAAAACATGAATTAATAAGTGTGCAAGGTTTAAGCAAGTATTTTTTTAGCCTACAAATAAAAAAGGTGTAAATTTAAAATATCGATCTGAGTATTCTTACCTGGTATATATCAGGTAGGTGGCCACTTGTTGATGGTTGTTCATCACTTGTTGGTGGTTCATACCCACTTATGGATGGTTGTGGATCGCACAGATCCGAGCGTGGTTTTTTGGATGTATATCTATTGTGCTGAACCAATGCACGGCATGACTGACAAATGTGCATCTGTACATTCAGTTGGTAAGTATATCCCATAGATTGCATTCTTTTAATTAATGCTGGTGTTACGTAACGTAGTTTGTTTCGGTTGCACTTGGGATTCGAAATACCAGCACCGCATTTAAAAACACTTAAGGCATCCATGAGAATAATTGTTATTAAACGTTACAGTAATTTACTTTCTCACTGTCACTGTTTCTACACTATGTACATTGAATAGGGTCATATTTACATCTTCACTTAAATAGCAAATAATGTATACCGTAAAACGGGGTAACGTTGATAGTTTTTTTTTAATATATTCTAAATAATATTTACAGCAATGAATGTTTTTCAAATTTTATATTTTTAAAACAAGTACTGAGGATCCAAGAGTCAGTTCGTCAGTAATATTTTTAAAGGAAATTAAAGCATTTGTACTATGTGTTTAGTTTTGTGACCAAACTTCAGTTTTTTGATTAGGGGTTACTTTGATAATGCTCGATGAATGTAGAAAAACATGGTTGAAATTCAAACAATTTAGTTCTTTGACTATGAAACTTTGTATGAGTATATAATCAGAAAGCATCATAAGCAATAAGAATACCACATTGAATTTGTGATGACTAAAATATATACGTACCCTAATTAACAAAGCACAAGCAATAAAAAAAAAATCTGAAATTGGCCACTAAATACTACAGGGGTGCACCAATAAACAAAAACAATGTTGCAATAGAAATGAAGAAAAAGGCAATAAACAAATAAAAAGCTTCTTTTAATAATTTGAATGTGAACGGTGAAAATGGCAAAAAGGGCAATAGCAAATAGAATACGCTCAATTAAATAAGGATGAATCTCCACTTAATTAGGAAATTTGAGCACTAAATAACTCACCTACGTCACCTGCAGTTGAACATATTTTCCCATAAAAGTGTCAAAATGAGCAATGTTATATTGAAGAACCGCGATAAATAAATCTAAAATGTCCCACACAAAGCGCACAGTTATCACTGTGTAAATCCAAATATGCTGTAAAATCGTGATTATTTCCCCAAAAAGAAAATGAAAACATCTTTTAAAAACTGAAAAAGTTCCAAAAACCATCTGTTGAGAACACTGTCATGGGTAGCACGCCCAACAGATGGCAGTAGTGTGTAAACGTCAAACGCAAAGAAATTAACTATGGGCACCACTGGCGGAGGTGCTATCAGCTAACACATATTTAAATTGACTGTTAAATGCGAGTTCGATGTACAAGATGCGAGTGTTATGTCTGTTTGTCTGTGGTTCTATGAAGATTTGCAGATTTTCAAAAGATATTGTTTTCGTTCTTAGTGACCTTCATGGCCTATAAAATGCTCAATTAGTTTTTCAAAGTGCTAATTTTATACGTTTCTAGCTCATTTCTTATTTTTTGTTAAGCGTTTTTGAAATTTTCCCTGGGACATTCATTGTGCTTTTTGCGTCTTTTTTTACCTTTATAATGGCATTTTCTAGTGCTCTTTTGTGACATATATATTGCTCAAACAGCTGTTTTTAGTGCTCTTTTGATTTTGTTTAATGATACCTTTTTCAATGAGACCCTCATTCGTTAATCTTCTTTATCGACATCGCCTTTGTTAGCAAAGACACAGTATCATTACTTATCGCTATCTTGAAAATACCATATGGAAATTGATCTGCGTTATTGGCTCATGAACTTTCAATCTAATGGAATATTTCCTGAATATGATTGGATCTTTTTTTTATATGGTAGCCCTACTTTTGCTCAATAAAACAGATTAAATTATCCTTAATAAGTAAAAAAAATCTCCTTAAAATAGATCGGGTTGCTCCTTAAATGATTGATCAAAATACGTTAAAAATCTTAAAATGCTCAGTAAATATTTAAAGTAAACTCCCTAAAATAGAGAAAACTCATTCTCAACTCAACTCAAACTCATTCTCAACTCAACTCAAACTCATCATTGTGTGCATTTGTGCATTTTTACTGAACATTTCAGCTGATTTCATGGTACTTATTAACCTTTCTACAGCAGCTTTTCCCATGATATATGGTACAATTACACTTCAAAATGGTGCAAAGCGGTGCATACTAAGGAGCATTTTCAAATGCTTAATGTACAGTTTTCTCTATTTTAGGGAGCGTACTTTAAATATTTACTGAGCATTTTAAGATTTTTAACGTATTTTGATCAATCATTTAAGGAGCAACCCGATCTATTTTAAGGATATTTTTTTAACTTAATAAGGAACATCGTCATTGTTTAATGATTCATTTACCTTTCTACTATTTTATATTGAGCAGTGTTCGTTTTTAATTGCTCATTTTTACTTATCTGCATGAATTATTTTCTTTTCATTAAGAACGATTCATATTTTACGATGGCTCATCCTCATGTTCAAGCATACATTTATCTCCTGGTTTCTGGAACTTTTTCAGTTTCTAAAAGATATTTTCATTTTCTTTTTGGGGAAATAATCACGATTTTACAGCATATTTGAATTTAAACAGTGATAACTGTGCGCTTTATGTGGGACATTTTAGATTTATTTATCGCGGTTATTCAATATGACATTGCTCATTTTGACACTTTTATGGGAAAATATGTTCAACTGCAGGTGACGTCGGTAAGTTATTTGTGCTCAAATTTCCTAATTTAGTGAAGATTCATCCTTATTTAATTGAGCGTATTCTATTTACTGTTGCCCTTTTTGCCATTTTCACCGCCCACGTTCAAATTATTAAAAGAAGCCTTTTTCTTCATTTCTATTGCAACTTTGTTTTTGTTTATTGGTGCACCCCTGTAGTATTTAGTGGCCAATTTCAGATTTTTTTTTTATTGCTCATTTCGCTTTTTTTATTAATGATTAATTGTGCTGCCATTTGTGATGGCTACATCGGAAAGACATTTCATAAGTGATGGTTTGAGTGCTTTTTAAAAAAGGCGAAAAACACGAAAATTGTTTTTTAATAAAATATGTTACACATGCTATATAAAAACTATATGCAATATCAACGGAAATACCCTAAGCTACAATATGGAACCAATGTTCTAATTTAAAATTTAATTTAATTTAAATGTAATCTTTACATTATACTATCAAAGTAATCCGCATTATCAAAGATACCCCGTTTTACGGTACCTATAGACAGGCTTGTGGTCGTACCTACATCGTACCTTTTCTGTACCTACATCTTAAACGGGAAATAATATATATTTTAAAGGTACATTTTGTGACATTGAAACTGGTTTTCTCACTCGTTAAAAATATATTGTTTTTGATTTATGTGATTTGATATATCGACACCCATATTTACTATAACATGTTCCGTCCATATCTCCGAAACTAGTTGACCCTTCCTTAATATTCAAAAGCTTTATAAAAGATCATTTTATTTTGCATTTGGAGTTTAACTCAATCTTATTTAGTGGTAGACGTGAAAAACGTCTATCAAAATTTTTAAATTTGTCGTTCCCACCCTGAAAAAAAAAATCATAGTTTTTATTCAGTGCGGACACGAAAAAGTTTTTGTTGAATCACTTTTTTCCTTTAAAAGTGCCCATCTTGGGATGTATCAACGAGTTGTAGATAAATGGTATGTCTGTCTTTAGAAAAAGTTTCAGATTTAAAAAAAATGTGTTTTTAGAAATCTCATTTTTAAGTTTTAAAAATTATTTTGTGCAGAAAACAGACTTTGTTTTTTTTTTATACTTTCTTCTCAAAACAAATCATCTTTTGGCAACATTTTTGTAAGACTTGACATTATTGAGTAATAATGTTTCGAAGAAAATCATGACAAAAAAGTTCTGCCCTTTCCAAATGTTGGTCTAGATTTTTTTTGAAGAAAATAAGTATGCAAAGTTGCTTAAGTAGAGGAAATCCATACACTTACAAAGTTTCATTGACATCTAAGAGGGTGCTGCCAACCATTTGTCGAGTTAGCGTGAAATTCGTCAATAGTATCTTCGAGAAAGTTGCGTATTATAACTAAAAAGAAACTATGTAGAAAATTGAAAACATGTAAAAGTTAAAAATACGTTACATTTTGCAATAAAAACTGTTTTTTTGGGGTTCATTTTTGAAAAAACAATCCCTCCTACAAAGCAAGTTAAAATGTTGACGTTTTATACATAGTTGTTAGTTTTAATTTTCCCACAATATTTCTCAAAACATCAACCATCTATCTCAATGTTGTGAAAAAATAAATATCTCATATCATTTTAGGGGGATTAATCCCAAAACTCATGCCTTCTAAAGATGACACAGATCATGCTCATCAACTTTGCTCAAGACGTTGCCTCTTGAAACACGCTATTCATGGCGCTATTAATTTAGAGCACGAAATTTTTTTAATAATTTTGAGCCAATTTGTACTTTGTGGAGATAAAAAAAAAGTTATGTAGTAAGATAAGATGACGAAGACATTCTGAGGTGACCATACATACTGAGCTGTGAGGGGCCATACCACGTGACTCATTGCATAATTGAAAAATTGATTTGAATTGTTACATAGTTGAAGATTTTCAGAACAAATCTTGGTCAGCCAGATGTCTCGAAACAAAGATCTCTGATCACCTGATGGAATATTTTTGGAGTCACCTTGCATCATGAGAATATATCCGAGAGATATGAACAGTTTGAACGTCTTCAGTACAATTGTACCTGATCAATCCTGAAGTTTAACAAAAAAAAAAGCAGACGCTTTGAAGGACTTTGGAATAATTTTCAAGCTGCCGTGTTGCCCCGTAACGTGGGTAGATCACCTTTTCGTGGTACATGGTCATTATCAGTGTCATTCCTTAATTTTGTTGCTAAGGAATCCAATTTTGACTGACAAAGGGGCGCGCCTTTGGAGGGTGTTTCAACACTCCGAAGGGTATAAATAGCGGGACCGTTCAATTAGAGTCGGATCCTTGCGATAAATGCGAGGATGACAACTGATATTTTGGAGACATGGAGGTCTTTTGAATAATTTCTGAGCAACCTGGTATCTTGAAAAATGCATGGGAGATATGATTTTGAATGTTGAGCAGTATAATATTGTAGATCTTTGATCACCTGGAGGCCTTTGCAATAATTTCTGCGCAACCTGATATGATGAGAGAATATCTGAGAGATGTGATTTGAATTGTTGGGCAGATGAAGATCTTTAAAATGATACATGATCAAGCTGACGTCTTTAAAAAATAAACTGAGAAGTTTTTTGGGATGTATCCTCACTTGGATGACGTTTATATCTCCTGGGACGCTGGCATCGTGCGTTGTAAACGCTAGTGACAAACAGGCTTGGCAGATTAAGATAGAGAGCTTTTACAGCCATTACAATTACGTCTTCTAAGTTATATAATCTGCGGTGTATACTGTAGCAAAGCTTACAATGCCTTTTTCAAAGCACACCAACACGCACACACATACACACACGCACCATATATTTATCATATACCATATACCATATACCATATCATGAGTTATGATTTTTTTTAAAACAAGCAGGTTAGGGTGGCCCCTAGACAATCGGCATTCTTTAAATATATGACGCATATTTTTGCTAAGTTGTTATCTCTTTTATTTGAAAAGTTATGGCTAGTTTTTCCTGAAAAATATTACTTTTTTTTTAATTAATTTAAATGCTTTAAACAGAAAAAGCTCTTGCAGATATATGAAATCAAATGTTTCAAAATCGGTTTGCTCCATTTTGAGATATTTGCAATTGAAAAGAGCCATTTTTTCGAAAAAAAATAACCTTTAACTTTCTAATCAAAAAAGATAATAACCTAGTTGCTTGAGCAAAAATCTGCGTCATTAAAAGTTCTAAATGTAATCAGAACAATGTTTTTACGAGAAATTAACGCATGAAAATATATTCAAGAAATTATATTTTAGTGGCCACCCTAACCTGCTGTTTAAAAAAAAATCATAACTCATGAACCATAAGAGATAAAAACGTTGTGTCTTCAACAAAGTTGCTTTGAATTTATAGTACTACAACTGTTTAGAACACTGCTTTGGTCTACCTCAAATAATAAAAAAAGTTTGTATTTTTAATTCACTACTTTTACGAACATAAAGATTGAACAAAGAATATGAAGCAACTTTCCCCAAGAAAGCATATACCTAAAACTGACGGTTTGGGCGCAAACATTTTTGTCTTCCTAAATACGGCTTTGGGACCATTGTGCATTGGTTTTGGTTCTACTATACTTATTTTTGTGACGTCTTGATTGTCAAGTTTTCTTCGTACACACTTAGATTTTTTCGCCGAGATGGGCACCACCGAGCAGCTCGGCATTTTATTTTGCTGCATCTCAGTGAAAAACTTGCCGAGATTCAGCTAACAAACGGGAATTTTGCCGAGATCTCAGCTAACAAACATATTTTTTGCTGAATTTCCAGCTAAATAAAATGCCGAGCTGCTCGGTGGTGCCCATCTCGGCAAAAAAATCTAAGTGTGTACAGCTAAAAAAACATCTATTTCAACTGTTTTTTTTTTTGCCTATTTGCAACAATTTTGAGGTTATGGCCAACTTATGTTCTAAGGGTGACGGTGTGAACATTTTTTGGTGTGATAATATTATTTAGCTGGGTATCTAATCTAGGGAAAATGGCGCGAGTAACGTATTTATTTTGAGTAATATCTCGTTCACATTACAGCGTATATCACGTGATATACGCTGCCTTGCAATGAGCACTCATACATCTAGTTTTCACTGGAATTCCTATGTATGAGTGCTCATTGCAAGACAGCCTATATTACGTGATATAGGCAGTAATGTTAACGGGGTATAAAGTATCACTCGACCAAGATTTTGGCACTTATCGTTTTCCGATATAAGGAATAAGCGTGGATCATTCACAACTCAACATCATTTGTACCCTTTCAATTCGTATTGAGGTAAAGTTAGTTAGGTTATCTTTATTAAGGAGAATATCATTTGCATTGAGGTCCCCAACAACTGTGTCAAATTTTAATCAATTAGGATACGATCTGGATTTGCGGGAGAATGTTAAATTTCGTATGGACAAATGTATCGGAAATGGATCTTTGCGTGTAAAAAATTCAAAAGTTGCCCAATGTTCATCAAAACCATACGAACTTTAAAGTTCTCCCGCAAATCCAGATCAAAGCCAAATTCTTTCAAATTTGGCAGAGTTGCTGGAGACGTCAATACAAAGCGAAGAGCGGTGGAGAGCAGGGGGACCCACCCTAATGAGCATGCTAAAATTTTCCGGAGTAAAGTTGATGTTATATTATTATTATTATTATTATTTATTAGTGACACTTTATCACTTCTGTGACATTCGTGTGTCTGATTTTATATGTTGTTCAAGATATGTGTGTCATATATACCATATATATTTGTGGCCATTCAAATATGGCTATTTTTCCCACCAGACAAGATCGTCTGGCTAATTAATTTGCAGGATTATTGATAATCATAATATAAATAGTTGCTTCTTTACTCGTATATTTTGTATTGTATTATTTATTTTTATTATTTCTCTACAACAAATAATGCTGTATTCAAGGTAAAGTGTTAACAAACGACAATACAGATTATATTTTAAATGATAGTTTTATGTTTCGTGCATTCTTAATTAACAAGCAACTTTTCCAATCAATTTTAGGTAAGCATGATCTCATCATATGTAGAAACTAAAATCTGTCATAGCATTAATATATATATAATAGGGTATCTATAAATTTGAATAATATTGAAAAGCTATGTTCTGTTCCTCATCAACATACATTAAAAAAAACTCGGTAAGCACACACGTCGTCGTACATTGTTATAAGGTTGATAAGGTAGCGCAGCACTTAAAAACACAAACATGAACACCCCTGCATTTTCATAGGCTGACAAATGACCAGATTGTTATCATAATAAACACTAATTCAGCACCTTAAGGTTTAATTCTATATTTACAGTAATCAATAATCTTTTCCATTGTTTCAATTCATTTATTACTATCATTCCCTACATAACAAAATTGAAACCCAAATTTCGAATTGTGTGTAAAACGTCAAAAACAACGATGGACAAAAACGTATCACATCATATCCAACGCCTCAACCTGATAATATGCCTTCCAACGCGATCTCTCATCAGTACGTAGTGAAATGTGTGATAGTTGCTATAAAAACCATAGGCAACATTATGCTTGTGACATATCTACTTCAGTTTATGTTCGCTGTTATTGGAGTACAATTGTTCAAGGTAATTTTATGTTTTAAATAGGCTAAGCGTTCTTTTACTTTGTTCAATATATGCACTTATAAAATGTTGTGGTAGAATTAGTAAGAATGTTTTTGTTTGGAGGTTATAATTACACGGTTGTATACAATTACATTACATTTATGCAATATGACTTGTTTCAGTTACTACCAAACGTTGAAATTCATCTACTGCTGGTTGTATAGAATAGTGTTCTGCGTATCGCTTTCAGTTTATTTTCACACAAACTAAAATTTAGGATGAAAGGATACTGTCTTACATGTTTGAATAACGGCTTCAGTGCAAACTGAATGAAAATAAATATTTATAACCGCAATTTTGCAAATAGCTTTATATCAACTTACCGTTGAAGATTATCAAAATCTTTCTACTAATCAATTGTTTAAAATGATGTGCATTTAATCAAATAGTTCAAAATTAACGTAGTAAAGGCATCCAAGGAATAACGATGAATTCTGATCGAGAAATTATTAATTGATAATAATTATATGTATGTAAGAGACTAGTGTTGTCTGTCTGTCTGTCTGTTTATTTTTCTGTCACGCTTATATTCGCACAGGTTGGTGATGGATCTAATAGACAAATGGCTGGACACTATACAAGCTTCAAGACGGTCCAAATTTGCAAAGAAGACATGTGTGACCATTTATATGCAAGGCGTATGCTTATTACTTCAGGGTATAAGGGGATTTATATCCATGTATCGACGATTGTCGATTACCGTTGTGTAATATTTTATATTTGCACCATTTCTGGTTGAATTACATTCAACGTGTATAAGCTAAATGCTATTTTGAGGCTACTCAGTAACTGGGTAGATCGCACTCATTTTTGCATGCTGTATGGAGATGTCAAAAAATGAGGTTTTGTTCGGATAAGTGGAGAGTGAGAATCTGGATAGATATTCTTGGAAAATGATATTAAAATGGCACACTTTGAAGTTGTGAACAAGCGATTTTTGCGCAGTGAGTCTAAAATCCGTTTATAGAAGTGAAGCAGTGAAAATGGAGCAGTTCCGTAACAGCCCTGGATGACGAAACCATCAGCAGCTAAACAGCAAAAAAAGTTATCTTCCATTTAATTCCACTTAATTATTTTTTTGTATCCACATACGTATTTTGACTACAATGTGCAGTCTTTATCAGTGTCAATCCTACTAAAGACTTATCAAAATATAGTACTCATCCCCTGATCTATAGCATGGAATTAAATAGAAGATATTTTTTTTTGTTTCAAAGCATTTCACTAACAATCAAATGTCATTACTTCAGCAGCTAGTTGGTGATTCATGAAAGTAACAAACAGTTCCCGAAAGTATGTTAGGATTTTTTGGATGAAGTTGATGGAGACCATCCAGACTGAAGCAATTTAAATACATAGGGGAAACGGATGTAATGTCGGCCTAAATGTCCCTTATTTGGGCCCATAGATAAATTCAGCAATCGACTAAATTTTCTATAGTGACCAAAAATATCTATAAGTACCGTCCCAATGACGTGTTCATCTAGATAAAATTGATAAACAGCAGATTTTCAGCGATGGGCCCAATCTTAGATCCTGGCCTATGGACATTAGAGCCATTTCCCCTATTATCTCATTTTTATTTTTTATTTTTACAATTTACGAGTTACGAAATGATTTGGTAGAAAAAATACAGAATTTACATATTTTTTATATTCTTCTTGGACGAAATAATGGGGCATTCATTCGTTTCTATCTAAATGGGTAAAGTTTACTCAGTTGACAAATGTCATCATCTGAGTAAACCTTACCCACTTTCCTCCATAGGCACGTTTTCTCAGATTTGAGTAAAACCTTATTTTCCTATTTTTGGGTAACTTCCCTTTTGGCTGGACTAAGTGACTTTCGATCAAAAAATTAGTAGCCAGCGCGAATCAAAACTACCAAAAACATGCGTTTTTATTTGAACGTAAACGGTAAACGATATTTTAGAAGGGTAGCTTTTAAGAGAAGTTGGTAGATTAATTAGAAGAACAATGATCTAATCAAATTTTCTAAACTCAAATTTTACACCTGGTACATCAGATTTTCTAAATTGGCTTAAAAGTGGTCATTGTCCTCAGCAAAGTTATAAATAATGCATATTCTAGCAACTTCGCTAAGTTTCAAATTTCGTATACTAGTCTAGTCTAGTCTAGTCTAGTCTACACATACACAGCCAGTACTTGAAAGAATCCTGGAAAATGATACATCTATCATTTTTCTTGTCATTATTAATGCCTGCTGCACATCAAGGATGTGAAACAAACAATAAAGCGGCCAGGCCTACTGTGTAGCGTTAAGTTAATTTTTGTGGAAGTGAATGTTTACCATGTCTACTTAATAAGTATAGACAGTGGTTAACATTTAATCCACAGGTAATCAAAGAGCGGGGACATACCGTACCAACCGCTCCGTATGCAGGGCTATATAAATCGTTGGGAGTGACAGAGCTAAGAAAGTTAATGTACACTCCTTGATTGTCCGATCTCCTGGGATGGAACACAGGTATTTACCCCTTGTGTTCGAGCGTACAGTCCTCCCTCCGTACAAGCGTGGACGGCACCGCCAACCCACTGCCATCCCTCAATCGATCCAGCCGACCTCAGTCGAAGGACAACAGAGAGCGGTGTGCGGACGTAACCTATACGGAGGGAATGCTGTATTTGCCTAGGTTATAGCGCCCTTGCTCGCTACCATTTTCTTCTAGCGGTTGGGACCTGAGCACTAACTCTTGTCCTAGCCCTATATGGCATATGGTTATAGCGCCATTACTCGCTTTCTGAAGAGAAAAGAAGGGAAGGGAAGGAGAGGAAAAGGACTTGGGAAAAGGAAATGCGGAATTCCTTTCCTCATTAGTATTTGTATCGTCAACTTTTATGAAAACTATATAAATCATTCTTCCTTGGTCAGAGGTATTATTACGACATTTGAATAAGATTGTCTTATCATTTCCCTAATAAAAATAACCATAAAAGAGAGCTTAACGACGTGTTCGGGGTATCATCCAAACCCTATGTGGGATGGTTTACCTATCCGAGATACAGTTCGTTTATGGTATTTGTTTATTAGGGTTGTTATTCAAAATTTAATGTTATAATGATCAACATAGCTTTGGATTATCCAATATAAATCGGTAACACTGTCCTGCAACCGATGTAGGAAGCACCAAAGAATATATATAGACAAATCTCAAAAACACAGTTTTAACTGATAGTACTTTATAAACATCAAACTGTGCGGAAATATTGGATCCTGCCAATTATTAGCACCAGAATAAATTGCAACGGACTCACCAAATTGATCCATGAACGATGTCTTGTTACAGTGATCTCCATACTCAAGGGTTGGTTGACTGGGCTCGAAAATAGGTTTTCCTATTCTTAGTATCGGACAAGCGAACCAAAAATCCTGTATGGCCAATCAGTTGATTAGTCAGATGATGAAAGCACAATTGTGGCTGAATGGATTCAGGCTGCTAATCTGAGAATCTGACCCACTTGTAAGGAACACAAAGAGCCACAAAGAACAACCAATGGTGCTAGGTTCCGAGATGATCAGTGGTTTAAGAACTCTGGGATGGCAAATAGTTGAAGGAACACTAATTACAACTTCACAAAAGTCTAGAAAAAACGGAGCAAAAATTGACGGCTGAAAATTTTCTAAGTCTCCCTTCGAGCACAGCTCACTACGATCTCCTAAGTTTCAAATTTCGTATACTGTATAAAAACCCTAATTTTGTTAGAAGTTTTCCGAAATCTCATTTTAGCAACATTATATGTTCTAGAAAGTCAGGGATCATATATTTGGATGGAAAATGGCCTATTTTTATGGATTAAATAACTTTTGAACTTTTAATTTTAACACCTTAATATCTTCTAAAAAAACTTATGACTTAATGATATTCAAAACGTTCTAGAACACATCATGCTACTAAAATGAGATTTCGTAGTTTTTTTTTTAACAAAAATCGATTTCTGAAGGGTTTTATAAAAACGTTAATTAACACATCATACAGTCAATATACTGAGTATACATCTTTAGAAAAGTTGCTAGAATTACAAACTTATCTGAAGGCACTAAACACCTTTAAACTATTTAGAATATTTTATTTTTTCAGTACTCTCTAGCTGGATATATCATCTATGTTCTACTATCATCAAAATATGCTGTATCAACTTTTCTGAAGCAAATACGCTTCTAAAATAACGTTTGCACACCTCAATTTAAAAAAAATACACTGAAGTCTTTTTTATCCGTTTTTTTTTCACGCGGTTTTTTTTACACGGTATTTTTACACGGTTTTTCGCGATTTACACGTTACGTTTTTAACGATTTCTCGACAACGATACAACCTATCGACTTGATTCCAATCACATTATCCGTTTCAAGCTATAGGTAATCGAATGGCATACTTAAAAAAATCACAATTTTTGGTGCAAATACAAAAAATTTAAAATATGTCTATATGGACCATAGCATGCTATAATTACAAATGGCATCAAAATCCGATTTTTTAAAACATTTTAACATGTGAAAAATCAAAATCTCGTAGGTTTTTTCTACATGGTACGTATTCCCCGTGTAAAAAAGACCTGAGTGTACATGTTTTTGGTAGGTTTGAACCACCACTGTGCATTCAACATTATTGGAATCAATCAACATTCCATTATTATAGGAAACAAAGTTAACAACTACCACAACAACTGAAATAATGTTCCTATTAATTTGAGGAAGAGGCTACCAGAAACTCGCTATTCTAATGGTCAGGGTTACTAGAAGGTCAAACTAAAAATGCACGGAATGTCGTCCATACATACATACATACATACATACATTTATTTGTACAACATCACATTTAAGATAAGACATAATACTCGGTTTGTGGCCGCCGCTCTCCATCCTCGGTCATGCCCAATGCTCGCTAGATCACGCTCTACCTGGTCCGCCCATCGTGCTCTCTGCGCTCCACGCCTTCTTGTGCCAACCGGATCAGTGGCGAACACCAACTTTGCAGGGTTGTTGTCCGGCATTCTGCCCACCGCATCCTTCCAACTTTGGCCACCTTCTGGATGCTGGGTTCAAAGTAAAGTGCAGCGAGCTCGTGGTTCATTCTTCGCTGCCACGCAACGTTCTCCTGCACACCGCCGAAGATCGTACTTAGCACACGTCGCTCGAAAACTCCGAGTGAGTGTCGTCCATATTATCCATATTATGAATGGCTTTTTAGGCTCGACAAAATCGTTTTAACGTACAGAATTAGAGTTAAATCGATTGTCGATAGTGGCCCACTAGTAGTGGGTTATTTCGGTTTTCAATGGCACCGATAATATTGACCCTCTCTTTTCCATGGTAGTATAGGTCATTCCTAACTTTTCTGTCCGTCTCATGATTATCAATCAAGAATTCCAACGACACTGGTGTTTGAGTGGTATACGTGACAGAGACCGACGTTAGTTAAAGGGGAAAAAGTCTACAACAGTCATCTTTTACTTTTGCTTCTCAGTGTGCTCATCATTATCTTCAATTCTTTGTGTTCCTTAAATAATCAAGTGATCAACAATTAAATAAAATGCTAATACTTTTGTTCAAGCACTGTTTTCGAAATCATTGCATCTCAAAACCTACAAAAATAGAACGAATAAATTTATAATAAAAAAACAATTTAGTACCCTTGGTAATTCAAACCTTCTCCATGGTAATCCATGAAATTATTTTGTTATTCAGAAACACTAGAATCACCTGTAACCAGTGGTGTGTCTGTCTGTCTAAGATTGGTGAGATTGTCGCGAATTTAGTGTTTCGATTTATTTTAAATGTTATGAATGCCAGGAAAGGATTCAAATATTAGTGCCAACACCGCCCACCACTCACTGGACAGCACGCAACCATTCCACGAAGTTCCGCTACTCACAGCCAGATGCCGCTGACAGTAAAATTGGCAGACCATCGGGAGGTGGTGTAAAGGGGGCCATGATGGGGCGAAATTGGGCTGAAGGAAAATGGATCAATGATCGAAAGCGCAAGGAAATCACCCGCCATCGTTGCTAGCCAATTTCCTGGCCAAAGTCAAAAGTGGTAGTCGAATACCAAGCTAGACAAACCCAAAACGAATGTGATATATGTACATCTATTCAGAATGAAAGATCGTTATTCGAAAAGGGAAATAAAGTTATTAGTCTGCACGAGTCTTGAGGCGTGAAACTCGATCAGTAGTGGAGGAGGAGCCAATCTACTAAAATATCCAGGTAAAAAATCCTTCAAGCCAAAACCCGAATTGTTCTCATCATTAACCGCCATCATGGTATCCTATTGTGCCCATAGGACCCCGTAATTTACCGTTAACATTTATCTACGGCGTGGTCAGACCCCGTAGTGTTCGTTGTGTTCGACCTACTGCGGTCAAACCCCAGAGTTATCGTGTAAATACAACCGTATTCCGATCCATCCTAGAACCAGCCGCGTTTTACTAGTCCGTGTTCATCGCCATTGTGGATCTGCCTTGAGCGTCGTGGACTCGTTATACCGTTCGCGAACGGCTCGGCAAACGGTATCGTGGGAGCACCCATAGGAGGATAGAAGAGTGAAGTGTTAAGAGGTAAATCGACTGGGCGACCCACAGTCGAAACCGAGGGACGAAGAACAGAAACAAAAGAAAGGAGAAAGTGAAGTTGAAGGTGTAGCGGAACGGAGGAGAAGGGGCCCCCATCGACGACGGAAGACGAAGGAATAACTAGTGAGGGCAAAGGTAGGAGATAGCCGATAAGAAAGTAGGAAAGTTAGGGAAATAAAAGAGACCTGTGTGAAAGTTCATCGGGGTGTGTTAAGAGTATTTGAGTGTTTCCTTGGCCACGATAGTCACACGTGTATGGCAACCCTGATGAAGTGTAAAGGGGGGTCTCATTAGTGCTGGGCAAGGAGTACCCCACCTGTTACACACCTTTAAAATGCCCAAATAACCTGGAAAACAACAAATGGACTTTTAAAACACTGAATTTGTCTTAAAGCAAACAAAATTACTTTATAAACATCAAAACAGTCTCAAGAATACCAAATGGGCTATAAAAATTCCGAATTGGCACATGTTTGGGAAAATGACTAATACCCCGTTCACATTACAGCCTATATCACGTAATATAGGTTGTCTTGCAATGAGCACTCATACATAGGATTTCCAGTGAAAACTATATGTATGAGTGCTCATTGCAAGACAGCGTTTATCACGTGATATACGCTGTAATGTGAACGTGGTATAATCAACCGGTGTAAACTAACGATTTAAAATTGGCTCACTACTTGACTAACCTATTGATCCCAAGCAAATCGATTAACGTACCCCATTCTAGTAGAAATTCTAGTACTACACTATGTTTGTTTTGATTAGCTATGAAAGTTAGACAGATAAAATGAGGGGTTCGTGGATTTTCCTATGTTTCGAGCTTGGGATTAGCTTGGGACCGAAGATAGTACCAGAGCTGAGCCAAAAAGTTGAGCACGTTTCTTCGGGACATACTAGTCTTAGAGTTACCTCTATGGTATAATGCCAAATTGATCAATTGCCTAATATGCAATTTATGCAATTATGCCTAATGGGATTAAAATGTCGCTTTACCTTCCACACAATTGTTCGGCACGAAAGGGTTAAATTTTATTTTTTAAAAGACTAAAAAAGTTTAAGGCATCAAAAATTGCCTAACTACGTTAAAACGGACTTCAAAACGACTGAATTATTTTGAAAATTGACAAATTCACCATAAAGACGACGAAATGACTGCCAAATGTGCTTCTAAAATGGCTGATCGAGAGTTAAAATTGACGATTCGCAAACCGAAACACAATTGTCTTAAAGTACGGTTGTACCATAGAGGTAACTCTAAGACCACTGGGTCCCGAAGAAAATCATTATTATTTTTGGCTCACTCAGTACCAGAACAACGGTCCCAAGCAGTCCCAAGCTATTTCACTCACCCCTGCATGTTCTGCATGAATCCACACACCCCTGATGTTATCTGTCAAACTTTCATAGCGAATCAAAACAAACATAGTGTAGTAATAGAATTTCAACTAGAATAGGGTACGTTAATCGTTTGCTTGGGACCAATAGGCTACTAAAGTGGTGAGCCAATTTAAAATCGTTAGTTTCGTATTGATTGTTGGTTGTACCCCGTTCACATTACAGCCTATATTACATAATATAGGCTGTCTTGCAATGAGCACTCATACATCTAGTATTCACTGGAAATCCTTTGTATGAGCGTTCATCGCAAGACAGCCTATATTATGTGATATAGGCTGTAATGTGAACGGGGTATAAGGATTTTGCCGAGTTTGACTTGATAGGAATCAATATATCGCGCTATGTGTTATTTACTACACATTTTTGTCACTAATTTAGCAACAGTTGAAGCAAATTTTAAAAATAACTTTTTTCATCTTAAAAAACAATTTTAAAATTTGATACATGACATTGCCATCGTAAAGTTAACGGTGCAAAATGGACACTCCTACGGGGCAGTATGAACATCTTAAAGTCTACCCCAACGGAAGAAGATATATTATCGTTAGTTTTTGATTATTTTAATGTACCTACCGAAAATTTATCAACGATATATGTGGGAACAATAAAAACAATTGAATATTCCGCAACAAACGATAATTGCAGTAAAATGTTGTATTACCGCTACACCTTATTTGGTGATACGTGAGAATTATAATTTTACGGGATGTAAGATCTACCACCGATTCCTAATTCTGACTACTTCAAACTATGGGAACAGGAGTTTTCCGTAATCAAAGGAACACATCTTAGTCCTTGTTACTTTTTATGCCTGGTTGATAGTGACAAGACTCGGCTTTGTCCACCGAGGATGATCGTGCAACAAGGAAAAAATGAGTTATGGTACGTTCAGACTACAGAGTTATAACAACAATCAATACGAAACTATCGATTTTAAATTGGCTCACTACTTGACTAGCCTATTGGTCCCAAGTAAACGATTAACGTATCCCATTCTAGTCGAAATTCTAGTACTACACAATGTTTGTTTTGATTCGCTATGAAAGTTTGACAGATGAAATTAGGGGTTATTGGATTTTCCTATGTTTTGAGGGGTGAATCGATTAGCTTGGGACCGAAGATGGTACCAGAGCTGAGCCAAAAAGTTGAGCACATTATTTCGGGACCTTCTAGTCTTAGAGTTACCTCTATGGTTATAACATGTTATAGCGCTATCTTGATGGTGGTTTCTGTGTTGCAATTATTTGACAACCGTTATAACATGTTATAACTATCCAGTCTGGACAGCGTTTTAGTCTTCATCTATGTGATTCCTAATCTTCTATTCGTTGTTCCCTAGTTTGAAGTAGTTAAGACTAGGGTTATGATGCATGGTCATAATCGGTGTCAATCCTTAATTTTGTTGCTAAGGAATCCAATTTTGACTGACAAAGGGGCGCGCCTTTGGGAAGGTCCATTAATTATGTCACGCAAATTTGGCCCATTTCCACCCCCCCCCCCTCTCCCCTTTGTCACATTTTTTGTATGGACCTTAAATTTGTGTTATATAGCTCGTCCGTTTTCAAAAACCGCTCCTCTCCTAAAAGTGTGACATTGTTAATGGACGATCCCTTTAGAGGGTGTTTCAATACTCCGAAGGGTATAAATAGTTGGACCTTTCAATTAGAGTCGTGATGGAGTGATGGAGTCGTATTACCATAGAGGTAACTCTAAAAGTACGTTCTAGCGGAGCCGGTGGTGTAGTGGTAAGCGTGATTACTTCTCACCCCAGCAGGCCTGGGTTCAATCCCAGTCGGCGCCGCCGGGATGTTCTAAGGCATAACATCTCTGATCACGAAGTAATGCCGTTGGTCCCCGGTTCATGAGTTGATGGGTCGATAGGTAGGGTCCAGGTGTAGCATTGGTGCTCAGCACGGAAAACAAGATCGACGGAAAACAAACCAAAGGAAAAAAAAAATAAAAGTACGTTCAGACTACAGAGTTATAACATATTATAGCGCTATCTTGATGATGGTTTCTGTGTTGCAATTATTTGACGACCGTTGTAACATGTTATAACTCTCCAGTCTGTACAGCGTTTAATAGTACGTTCAGACTACAGAGTTATAACATTTTATAGCGCTATCTTGATGGTGGTTTCTGTGTTGCAATTATTTGACAACCGTTATAACATGTTATAACTCTCCTGTCTATACGGCGTTTAAAACGCTGTACAGACTGGAGAGTTATAACATAGAGGTAACTCTAAGACTAGAAGGTCCCGAAATAATGTGCTCAACTTTTTGACTCAGCTCTGGTACTTTCTTCGGTCCCAAGCTAATCGATTAACCCTTCGAAACATAGGAAAAACCAATCACCCCTCATTTTATCTGTCAAACTTTCATAGCGAATCAAAACAAACATTGTGTAGTAGTAGAATTTCGACTAGAATGGGATACGTTAATCGTTTGCTTGGGACCAATAGGCTAGTCAAGTAGTGAGCCAATTTGAAATCGTTAGTTTCGTATTGATTGTTGGTTATAACATGTTATAACGGTTGTCAAATAATTGCAACACAGAAACCACCATCAAGATAGCGCTATAACATGTTATAACTTTGTAGTCTGAACGTACTATAAGACTAGTAGGTCCCGAAGAAACGTGCTCAACTTTTTGGCTCAGCTCTGGTACTACCAACAATCAATACGAAACTAACTATTTTGAATTGGCTCACTTTTTGACTAGCCTATTGGTCCCAAGCAAATCGATTAACGTATTGTATTCCATTCTAGTCGAACTTCCAGTACTGCACTATGTTTGTTTTGATTCGGTATGAAAGTTTGACAGATAAAATGAGGGGTGTAGTACTAGAATGTTGACTAGAATGGGGCACGGTGATCGATTTGCTTGAGACCAATAGGCTAGTCAAGTAGTGAGCCAATTTAAAATCGTTTGTTTCCAACGGTTGCTAGACCCCCTCTTATAGCAACTTGGACAGAAAGCTGCAGCAAAATACAGCAAAAGCAAACAAGTACGTATGGGAACAGGTCATATGCCATCCAAACAAGAAGCACTCCTTGAGGAACAGCGCGGGAAATGATGTTGCTCGTGGACAGTGCAGAAGCGTCGTTTACATCTCACTGCAGTTTGAAAAATTATCGAGAAAATCTACCCTAGAAAAAATCAACTAAGTCCACGTAAACAGTACCACCATAGAGGTAACTCTAAGACCAGAAGGTCCCGAATAAACGAGCTCAACTTTTTGGCTCAGCTCTGGTACTATCTTCGGTCCCAAGCTAATCGATTCACCCCTCGAAACTTAGGAAAATCCAATAACCCCTTATTTTATCTGTCAAATTTTCATAGCGAATCAAAAAAAACATAGTGTAGTACTGGAATTTATACTAGAATGGGATACGTTAATCGATTTGCTTGGGACAAATAGGCTAGTCAAGTAGTGAGCCAATTTAAAATCGTTAGTTTCGAATTGATTGTTGGTATTAGCAACAATCAATACGAAACTAACGATTTTAAATTGGCTCACCACTTTAGTAGCCTATTGGTCCCAAGCAAACGATTAACGTACCCTATTCTAGTTGAAACTCTATTACTACACTATGTTTGTTTTGATTCGCTATGAAAGTTTGACAGATAACATCAGGGGTGTGTGGATTCATGCAGAACATGCAGGGGTGAGTGAAATAGCTTGGGACTGCTTGGGACCGTTGTTCTGGTACTCAGTGAGCCAAAAATAATAATGATTTTCTTCGGGACCCAGTGGTCTTAGAGTTACCTCTATGGTATTAGGCTCACTAAAGAGACATAAAAAAGCCAAATACAGCATAACCGGGCCTCCCTTAGCTCAGTCAGTAAAGACGCAGCTACAAAGCAAGACCATCCTGGGCTCGATTCCCGGTCCAGTCTACGAATTTTTAAGGTTGGAAAATTTGACGACTTCTCTGGGCATAGAGTATGACTGTACTTGCCACACAATTATACTAATCCATAAATGGTACAGGTATCGAAAGCTGTCAATTGTTCATGTTTATAAACTTTTTTGCCTCTTTTTAAGAGCTTCAAACGAAAATTCTAGTTTTGTTTAGTTATCTCGCTAGTAAGAGCCTCTCTCCTAATTATTCTTGAAATTTTGCAAACAATAATTTTTCAATAAAAATTTTCTTAGAGAAATCAAAATGTTTAATTGATTTCCCAATAACTGATATTCCAGTAGAACTTATCACTGCTCGATGGTGCTGAAATTACTGAGATTTGTCAACAGAATAAAGTACACGGCTACAGAATTTTCTTCTAAAATTATTGAATGATTTAAATAACGTCTCTTACCGATGATATGTGCTTACCTCTCAGTATGTTCAAACTTTCTCTTAAATAAATATATTCATAAAAAATCATGCAAAAAATCTTAATGTTTGCGTAGTATTCGAAAAGGTTTCCCTAAAGGAAAAAGTTTCAAATGGCGTGCTATGTATATAAATTGTTGGGAAAAGCTTATGAAAAACTAATTTCATCGTCAAAATCCAATATGATGGCAAAGCTCAATATGGCCGCCAAATATTCTAAATATTCGAAATGAAGGCCCTGACATTTTTCTTTCGCAAGTGACAATTCAGTAACCATTTGCCATCCACTCTGATTTATGATGGTTTTATAACGGCAATGATCAATCCATTTAGTACAAATACAGCATTTCAAAGTGTAAAACATTCCTGCTTAGTAATTCAGCTTTTTGCTGTTTTAAAAACCTTTTATAGTCTGGCAAGAAAGTCAAACACTGTCTTGTTTTGAAATTAAATTTAAAACAGTTCTAAATCCCTCTTCAAAACTGCTCTGTAATTCAAGCAAAAACGTCATTAGCAATTGTTTATTAATGTCTTGATAAAATACTTTATAAACGTGTTCTATCATTATAAAAGCAACCGTAAAACCATTAGGTTTTGCATAAGAGCAAAAAACATTTATTGTTGCTTTTTAGGCTTTTTAAAGTGCATCATAAACTCCCCAATTACTCTGCTTACAAATTGAGCTTAAAAGATGGTTCCTCATAGTTAATAAAAACCAAATTTATGCAAGGAAATCTCGAAGGATAGACGAAGTAGGATGAAAAAATCAAGTCAATTTCAGCAAAATTTACTTCTTTAGAAGAACTAGCACACCATGCACGACTGAGCATCTAGCGGAGAAGAGTAAAGTGAGCGGGGCCCTCAGACTCATAAAACATTGTCGAAAGTTGAAAAACATACCAGCCTTCTCCAGATCTTGCGATGACAATTGGCAAATCAAAGTTGGTACTCGTGGAGAATAGAAGAACTATGAAAGTGATGATGGTTTCAAAATTTTACACGGTGAGGTATACGAGTACAATCTTAAAATGCTTCTGTTTTGCAAATGGAGCATTTTATTTAAATCTGGTTAATGCTACGTTAGTAGAAAACTTAAGGACTACTCAATAGACGTATAATATAGAAAATATAATTTCTTTTTAGATTTTTAAGTGTAAACATAGATTTCAGCTTTTCTACCACTATAGCAGAAACCAGATTTAAATAAAATGCTCCATTTGAAAAATAAAAGCATTTTAAGATTGCATTCGTATACCTTCACGTGGAAAATTTTGAAACCATCATCACTTTCATAGTTCTTCTATTCTCCACGAGGGGCAACTTTGATTTGCCAATCGAAATAACAATTGACAGTAAACCACTGAAACTGGTAGTTAGCGGAGATTAGCTGGTTTCCGATCCAAAGCAGCGATTTTATTCGGCGAAAGAATCAACTCTTCGAAAATTTTATTCCAGCGTACATCACTGCATCATTGGATGGTGCACTTCTGTAACCATCCGGAAGAAGGGAATCTTTTTCGGGAATGATTGCGCTTCCAGTTATTCGAAATGCGAAATGTTGCAAAACAGTATCGCAAACTATCTGAGTAACTGCTCCATCGGGAGAAAACCGTCTGGAAGAACCCTGGATCCCACAGCGCAACTAAATATCGAAAGATAATCAAACTTTGACGTTTAACTTTTTGCAGGCAACTTTGCCTCCATAAGTGCTGCCATAAATCTGAACGGGTTAGGATCAAGCAAAATGGCTTTAGATAAATACAATTCAGCCTGCAAGTTTTCTTCATAGAAGCCTTTTTTAAACCTTTTGAATTTGTTAGGGATTTATTGAAAGCAAAACAACTTTTTCACAAATGACCCATGAAGATCAACTTTTATGCCTCCGCCATGTTACAATTAGTTTGCTAGTTTTTTTTACAATCTTCGGTTTTCAATCTATAGTTCCTTGGATATAACTGTATTTTGGTAAATTTAGCAATGAGCAAACATTTAAATGCGAAAATCATTAAAACAATCTCGGTCTAGCTCGATCTAAAAAATAATTAATTTTTTTGAATGCAAAATAATTAGTCAAGTCGACGTTTTACGAAGCCGCACTTCTTTTTTTCACATAAAATGTAATAAGACACTTAAAACTAGGCCACATAATGAGAACTATTTTAATAAATTTGGATATTCAACAAGATTTTCATACCATCAGTTTCTATTTTAATTGCTTTAATAAGATTGGATTCATAAATCCTTTTCTATCTTGATTGATGCTTTCATAGTGGATTTAGCAAGAAGCTAGGGGAAATGGCTCGGAAAGGGTTTTTATTGTTGCTGAATAGCTTTTGTTGTAACCTTTTGCAGTAAATCAATCTTGAAGAGCTTCGAGAATACACCCTTCAGAACCTTCTCCAGAGTGGGCCAGCTAGACATATTCTAGTCTTAATGAGGTTTTGGTGGATGCATTAATGACAAAACAGCCTTGACCAGAGTTTTATGAATGTTGTTTTATAGTTGCTTTGTAGTATTTCATAAAACTTAAAATGTTACTTGTTACAATGTTACAATGACATGCAATCCTTAGGTCGTTGCCCAAGAAATCATCCTAGAATTTGCAAAAATATGAATTTTAAAAAACTTGTCCATAAGTTGTTGTTCTATGATTTTTGTTAATTTGTATGTGTCCAACTTTGAAAATTTCACTGAACTTAACTTTTGAATGAAAAATATTCAAAAATATTCAAGGGGGTTATTTTTTTTTTGTTAGTTAAGTTTTAAACATTTTTTTAATTTTTTTTACCATGTATATTTATCCTTAAGAGGAATTATTTATTTTTCAGACGACAATTCGATGGAAAGTGGTGTTTTCGAGTTATTATTTGTTGAAAAATATCGAAGAAGCCATTTTGAAATTTTTGGAAGAATGAACATCGCCGAATTTTAACTCAAATGTGAATGATTGACCGTAGCAAACAATTGTTGCAATGTTTCATGCAAATCGGAGAATGTCGCGTCAGATCGATTCGTCATTTGGCGTGGAACTGCTCTGCTACATAAGTTTTTTTTTATATTCAATGTTGAAAGTTCTGTGTATACGGTTTGTATTTTTGAGTGTTTATTAATGCTTTTCTGTAGTATTTAATCAATAATGTGAACCTAACTAGCATCTAACAGCGTTTTATGAGTGTTTCGAATGCTTTACTATAAAGATGTATAAAACTTTGTTGAATGATTGAGCGTCATTGTTGTTTATCTTTTTCTAAACAAACATGTTGATCGATTGATTATTAGTGTGATACAATAAATAAACGTGAGCGGTACTTTATATACCAATAAGTAAAAAATATTGTATGACTAAAAAAGACTTTTTTCTTTATCCATGTTATTTCATAGGGAAAATTTTTCTCTTGTTCGGATGGATCAAAAATGCAAGAATCCGAGTGCCAGTAAGTAGATTTTAACATGCAAATAATTGACTATAATAACAGTTTTATTATTACAGTGGGACATATTTGGTATTTGAGGATGGAAATGTAGATAGACCTGTATCTAAGGAACGTGAGTGGTCGAAAAATCGTTTCCATTTCGATGATGTTTCGAAAGCAATGCTTACGTTGTTCACTGTTTCTACGTTTGAAGGATGGCCTGGGTATGTTGACTGAAGATAACTTGTAAAATAGAATGATGAATTTTTGTATATATTTTCAGATTGTTATACGTTTCAATAGATTCCCACGAGGAGGATTCCGGGCCTATCCACAACTTCAGACCAATAGTGGCAGCTTATTATATTATATATATTATCATTATTGCCTTCTTCATGGTTAATATATTTGTTGGTTTCGTTATTGTTACATTCCAAAACGAAGGTGAACAGGAGTATAAAAATTGCGATCTGGATAAAAACCAGCGAAACTGTATTGAATTTGCTCTGAAGGCCAAACCGATACGACGGTATATTCCAAAGCACAGGATACAATATAAAGTCTGGTGGTTCGTCACATCGCAGCCATTTGAATATATGATCTTTATTTTAATTATGATCAACACCATCACCCTTTCTATGAAATTTTACCGCCAGCCCGAAATATACACAGAAGTCTTGGATTTGCTTAATTTAATATTCACTGCGGTTTTTGCATTAGAATTCGTATTCAAACTAGCTGCATTTAGATTTAAGGTAGATTTTCCATTTCACAATCTAGGAGCTCGAAATGTATTATCTCTTTAATTTTTTCAGAATTATTTTGGAGATGCGTGGAACGTATTCGATTTTATTATCGTTCTGGGTAGTTTCATTGACATTGTCTATTCAGAAGTTAATGTTAGTAAAGGTATGAAGGTAAGCATGCGGAGAGCTATTGTTAAAAAATGTTTGTTTTCAACGTTACACAATGATACGTGAAACGAAATCAACTCATTTTCATCAATACAAATATTCATACACGAAAAAGTGTCCAATCATGTTTCACGTCATGTATCTGCCTAATACAGTATTTGATTTTTCTTTTATCATGTTTTTTTAGGGAGGATCCAGTATCATATCAATCAATTTCTTCCGGTTGTTTCGTGTAATGCGATTGGTAAAATTATTGGCCCGAGGAGAAGGCATAAGAACACTGTTGTGGACATTCATTAAATCTTTCCAAGCGCTTCCTTATGTAGCACTTCTGATAGTGATGCTCTTTTTCATCTACGCTGTAATCGGAATGCAGGTAACGTTTATTTGTTTGCTTATATTTCTTTTTTTTTACTTAGTTGTATTGTACATCTTGAAACAGGTCAAACGATTCGATCAGATTTTTTGTAAATTTAGCTCAATTCGAATTCAACATACATATTTTTAAATATTATTTTGTATTTACAAACCTTGCCATAAGATGAAATTCTGCAAGTTTCCTATAAGAATGTACAGGGAGTGTTCGATTTTAGCAACGCGACACTCAAATTTTATTATTATTCTGATAATCGATGCTTCAGGGGAAAATCGCTTAAAATGTTAAAGTCGCGATATTTCATCATAAGGGATATTTTGATTTTAATAGCGAATACGTAGGTTGACCATATGACTCTTTTGAAGTAATGAAATTGGGTTCAAAGTGTTTTTATGTTACTTCATACGCGAAGTTAGTGATTTTCAGAGTTGGTTGGAAATGCTAACATGAAGCTTAAGTGTGATAATTTATAAGCTAGAGAATGATCTTTAGAAGAGGGTAGGTGGATAGTTCCGTTAGAGTACGGCAGTATGAAAATTGAATAGAAGTTGAAAATGAGCGAAGGGCCATTAATGCGACAGTTTTTCAAGATAGACGCACATTTTTGCCTATCCCGTACGATGTACGCGGCCGCGGGGACTTGAAGTATGTCTCCAAGTCCACAGGCAAAAATGTGCGTCCCTCTTTTTGCTCATAAACTGACTGCGGCTGTGGAATAGTTCTAGCGACGTTTTCATCACTACCTAAAGCCCCACGTTGCGAAAGCATTTCCAGTCGATGGTGTGTTATAAAATTGGGTTGTTAGCTGAATGCCTAAGGGGAAGATCACCGCGTGAAACGAAATCAAGAAGATCACCGCTCCGGAAAAAATAATTACGTTTTGATTTTTCTTAAAATATTGAAAAAAGGTATCAAAAATCTAAAAGAATCACATTTTTTTATATTTTTTCAAAAAAAATTCACGTGCAAAAACAATTTTTATAAGTCATTATGGCATAAATTTGGACTCAAAAAACCACAAAACATCGACTTATCGGTTTTTTTGAGAGTCAAATTTTATTTCATGATGAGATAGGAAAAATATTTTTACATGTTATTTTTGACAAAAATCTAAGAAAGAAACTAATTTTCTTTGATTTTTGATATTTTTTCTCAATATTTTTAGAAAAATAAAAACGCACAGGGGGTTAGATTTTGATAAGTTCTTAAGTGGAAATGACACTGATGAAGACTGCACATTGTAGTCGAAATACGTATCTGTCATGGATACCAAAGTTAATTAAGTTGAATTAAATGGAAGATAACATTTTTTTGCTGTTTTATTTTACATATGACTCTATCAACTGGTATACACTAAATTAATGGACAGTTTTATTTATAACAACATGATAATGGTTACAGGGACACCATGATCACAGGTTTGGTCTCGATATAACCGAAGACATTATATCAAGTTGTATGTTGTCTTCGATATAACGTAACTGTCACTTTCCACTCCTATCGCCAATTTCTAGCAAACAACTTTTCAATCACGTGACAATCCCTCATCTATTGGTAATAATGTTAATTTGATCGTCTATGGTAATCAAAAGTAACAAGTCATGAGTTACCGCAAAGTTTTAAAGTGACTATAATAAAAGAAAAGAAAAATCAAAAGTGACAGTTATACTTAGGTTTACCTGTAATTTTAATAAATAAAAACAAATGGACATTAGTTGGACCATCTACAAGGAAGCCTCGGCGAAGAACTGCGTGCCATTGCACTATGCATACAAAAAATAAATTTTAATGGTGATCCATGCATGCATGTAAACATTCTTTTCACGTAAACTAGCTACTTGCAAGAAATATAGCTTACAAAGATGGATGGTTGCATAAAATTTTTGGATTATTTTAAATTTACACGACATATAATGTAAACTCGTATGCCATATGACGCATCATTTATGTGCATCATAGTAACAGAAATATACACTACTTTTAGAACTGTTTGGTTCAAAAGCGTCCAAAACCCTAAACATTTAAGTGGTTTTTCCTTATATAAGGATATATATGTATATATATATACAGCAATTCCATAGAAAAAAGTTATAGTGGGTCTCAGAATTTCATGAAAATTGGTATAGTTCTTCCTTATCAAAAAATATTAGACTCGTATTTTTTTATGGCACCATTAGGGTGACCATTTCCGTGTTAGGGTGGTCCGAAAAATCATTTTTTTTTCAAAAATGTCTTTTTTCAAAAATTTATAACTTCTGAACCTCTTGACCGATTTTTACGATTGACCCTTCAAATGAAAGATGTTTTAATGTAGTTTTAAGAAAAATTATGAAACACTCAGAGATATTTGATTTTGTAGGAAAAAAATATGTTACAAATGCTTTTTCTTGATTTTCACTGCGAGGGTCTTCAACAACTTCTTATTTTAGTATTTTTAATTGAAAGATCATTTAATTTTACATTCAATATCAAAAATTAGCGATGTCAAAGAAGCAGTTTTGGAGATACATTTTTTTTTAAATAAAAAATTATTGTTCCGCAATATATGCACCACACGTGCATGGAAACGATGAAGACGCAAGGTAGTTCACAATGCGTCTCCATCGAGTCACAGCAGCTGTGACTAATGAAATCTATGAGTAACTTACAAGCTGGGTGCAACATTCAGTTCAGCCTGGAGGCTGTCCATAAACCACGTAGACCAATTTTTAAACATTGCAGATCCTACCTCCCCCTCGTATACTTTACTAAAATTTTAAAATATTTTTACCGAGCGTATACTGTGGCTGGACTCCCCTCCCCCATTGAAGTCTTCGTGGCTTTAAAACAGGCCCCAGTTTGACATTATTAATTTTGGTATCAAAATTCTGGGAGAAGTACTTAAATGCTACAAATAATGACGAGGTCGAAGAAAAATAAGTAAAACATGAAGCATTTATTTTCTTTAATTACAATTTCACACATTTTTCTTCCGTTGAAAATGAATACCGTTTGACAATAATATACTTTTCGTTTTGAGGCTTAAAACTATGGAATGACTGTGTCCCCGAAATTTGGTTCACATGTATATAACGGTTTTTCAATTTTCTTTCCATTTTATTGTAATCGGATTCCGAAAAAAACTGATAGTGTATTTTTGAATCTGGCTTAGAAATAGCCCATGAGTAAAGTTCTTGGGCCGTTGTTATATGGTGGCCTTGCAAACTCGCTTTCGCAGCGTTTCGTTTTAATACTCCTCCCAAAGCATCACAAGGGCCCTTTCCATGACAAGTTGCGAAAAAATTCCACTCGGCAGCAATGCCAAAATCTTTTTGCATGTTGCATAAATTAAAAGCGGTCATCTTATTTTTATATTGGCTTCCTGATCCATCTGAGAAAAAGTAAATCTGTTGTAAGCTTGGCAATTTACATTTTATGAACGCTAGACAATGCGTAAGAAATAAACGAACTGCGACATGATTATGTTTAGTGAAATCAGCAATTGCAATAAAACTAGTAAATTTCAAATCATTAGATTCTTCGTCTTTAAAATAAATAGCATAAGGGTGAATAGTACATTGGGCGTTCGCCCAATGAAAGCCTTGAACTGCATCCTGCACAACGAAAGAATAATTCTCCGAAAAATCACAGATTATGATGCATTCTGTAGCTTTCAAATTGCTTTTGACGTGTTTCATGTAATTTGCCTGTTGCTCAGCTATAAAGTTATGCGGCAATAAATTGAATAATTTTTCTAAAAAAGTATCAATAAATTCCTGTGTGTCCATTTCAACTAAGTCCATAATGCATCTCTCTACTTGACGCCATTGTTTGAATTGTATTGATTCAACATGTCCGTTACTAAGAATAGTCATTAGTTCTGTGGCCAAAATTTGCGTTCCTGAACAATTTTTGCAACACTGCAGCCAGCATTGTTCACTTGGATTTTGACAAATTATTTTTTTAAACAAATCGTGATAGGAATCAACACCATCTGGGAGTGATTGTCTGCTTTGTAGTGTTTTAAAAATAAGTTTAACGTTCTGATTATATATACAAACGCGTACGGTATGCGTGCCACTTGTCCCTGCCAAAATGCAGTGTTTCGGACGGTTACTGGCGAACATGGAAAATCCTATTTTAATATCAGGATATGTATTTTTAAAGATGGAGTACGCCTCCTGCAAGTTACATAAAACTAATCTTCTTTGTATGTAGATTTCGCCTTCATCATTTTTAGATATTAAATAATCTCTTTTCCCCGGACAAACACGACTTATATCGTCACTATTGTAAAAATCACGAACAAGCATTATCGTTGGTTCTCCTAATGAAGCTCTGCTTAACCTCTTTACAGGCACCGACATTATTCCTTTCTCTTGCTGCAGTGCTTTTGCTTGGTTGGCCATATGTTGGGAAACATTGAACTCCTTCATAATTCTATATGTAGACCAACTTTTGGGAAGTGTGGTTAAAATCCTGTATCGCTCATTGCTGTCTCTTGTTTCTTTATATTTATCCTTAAGTTGTATAAGGAATTCATTTTCGTCCGACAAAGGTGCGTTGTAGGTGGTAACGATCGATTCAGAACTGGTTGTTTCCACTGATTCTGAAAATAAATATAAAAAATGATTGATTATTAGAAAAAAAACATACAAATGATTTATTTTTTATTATTTACCTTGGCAGGGAAAAGGAACCATTCTGGACGGTCCCGCAACGGAAATTGATTCAATGCTGGTTGCTTCGATGGACTCTGAAAAATGATTGCAAAAAAGAAGAGTTTAAGTTAGTAGTTAGAAGAAAAGAATTGAAATTTAAAGAAGAATCACATAAATTTTCAAATAACGTACCTGCAGCAGCGATTCTGGATGGTCCTGCAACGGCTTCTTCGGTCACGGCATCATTGGGTTCATATAGTTTGTGGTAGCATCGTTGACAAATGAAGGAGCTACTCTCATCTATTTTAATCTTTTTTTCCACTGCATAATCGTACAATTTATTGGTGATTTTTCTGGCACATGAACTCAACATCCAAACATCACACATTGAACACTTACGTTTCATTTTTAGATATGTATTCTTCAATTCAACTGTTCTAGTAGGAAACTTTGATTTCTAACTGATCATTTCTTTCATAACATTCGTTGTTTTATGTGAAGCATTATATCGTACCTACGAGTGAGTGATATACCTACGAGTCTAAGCTGTAACTCATAGGTATATCACCTGTTCGTAAGCAATGACGTCACTTCAAACAGCTGTTTCAGGTAAATAGATGAATATTGCGAATAAATACAAACACCACCAAACATTTCCAAATGTCACTAACACCGCGAAGCCTATTGGGCTGGAGCTTATGTAAAAGTCATTGCCTACGAACGAGTGATATACCTATGAGGTACAGCTTGGACTCTTAGGTACTGATGCAACATGCGAAAAAAATTTGGCATTGCTGCCGTGTGGCATTTTTTCGCAACTTGTCATGGAAAAGGCCCTATGGGAGGAGTATTGAAACGAAACGCTTTAAAATTTGAGTATACGAAGGGAAAGGTAGGATCTGCAATGTTTAAAACTTGGTCTACGTGGTTTATGGACGGCCCGCAGGTTGAACTGAATGTTGCACCCAGCTTGTAAGTTACTCATAGATTTCATTAGTCACAGCTGCTGTGACTCGATGGAGACGCATTGTGAACTACCTTGCGTCTTCATCGTTTCCATGCACGTGTGGTGCATATATTGCAGAACAATAATTTTTTATTTAAAAAAAAAATTGTATCTCCAAAACTACTTCTTCGACATTGCTTTTTGATATTTTATGTAAAATTAAATGATCTTTCAATTAAAAATACTAAAATAAGAAGTTGTTGAAGACCCTCGCAGTGAAAATCAAGAAAAAGCATTTGTAACATATTTTTTTCCTACAAAATCAAATATCTCTGAGTGTTTCATAATTTTTCTTAAAACTACATTAAAACATCTTTCATTTGAAGGGTCAATCGTAAAAATCGGTCATGAGGTTCAGAAGCTATAAATTTTTGAAAAAAGACATTTTTGAAATTGGACCACCCTAACACGGAAATGGTCACCCTAATGGCGCAATTAAAAAATACGAGTCTAATATTTTTTGATAAGGAAGAACTATACCAATTTTCATGAAATTCTGAGACCCACTATTACTTTTTTCTATGGAATTGCTGTATATATATATATATATATATATATATATATATATATATATATATATATATATATATATATACAGCCATTCCATAGAAAAACGATATAGTGATATAGATTTTTTTTTTCTTTGGTTTGTTTTTTCCGTCGATCTTGTTTTCCGTGCAGAGCACCAATGCTACCGACGTGCCAGGAAGGCAGCTCCCACACCTGGACCCTACCTATCGACCCATCAACTCATGAACCGGGGACCAACGGCTTTACTTCCCATCCGAAGGAAGGCGTGATCAGAGATGTTATGCCTCAGAACATCCCGGCGGCGCCGACTGGGATTGAACCCAGGCCTGCTGGGGTGAGAGGTAATCACGCTTACCACTACACCACCGGCGCCGTTATAGTGATATAGATATAGATATAGATATAACATTCCATTCCTGATAAATGGAAAAATGCAAAAGTTGTTCCAATTTTGAAGCCGGATAAAAATCCAGCTGAAGCTTCTAGCTACCGTCCAATAAGTTTGCTTTCTTCAATAAGTAAACTTTTTGAAAAGATAATTTTGAATAGAATGATGCTTCACATCAATACGAACTCAATTTTTGCAGATGAGCAGTTTGGATTTCGCCATGGGCATTCAACTACTCATCAACTCTTAAGAGTTAACAATTTAATTCGTTCAAACAAATCTGAAGGCCACTCAACTGGAGTTGCTCTTCTAGACATAGAAAAAGCATTCGACAGTGTTTGGCATGAAGGTTTGATTGCTAAATTGAAAAAGTTTAATTTTCCACTTTATATTATGAAATTAGTTCAAAATTATTTAACTGACAGAACTCTTCAAGTAAATTATCAAAATTCCAAATCTAATCGACTACCTGTTAGGGCAGGAGTTCCTCAGGGTAGCATTCTTGGGCCTATATTGTATAACATTTTCACTTCGGACCTCCCTGATTTGCCTCAGGGTTGCCACAAATCTTTGTTCGCTGATGACACAGGCATTTCCGCTAAAGGAAGAAGTCTTCGTGTTATTTGCAGCAGACTTCAGAAAAGTTTAGATATTTTCTCTTCTTATTTACAAAAATGGAAGATTTCTCCCAACGCTTCCAAAACTCAACTTATAATATTTCCACATAAACCTAGAGCTTCGTTTTTGAAACCTAGTAGTAGTCACATAGTCACTATGAACGGAGTTCCAATTTCCTGGTCAAACCAAGTGAAATATCTTGGATTAATACTTGACCAAAAATTAACTTTTAAAGATCACATTGAGGGCATTCAAGCCAAATGTAACAAATATATTAAATGTTTGTATCCTCTTATAAACAGGAAATCCAAACTTTGCCTGACGAATAAACTTCTAATATTTAAACAAGTTTTTAGACCGGCCATGCTTTACGCTGTACCAATATGGTCTAGTTGCTGCACTACCAGGAAAAAAGCACTTCAAAGGATTCAGAACAAAATTCTGAAAATGATTTTGAAGTTGCCTCCCTGGTACAGTACAACCGAAGTACATAGAATTTCGAATGTTGAGACTTTAGCACAAATGTCCAACAAAATAATTAATAATTTCAGGCAAAAATCGTTGCAATCCTCAATTGCAACGATTAATTCCCTTTATACTTAGATAAGATTTAGTTTTAGTTTTTAGTTTTAAGATATCAATTGTTATACTGACATGCAGGTTAAAAAACCTGTTTAAAATACTGAATTGCCAAGACATGAACAATGTAAAAACACTTAGATATATATCATAACAATTAAGGCTGGTACGTTACTGCAGTAACTGGAGCACCTAGGTTAAAATGAAATGTAATTTATTTTAAATTTGGAACAAATAAAGAGTTAAAAAAAAAAAAAAAAAAAAAAAAAAGATATAACATTCCATAGCAAAACGATATTATGCATTTTATGGTTTTTCAAAATGTATATATTGGTTCGATTAAAATTTTCGTCAAAATTATACTAAGTCCAAATAACGGAGTGGAATTCGCTCAGTGTTTACTAAAATGACAGAAAAAGAACATCTGGATTCCCTTCGGAGCTTCGTGCTGATGAAGAGCTTTGTCCCGACGGATTTCTACTGCGCTTGTGATCTGCTGGGCAGCATCGAAATTGTAAGTATTTTTTTTTAAATAATATTCACAAAAAATAAACTAATTAAAAAGGCTTCCTGAGACAATTTTTATTTTTATTTGAAAACAATAATATTTTCCATAAATAAAATAAAAAAGCGAAAAACACGTTCTCTCGAATAAACCGTATCTATGCATTGAAAGTATATTTCGATTTTATACTATGGCACGCATAAACAATTTTTATACTAAGTTTGCATTCTCTCCCTTTATACCGACCTTTGCGTCGGTACGGAGAGTTGCGATTTATAGTACGTTCAGACTACAGAGTTATAACATGTTATAGCGCTATCTTGATGGTGGTTCCTGTGTTGCAATTATTTGACAACCGTTATAACATGTTATAACTCTCCAGTCTGTACAGCGTTTTAGCGTAACTTTTATACTATTTAGATTTCAATATTTTTTGAGTGTAGTTGTCGGTTCTGATTTCGGTGAGTTGATTCCGCCGGTGAGGATCTGGCACTGCATCTTACAGACTGTGTCATGGGGATCTGAAACCGTGGTGTCGCGAGCGATTTGTGTGGAAAGTGGACGTAGTCCTTTTTTTTCACTGCTGAGGTCCCTCTAGTTGCAGCAGCTAGAGTGTGTTTCGTTGTTGATGGCTGATGGGGGTTTACGCTTCTGTGTGAGGAACGAATGGAAAGAGTGATGTTTTAACACCGGTTAAAGAAGTAGGGGCAGCATGAGAACTCTTCGAAATCATCGTGATGTCATGGATTCCTTTTCAACATCGGGTGCAAGGGCGTAGCCAGGTTTCGAGCTAGGGAGGGGCGAAAAAAAAATTACCATGGAAAATTTGGCCGAATGCCATTTCACCGAACGCCATTTCCTCGAAAGCCTTTGTGTTGCCGAGTTTAGGGGGGGCAGTCGCCCCCCCCCCCCTGCCCCTATCTGGCTACGCCTATGGGTGAGATCTTTCCTTTATTTTTCTTTAACTTTCATTCCATTATGATATGAAACATTAAATGTTAGGGTGGGACGGTCCACCACTGCACCCGAAGCGAAATGGATGGGAAGAGTGGAAATGCCAACTCTCTGTCCCCCGCCTAAAATTTCGTGAAAAGAGGGCGGGCTCTTCTTCCCACTCATTGGGACATCCTCCTGTTTTTCGACCGGTTGTATGATGCTATTATTGGAAGGAGATTCTCATTTATCCCGTGGATGCACGTGGGTGATGTTTTTGAATTCGTTAAAGACCTTAAACCAACATCAGGAATTGGAAATGTGCCAACACAAATATTTCAAGACAAGCCGTTAGTTATGAGAACTATGTTGTTGGTAATCATCAATGAAAGTATAATAGGCGGAGTTCAAATGTTACGCGAGATTTGATGGAGATTTTATAGTTCCCTATAGGCCGATTAACTCTAAATCTTTATAAGTATATGTATATGTACATGTAAACTGAGTAAAATTTCGACTGATTTTCCTAATATTCGAGCAAAAGTGAGTAAAGCGTCTTAGTGCCTGTATAAAGAAAGAGAGAACCATTAGCATTTTCCATTTAATTCCACTACCTTATTTGCTTATCCTTGACAGATACGCGCATTTCGTCTAAAATGTGCAGACTTCTTCAGTGTAGTCGAGTATTATAGTACAAGACACTGAAGAAGTCTGCACATTGTAGACGAAATACGCATATCTTTCAATGATAAGCAAATAAGTTAGTGGAATTAAGAGAAAATTACTAATCCTTCTCTCTTTCTTCATTTTATTACGTTGTTATACCGCCTAAAATCGCAGATCAGACCCACATGCAAAAATTTAGTTCACTGGAACCTCCGAACCAAGCTGAAGGTTCGTAAATCGAATTAGTGCGTAAAAAACTCGTTATCAGGAATGAACTTGGTGAAAAAAAAACTCGTTATTAGGGTTCGTAAATACACAATATGGGTAATTTTGGAATTGGAGTGACATGTAAGGACTGGAAATATATGTCTGATGCCAGTTTGAAATCCAAAATTACACACGCTGTATTGTGGGGTAATTTCTAAGCTCTAACCAGAAGCGGTCATTTTGGATTTAAAAATGACGTCAGGCATCGATTTCTGGCCCCTAAACGTCACTCCGATTCCAAAAATACCTATCTGGTGAGACAGTGTTGAAAAAAAATATCAAAAAAATCAAACCTAATCAAAGCACATAATCACGCTGGATTTTCGTAAACAAAAATCAACAAGCAAACAACTATTTGACTGAATTTCCAAGTTTTTCTGGAAGCGGAAGCCACTATCTTGGATCGATTTTCGGTTCCTACAAGTAACCCCGATTCCGAAAATACCCATATTGTGCGTCAGTTTGTCAGGATGGGACTAATCGCATATCAGTCCCATCCTGAAATTCAATCGTCCATAGTTCAAGTTAAAGTTCTGCTTTCGAATTGCCATATTTTTCGCTGATATAACAGAAAATGCATGCTTCATTGTGGCAGATTTTAATTTGAAAAAATTATAATTTTTTAAATATTTACATGAGAATTGCTTTTCGTAGCTTCGACTGCCATTTTCTCAATGCCTAATTTTTCCATATGGGACTTATATGCGATTATAGGCAGTATAGTTGTTATGAAGTATGTTATATGTAGCTCATTTAATGTTAAAAAATCGTCGTGGATCTTTCTTGATAAATTGTTATTGTTTTCCATTGCGAATCTTATAAGTACAATTAATCAAACAATATTCACTAGCCAAAACCAGTTCTTGTTTATTCAATCAATTAAAAAGTAAAAGGATTTAACATAGTCAACTATCGATCGACATCCATTCGATTATGGCGGTTAATATACATAGTGGTAATTACATAAATGTGAATTTTTAACGACGAATAATCGATTAATCGCAATAATCGATTACTTTCTGATACCTCTATGCCAGATGTTATATGCAAGCCTTATGGACCGTGGGATACTTATGCGTATAACGGCAGCGTACACGTCGTGTACGACAAGCTAGTATTAACTACTACTTATTTCTGGTACTTGCTACTTATTAACCTGCTTATAAAATTATTGTTCATATAGAATTTCCATAAATATATCATAGTACATGAGGGATGAACCCGATGTGCGGTATAAGAGGTGAGGAGGAAGGAAACTAGTGGACTCTTTCGTTCTCGCGTCTTCTTACGCAGCAACAGACGTGACGTCACGTCTGCTGTTGCATAAGAACACCGTCAGAATGAAAGAGTCCACTAGTTTCCTTTCTCCTCACCTCTTATACCGCACATCGGGATGAACCAGCCTTCGACTGAAGATCACTTACATAAAAAAAAAACATAGTGCATAATTCACTCAAAGCGTTTCACCAACTCGTTCAATCTCGTCTATCACAAACCGCATGGAGTCGTACGTTGGCTTTGGATGGCAGGTAACAACCATTCGAAAAAAGTTTCCCAACTTTTTGTGGGGCAGAGGAACGTAGCCAATCAACACGGTTCCTTGCTTCACCAGTCTCTCCTTTATTTCCGCTGTTATCTAGGAACAAAAAAAAAACAGTCGGTATAGCAGACAGACAGACAGACAGACACATAAACAGATAACTGGACTTGTAGTAAACCGTACCTCATAAATGCGAGCCCACCATGATTCGCTTTGCTGCTCAACGTCCACTCGTAATTTCTCGGGGATATACCAGAAGCTGATATTGGTATACTGATACTCGTCAATAACCAATCGGAATCCAGAGTGGTTTCTAATCTCGTCAGTAAAATATCGCGCGCAATCAAAAGCATTATCAACTAACTCACTCAAACCATTAGCTCCTCGTGCTTTAAACATTAGCCATATCTTGAACGCATCTACCTTCCTTCCGCACTGAACGCTCTTATCGCCAGTGTCATACGATACATCGTAGAATTTATCTAGTTGAAACAGATAATCCGCATTAGCAGAGTTGCACTCGTGGAGCAGACCTTTGTGCTTGAAGACAACAATTGAGCACTGCAATGGAGCTCCCAATGTTTTGTGCGGGTTCCAAGCTAGCGAGTCGGCGCGTTCAACACCTGTCAGAAGATGAGCACACTTGTTTGATAGGATTGCCGTTCCACCCAGGCAGCCATCAACATGCATCCAAATGTTATGCCTTTGGCAGATGTCAGCAATCCGATGAAATGGATCAAATGCTCCCATAACTGTGGTACCGGCAGTGGTATTCACGAAGAAGGGCTTCCGTCCAGATTCAACAACTGACTCAATGGCTTTCTCCAACTCTTCCGGGATCATTCGGCCTCGAGTATCGGTTTTGACTAGCACCATATTGTCAATGCCAATGCCCAGCCAGTGTACGGCTTTCTTAATACTGTAATGAGCCTGATTATAGGAAAAACATGTTTATTATGTGAGAATACTATCTACATCTTAAAACTTACATCCTCTGAAGTGAAAGCTACCAGTGCAACGTGATTTGCTAAACCAGTACGTTTCACATCCGGTACCGCTCTGTACCGTGCCGCAACCATTGCGTACATGTTCGATATGGATCCACCGGGTGAAAGGATTCCATCGCCCTCGTTGAACCCAAACATGTTTAAACATTTCTTTATAAGAGCATCTTCGATCAGCGTAAACGCTGGACCAACCTCAAAGGTGTACCTGTATGGAATATGGTCATTAGATTGCTGTAACATTTGACATCTATAATGAAGACGAAACTTACTGACTCGTATTCAGTGCATCCGTGATCCAACTACCGGCCAAACCATATGGATCAACACCTGCGAAAAGCTGATTGTGGAAATTCCTATGCCCGGTTTTCACTGAATAGTGCAGTACATCTTTGATTATCCGCTCGACATCTGACTGATCCCGTGGCTTAGCACTGTCAAGTGTGAAGTCAATGAGGTTCTGAAAGTAAAAAAAAACTTGAATGTTCAGGCAGCCATATTGTTGTTCTTTATAAACGCTGACATGCTCCCTAACCAAAAAAAAACATACAAGTATTTAACTTTTTTCGCTAGCTTATCGCTACGATCCTCTTAATAAAACCGAAATTTATCCACCTATTGTGAGATATGACCATTCGTACTAATTTAAATTTCCGACAAAATTGCTCAAGTTCGCATTCGTTGAAAAGATAATGATAATTTCTGAATTATATATTATTCTGTGTCTGAATTTTCATCCAGTACGGTTTGCCTTATGATAAATTATGACCAGAAAGCACGCTGATAAACATGCCCGGATGCAGGCTTGTTATTTCATCACACATTGAGCACAAAGAGCAAACTTTACTGCTTATCAAATTGAGGAGAATGATTGCACAGCTTTATGAAAACACATTCAAATAGAGGCAAACACAAAAAATAACCGAAGAAAGAAAGGTGTGCTTTGATAAGAGTTATTTTTTTCAATGTGCTCTTTAATTGAGAAGCTTTTGAATTTCCTCCCGGTATGAAGTAGAAAAGTAGCAAAAGAAAAAAAAAGTTACAACCGGGATACGAACCAAACACCCAGGGATCCAAAGGAACGTACCTAACCAGTTAATCCAGCGATTCTTGTTAGAACACTGCGATAAAAACCAAATTAGAAGCATGCATTCCTTGATTCATCGCATCAACGGATTCAATCAAGCCAAAAAGTTTCTCAATTATGTACAAAACGAGGGGGACGCTGCAGGAAAGATTGTGTTGTGTTGTTGCTAGCTGCTCGCACGCTAAGTAGATAGAATGAAGATTGATGACGATTCTGAAGATTTCCTGCAAAAAGATGATGCGCGATGCAAGTAGATGCGAGAAATGCAAGAAGATTTTTCTAAGATTGATTCGCTAGTGTGAGATTTTTTGAGTATCTAAAATTGAGATTTAGATGTGTCGCCCCCCTCGGTACAAAATGTGGTTTCCTCAGATGAAGAGGCCATCCGAACTGCCTTATTCAGAGGTGGATCCATTCCTGCCCGGGTGTGACCAAGACGACTATCGATGCTAATTTTTTATGTGATTCAATGTGATATTAGTTTACTTTACATTCTGGCATTCTGGTATATAGAGTAGAATAATAATGATAAAAAATTAGAACTTTATTTGAAAGTATTACAAAAACACATGAGAGTTAAATCGAGTAATGAAACACTCAATTTGAGTAAAATCTCGTTGGTGTGAAACATCGTGAGGGAAAATCTACCGTCACTTTTCAAATAGACCAATCTACATTGATCAATTCTTTTCATCGACTCTCTCTTTGGTTAATAACTTAGTTGCATTCATATTTCGGGCATTTTTATATAGTATGTTAAAAGAAAGTATTATTTAGCGAATTGGACGATAAGCTGAACAGCTTTTTGGAGCCGAGTTATTAGCGAAAGGGAGAGTTAATGAAGATAATTGATCAATTTAGATTGGTCTATTTGAAAAGTAATGCGAGAAATCCCGACAGCAGCCAATGGGAAAACGGATCAGATGCCACCGACGTTTAGTTGGCTTCGAAAAAGCTGCTGGCGAACAACCGTCACGCCATATGGAAGGTGGAAGGAAGGAGAAACTTCCGCCATTCTTCGTAAAGGGATTCCCGAATGGCTTGCGGGAGACTATAGACTATTACATTAGTAAAGCTATAAAGGCCATTACATTAGTAAAAGTGTCCGGCGATGAACCACTACAAGGCGGTTCAAGTTATGCTGGACAAACTGAAGGTGGAATATTTCTCCCATGATCTCGAAGCCATGCTCAAGGTGGTCCTGCGTGGCCTCCCGGACATGGATACCGACACACTGTAGGATATATTGAAGGCAAACTGCCTCAAACTGGTGCAAATCGCCATGACCCTACTCATTAATTTCGTGATCAGCTGTATCTGGTCCACCTTGAGAAGAAATCAACTTACTTGAAGGATCTGCACAATATACAAGCCCTATTCCATTAGTGGAGAAATAGGAACGGTACAAACCGCTCCATCGTGACGTCACGCAATGCCCGATCTGTACTGCTCGGGCATGGAACCAAAAATTTCCACATGGTCAATGTGGTAAAAAAAACACAACTACAGCGCTTGCGAGATGATGGAAGAATCCCATATGTGCCAATTGTCGTCAAACGTATGCGGCAACCACTGCATCTCGCAGCACATCACTCCTCCGGGACATCCAGGCGTCACGACGATGCACCACCTCTGAACGAAAACATAGATGCTCTGTTCACAGCGGAGCAACTGATCCCCGTATTCACAAAGCTTGCCACACGGTTACCCAGTTCCAAAACCCGTTACGACCAGTTTTACAATCCGGGCCTTTTCGTCATCGATTATGGCCTCTGAAGTGTTGCACAGGGAGTTAGATTTAAGCATATCAGTAATCATGTCAATTAATGAAGTCTATAAAAATTCCGTTTTAGGAGCAGTAATGCTTCCTAAGTCAAAATTTTCCAAATTTCCGTAAGAATTATGTTGGCTAGTATTTTGATTTCTACCCGCAGCAATAGCAGCATAGGTAACTCCATTTACTCGCTGAACATTGTTAGCAGCAAGGGGAGCAGGTATAGATATTAAATAAAGGGGTGATATTTGTAAGTACAGGTACGAATGTAGAATTTGTTCCTCGCTGACCTTTGTTAACAGCAGAGGAATTTGTACTTGATCGGGAACGTGGATCGTTTCCTACCTGTCGCTTAAAACGAGATTGTAGACACTAATCCAGTCAGTAAAGTTTAACTAGGTTTTTGAAATGTGGAAAAAAAACCTGAGAAAAATTCAAAAATGAGACCATTTATTCCGAACTTGTTCAGACTTACTTCTGTTAACCCCATTTAATGATAGAAAATAAAATTTGTCAATTTAATTGATTCCTTACGTTCGAATTTTTACCGACTTTTTCAGCAATTCAAAACCCCAGTAAAAACTACTGACTATGTAAAAAAAATATAAGTATGTTGGATCGCTTTGCGGGTCTTACTTTCCCAAAAATTGGATTTGTGGTTTTCACCACAATTTGAGCATTTAATTTTTTAGGATCTTCCTTCACAGGACAGTCGTCCTTAGCGTGAAAGGAATCACCACAATTAATGCATTTTGCTGGTATGTAGCATTTTTTTTGTTCCGTGACCCCATCCCTGGCACTTACGGCACTGGGTGAGGTTTTTGAAATTTCCTCCAGTTTTCCTAAAGTGTTACCATGGAGCATAAGGGTAAATTTTTCTAAGACCTTAAGGTTGTTTAGTTCACTAGACTTGAAGTGAACTAAATAAAAATCATTAGAAATCCCGTAGCGCGAATCGCCAGGACGGGATTTCATTTTCATTTTGATTACATGCACAGGCTCAACTATAAGTAATTTTACCAATTCATCTTTGATTTGAACCAGGGATTCACCACTGGGCAGACCTTTCAAGATAACCTTGAACAGACGTTCATTTTTGGTGCCATAAGTAAAAAATATGCGTTGCTTCTGAGTAAGGTACTTGAGAATACGTTTGAATCCGTCCAAGGTTTCAGCCAAGACACGGCATTCACCCCGTCGGCCAATTTAAAGTGAAAACTTAAATTGAACGAAATTCAAAAGATCCTTGCGAAGAGCATGGAAATCGGAAGTGGTTTCAACAATAGGGGGAACCCTTTCCTTTTTGGCAGTAAGCCAGAAATGTTTAATAGAATTTTGCCTGGATGATGGATCATTCTCATCATCCGTAAGAATATCAAATTGATTGCTCAATTGAATTTCATCTCAAAGGGGGATCAAGCGATTGCTCTTTTCTATTGCGCTTAGGCGCCATGGCGGCAGAACCAAGTTTCTCCAAATCGACTTTCAAGCAGATTACTATACTGCCCATAAAAGCATTACTGTCCCATATGAATAGGAAATCAAGCAAAGATGGGACAATTATGCGAGTATCGGCAGTATAAGAATCCGATGGGTCAAAGATGAATTTTCCAAGTCGATATCCAAGCAGGATTACCTCGAGTAGGGTCCAAATAAAGATCGAAGAGGAATAAGAGTCAGTAACACTTCCTTCAGCAAAAAGCTAATAGATCCGAACGGCCAGAGAGCACGATGCGGGCTGAAATCAATCTGATCACTTTCTAATTGGCTCCCCACCGAGACATGGCCAGATATGGCAAATGTGGTTTCTACTGTGCTACCTGACTTATAACGAATCTACTAGCGAATTTGTTTATTATCCAGGTTGGAACCAGTTCCAACCCGTGCGAACCCGAGCTTATTGTCAGTGAAAACCTCAACCCGAGCCAGGTTACAAAAACAAACGTTCACACTGACGTTTGACAGTCAACAAGTAGACCCAATCTTGATACCCGATCCAGGTTGCAACTGAATCAAAAACAAATTCGCTATACGTTGTATATGAGTACCCCGAATACAATCCGAATCGTCTAATTTTGCATTGCATACGTCATGAGTTGTATTCGTGGTACTCGTTTATTCGTTATAAGCAGGTAACACAGTACTACTATACATAATCGCTAGAAATGTTTATTTTAAAGCCTCATGTGATTTGATGTGGAGTATGAAGGGTTTTGACCGTGTCAGCTTTTGGCTTCCCCGAACGTACCCGAACTATATCCGGATGTGACCTATGTGGGTCTGGGAATTCAATATGCCATGTGATTTAATGTGTCGTATAATGAGTTTTGGCTCATGACAGAAACTGGAAACTACCCAGGGTGCACAACTTGTCCGTCTTGAATACTCGTTATGACAACCACTTTCCCGGGAACAGGATTGGCATCAGGGTTGCTTCCACTCACTTTATTAAACTGTTCACTATTGAACGGGTAAGATCCATTTAGGGATTTCTTTTTTTTTTATCGGGCAAAATAGGCCGAAGGTTCTTAGCATGATATGAAATTTAACCCGCAGGTGGAGTTTACGATCATATGAATGAAACAAAAATTCGAAAAAATTGGAATTGCCCATTTTCACGGAAAACTTTAGTTGTACAAACCTAGGAATACCTCATTTACACGTGACGGAATTCATCTTTGACATAAAGGATGAGAAGCAAACAAACATTTCATGTAAAATTAAGGGCTCCGAGACTGAAAAATTCGTTACTCGACAAGAAGTACGTTTGATTGAGCCAAAATTCGCGTCTTTTATGACTAAATTGTATGTCAGAATTGACGCTCGTATATGTCAGTCTCAGAGCACCTAAATTTACATGATTTTTTCTAAGTATGTAGTTTTCGGATTATCCCGGACATCACGTACTTTGAATATTCATAACTCATAAACCAAGCATTGTAGAACAAATTCAAAAGAGCAATCCATATAAAATATAGTCTGAAAAATGTTCCCCTCAAAAATTTTACGATGGAGGAAAATCATAAAGAAAACCAGGAAAAAGCATTTTCTGAGTGATTAAACTTTGTCTAACAATTTTTTTTATCTAATATCTCAAAGTGAAGTATTATGGCGTTTCTGAGTTATGAACAAAAAACTTACTGCCAAGAAAGCTTTATTTTATTTATTTATTTTTTTCCGAACTGCAATACTTTTCAAAATTATAAAATTAAAATGTGAAATATGATTCGACTGTTAAATTCTTTCACGTAAACTTAAAGTTATACTGCTGTATGTTTCAACTAAGGCCAGAAAATACATCATTGTGTCAAATGTAAGATTATAATTTTTTGTTGGGTTCAGCATTCCAGACTAAAGGAAAGCTCACAACCGGTCACCATAGATTACCGCATCAAGTAGCTATCTCACACATTACTCAATGAGATTAAAACTAGACTAGAACACCGACGCTGATAGCATTTATTTTCAATTAGCTAAACTCTACAATATCCGCGAACGTCATGAATATAATCAGTACGCAGCCGAAAACGTGACTGGAATTGAAATAAGCTAACCACGTAGGGGACGGCGGAGTAAGACGGCCACCCTTTATATTATTGAAATAATCTACTCTTCAAAAAAAAAATTATGATGCTGAATTCTTTGCTGTTGGTGTTGTAAAACACATTCTAGCTTGATAACAAGTGAAACGTCAAATAAATAACAAAAACAAACATTATGTATGTGCATTTATTAATTTGTGTTTACGGCGTTTATTGTTCTAGAGCTATTATATAATTTAACTAGTAAATGTAACGTTACTATAAGGATTTGCCGAAGACAGTAACCTTTTATATGGCCAGGATCATGTGATATGCCATGTGGTCGTCTTATCCCAGGTTGGTTCGTTATAAAACATCATTAAATGAAATGGAAATTTTCTGAAAAGCAATATAATTAAGGAAAGTACTCCTCAGATCAATATTCACTAAAAACTTTATCCCTGGAATGTTATACGGGTTTGGTTAAATTTTACTTCAAGCTTAGGGTGGCCATCTTACCCCGTCTTCCCCTGCCATCACTCATCGTGAGCTCAGAAACCGCTCATTCTTCAAACGAGTTTAAAGCATCTGCTTTCAAAGGATGGTAACCAAGCAGTGAAAGTGATAAAACAAAATCAATTAACACTTTCAATGCATCTTTGTTTTTCCATTTGAAACATTCTGGGCTTCTACCGGTCAAAGCTTTAACATACCTTCAAATCGTCGGGGTGCTCAAATCGAACAACTGGTTCCTCGTCCGGCGTGCCAATGAAATGATGTTCTTCCAGAATTTTCGGAACTCTGGACAATATGTTCCATTCAGCACTCATTTCTGTTTTTCTCACTTTTCCAAATCAAATCAAATGTTCACACCCTCGTGATTTCACCGCTCGCCGGATTTGCAATTTTTCAAGTTCTCAAGGCGTATCAAGATATTACAATATTTGCACAATCACAGTGAGTAGACGGGATGATAGACTAAAAATAGGCAGCTACGATAGCCAACCGTTTTCGTTTATATCGTATTGCAGACTGAGCTACGAAATCGACCGGAGCGCACCTTTTGCTGAATGAACGAGGTAACAGAAAAACGACCAGCATAAGAGTGGAAACATTTACAAATCAGCTGATCGACCGTTCATTGTGTGTAGATCGTACCCAGTACCTAGGAAAGAGAGAAACACGCTGCCATGACAATGCAGTTTTTAATTTATGATTTATGTGGGTATTTATTACTCAGCGCTACAAAAGGACAATCAAATAATGCAACTGATGCAATTCATATTCAAATAAATTTGATAAGATTTTAAAATTTTAGCATCTTATGATACACAAGCACTAATGGCAGAACAGAAATAGTATAATATTTAAAATTGAAAATGCATCTATCAAACAATCGAATTTTTATTACGCGAATGAATCAATTTTGTATTAAAATTTATTTTTTTGTTTTTAAATTTGTTAATCCACGCATTAAGTAAAAGTATACATAAAGTTAAACAGACAAACATTCAGTAAGCCAAACTTCTGAGTCACTATGCGTTTGCGTTTTAGTTATATTTTTTTGTTAATCGATACCACTGAGGCTGTCATAAGCAATGTGAACACTGAATGGGGAGGGAGATTGACGAGGTTTATACGGACGATTGTCTACGAATAGGGAGAAAGGTCTTAAATCTCTCGACTATTCTGAGATGAACTAGCCTACGGCTAAAAATCTCGTCAACTAAGCATTAAAAAATGTCTAAGTAATTTATAAACAGTCCCGCACTACAATTATGCATGGGTTATTGTTTCTGAGGTATAAGAAAATAATGCAATGAGTGAGTAATTAATTGAATTACAAGAATTTATATCATCGTACTATTAAATTAATCATATTAATAAATCTCATGTGTGAAAATTTTAATAATCGGTTTCAATAAAAACTGCTTAAGGTATGCTATATTTATCTAGATCAAAATTCTTTCTATTTTGATCTAGATAAATATAGCATACCTTACACGGAACCGAAAAATTACCCAAAATTAAGTTCTTTTCACTCATCTCTCATGGTCCGTTCAATAAGCTAATTTTCAGTAAACCGCTTATAGTAGTTTACATTTGACTACGGCAAAAATAATTACTTACTCGTGAGTATTTTATACCCAAAATTAAGTTCAATTGACTCAAATTTGAGAATATCTCATATACTCACTAGTAGCTTATTGAACGATAGTCATGAGAAAGTCGAATCTCTCGTTCTGTTTTCGACAACAACAAAAAGTGAGAGTGGGATGCAAAACACAAAATTACCTAAAATTAAGTAAATAGAACTTAAATTTGAGGTAATTTTTTTTCTCTGTGTAAGCAGTTTTTATTGAAACCGATTATTAAAATCTTCACACATGAGATTTTTCGATTTTCACCCAAATTTTGCACATAATCCTTGGTTTTAATTTTAGCCAACATTATTGAATATGCTTTAAATGGAATTAGCGTTTTAGCTTAATTCAGTGAAATACTTTTTTTTTGCAGCATAGCTATGTTTAAATCCTTAATATGCCTGCAAACAGTGCATAAATGGTGTATCTTTAGACAACGGTGATGAAATAATTGTTGAAATAATCGCAGCTATTTGAACTTATCCGGCAAAAATGCGGGTTAGGACTGTATAGTTAGTGCTAAGATAACAATGTACATAGCAAAGGTATTTGCTGTAACTCTGATAGCGATGATATTCGATTACATGAGGCTGATGCAAAATATTATTTTCATTTAATGTCCGTCATCACTCAAATAGGTTGAGGGAGGGGGGGTGTAAAAAACATGGGGTAACTAAATATTCAATGTCTAAGCAACTAATTTAATAATAAATCAATAAATTAATAATATAAAAAAAAACATTGTGTCGTTTAAGGAAATAGTCCAGAGAAAGTGACGTTTTTGAAGAGGGCAGAATTTTATTTTCGCTCCTTCAATATTTAGTAATTTTTGAAGGAGGGGTAACATAGAATAAAATAAAATTTGCAACAGGCCTCGTTCTACTCCTATACCGCGTATACATATAATGCTGTAGTTGAACAGGTTCTCCAAACCAGTGTAAACAAGAGTTTTACAGAAGTTGTAATAAACAAATTGTACTGTTATTATTCAGCATGCAATTGAATAAAATCACAATGGAAGCGTTTCTTCAACAAGAAATTGATTTTGGGTAAACGTTTTACTGAATACGTTAGACAACACCTTTGTGTTGCAGTTGTATAGGTTCTCCAAACCAGTGTAAACAAGGGTTTTATAAAAGTTGTGGTGAACACATTGTGCAATTATTATACAACATGCAGCTGAACAAAATCAAAACGAAAGCGTTTCTTCAACTGGAAATTGTTACTTGGGTGAACAACCACGAACCGGCGATTCACTTGTTGCATCCTATCTGAGGGAAATACGTTCTGATGAATATGACTCCGTAACTCTTGCTAATAGTGTGGACGTCCTTCCCGTTAGGTCACAGGTTCATCGACTTCGCATAGTAATAAAATTCTATCTGTTGCTGACTTGTTCCTAATAATGCAAGCGACGCCGGTAGTCCGCATCGTGCTCTCTGGCCGTGCGGATCTATTTGCTTTTTGCTGAAGGAAGTGTTACTACTACCTAAAGCTACAACAAATTTTAACAGCACTTTTCAGTGCTCAACCTGTAAAAATTTTCTACCTTGTTCAACTCTTATTCCTCTTCGATCCTTGTTTGGACCCTACCCGAGGTAATCCTTCTTGGATATCGATTTGGAAAATTCCTCTTCGATCCTTCAGATTCTTATAGTAATCTGCTTGGAAGTCGATTTGGATAAAAATTTACTGCCGCCATGGCGCCTAAACGCAAAAGAAAGGGGCAAACTCTTGACCCCCCTTCTGATGAAATTAATTTGAGTAATCAATTTGATTTGCTCACGGATGATGAGAATGATCCATCATCCAAGAAAAATTCTAGTAAACTTTCCCGGCTTAATGCCAAGAAGGAAAAGATTCCCCCTATTGTGATAACCACTACCGATTTCCATGCTCTTCGCATGGAACTTTTGAATTTCGTGAAAGTTAAGTTTTCACTACAAATTGGACGTCGGGGTGAATGCCGTGTATTGGCTGAAACCTTGGACGGATTTAAATGTCTTCTCAAGTATCTTACTGAGAAGAAGCACAATTTTTTTACTTACGACACCAAAACTGAACGTGTGTTCAAGGTTGTCATGAAAGGACTGCCCAGTGGTGAATCCCTGGATCAGATCAAAGATGAACTGGCAAAATTACTTGGAGTTGTGCCACTCCAAGTAATCAAAATGAAAATGAAATCCCGTCCTGGCGATTCGCGCAACGGGATTTCTAATGATTTTTATTTAGTTCACTTCAAGTCTAGTGAACTAAACAACCTTAAGGCCTTAGAAAAAGCTAGCCTTATGCTCCATGTCCGAGTGAAGTGGGAACACTTCAGGAAGACTGGAGGAAATTTCCAAAACCTCACCCAGTGCCGTAAGTGCCAGGGATGGGGTCACGGAACTAAAAATTGCTACATGCCAGCTAAATGCATGAATTGTGGTGATTCCTCTCACGCAAAGGACGACTGTCCTGTGAAGGAAGATCCTAAGAAATTTAAATGTTCAAATTGTGGTGAAAACCACAAATCCAATTTTTGGGAATGTAAGACTCGCAAAGCGATCCTACAATCTCGTTCTAACCGTCAGGTAGGAAACGCTCCACGTTTCCGACCAGGTACAAATTCCTCTGCTGTTAACAACGGTCAGCGAGGAACAAATTCTACATTCGTACCCGTAGGTACAAATACCTCCCCTGCTTCAAATGTTTCATCTGTACCTACTCCCCTCGCTGCTAACAATGTTCAGCGAGTTAATGGAGCTACCTATGCTGCTATTGCAGCGGGTAGAAATCAAAATACTAACCAACGTTCTAATGGAAATTTTGACAATTTTGACTTAGGAAGCATTACTGCCCCCAAAATGGAATTTTTACAGAATTCATTAATTGACATGATTTCTGATATGCTTAAATCTAACTCCATGTTTGATGCTATTCAAACTGGAGTAAAATTTGCAAATAATATTGTCATGACTTTAAAATTCAGTAATGGATTTTAAAGCATTAAATATTGTAAATTGGAATGCTCGATCTCTTAAAGATAATGAAGACGAGCTATTTAACTTTTTAAGAGTTCATAACGTGCATATTGCCGTTATAACTGAAACGTTCCTTAAACCTGCCCATAAGGTTAAGAAGGACGCAAACTACTTGATTTATAGAAATGATCGTCTTGATGGACCCTGTGGTGGCGTTGCCATCATTATGCATAGACGAATCAAACATAAAATTCTTTCTTCATTTGAAACCAAAGTTTTTGAAACTTTGGGGGTTTCTGTTGAAACAAAATTTGGACAACTTACGTTTATAGCTGCCTATTTGCCATTCCAATGCGTAGGCCAGCAAAAGAATTTTCTCAAGGGTGACCTCCAGAAACTTACCCGTCATAGGTCTAAATTCTTCATTATTGGTGATTTTAATGCAAAACACCGCTCATGGAATAATGCTCAAAGCAATTCCAATGGTAATATTCTGTTTGATGATTGTTCTGCAGGTTATTACACTATTCAATATCCAAACAGCCCAACATGCTTTTCTTCTGCAAGAAATCCCTCCACTATTGATTTGGTCTTAACTGATTCATGTCAACTTTGTAGCCAATTGGTTACCCATGCTGACTTCGGTTCTGATCACCTTCCAGTAACTTTTGAAATATCCCAAGAAATAATTTGTAATCCCAACAGCTCTACTTTCAATTACCATAGAGCTGATTGGGAGCAGTATCGAACATTTATGGAATATAACTTCGATCCAAACATTCCTTTGCAAACCAAAGATGAAATTAATTATGCTCTTGAATCTCTGACTACTTCTATAGTTGAAGCAAGAGCTGCCTCAGTACCAAAATGCGAGGTTAAATTCGATTCAATTATAATAGACGATGATCTTCAGCTCTTGATCCGTCTTAAAAATGTCCGTAGGAGACAATATCAAAGAACACGCGATCCTGCCATGAAAGTTATCTGGCGGGATTTGCAAAAACAAATTAAAAAGCGATTCTCTGCCCTGAGGAACAAAACTTTTGAAAATAATATTTCTAAATTAGACCCGAGTTCCAAACCCTTTTGGAAACTCACAAAAATTTTGAAAAAACCTCAAAAGCCTATTCCAGCGCTTAAAGAAGGTGGTAAAATTTTGATCACAAATTTGGAAAAAGCTCAGAAACTTGCTAAGCAATTCGAGAGTTCCCATAATTTCAGTTTGGGTCTTACTAGTCCTATTGAGAATCAGGTTGCTCGGGATTTTCTGAATATTTTCTCTCGGGAAAATATTTTTGATGATTCCTGGGGGACTGATTTGGACGAAGTAAGGTCTATAACTAAAAATTTTCAAAATATGAAAGCTCCAGGTGATGATGGAATTTTCTATATCCTCATCAAAAAACTCCCAGAGAGTACCTTGTCTTTCTTGGTAAAATTATTTAACAGATGTTTCCATTTGGCATACTTTCCTGATAAATGGAAAAATGCAAAAGTTGTTCCAATTTTGAAGCCGGATAAAAATCCAGCTGAAGCTTCTAGCTACCGTCCAATAAGTTTGCTTTCTTCAATAAGTAAACTTTTTGAAAAGATAATTTTGAATAGAATGATGCTTCACATCAATACGAACTCAATTTTTGCAGATGAGCAGTTTGGATTTCGCCATGGGCATTCAACTACTCATCAACTCTTAAGAGTTAACAATTTAATTCGTTCAAACAAATCTGAAGGCCACTCAACTGGAGTTGCTCTTCTAGACATAGAAAAAGCATTCGACAGTGTTTGGCATGAAGGTTTGATTGCTAAATTGAAAAAGTTTAATTTTCCACTTTATATTATGAAATTAGTTCAAAATTATTTAACTGACAGAACTCTTCAAGTAAATTATCAAAATTCCAAATCTAATCGACTACCTGTTAGGGCAGGAGTTCCTCAGGGTAGCATTCTTGGGCCTATATTGTATAACATTTTCACTTCGGACCTCCCTAATTTGCCTCAGGGTTGCCACAAATCTTTGTTCGCTGATGACACAGGCATTTCCGCTAAAGGAAGAAGTCTTCGTGTTATTTGCAGCAGACTTCAGAAAAGTTTAGATATTTTCTCTTCTTATTCACAAAAATGGAAGATTTCTCCCAACGCTTCCAAAACTCAACTTATAATATTTCCACATAAGCCTAGAGCTTCGTTTTTGAAACCTAGTAGTAGTCACATAGTCACTATGAACGGAGTTCCAATTTCCTGGTCAAACCAAGTGAAATATCTTGGATTAATACTTGACCAAAAATTAACTTTTAAAGATCACATTGAAGGCATTCAAGCCAAATGTAACAAATATATTAAATGTTTGTATCCTCTTATAAACAGGAAATCCAAACTTTGTCTGACGAATAAACTTCTAATATTTAAACAAGTTTTTAGACCGGCCATGCTTTACGCTGTGCCAATATGGTCTAGTTGCTGCACTACCAGGAAAAAAGCACTTCAAAGGATTCAGAACAAAATTCTGAAAATGATTTTGAAGTTGCCTCCCTGGTACAGTACAACCGAAGTACATAGAATTTCGAATGTTGAGACTTTAGCACAAATGTCCAACAAAATAATTAATAATTTCAGGCAAAAATCGTTGCAATCCTCAATTGCAACGATTAATTCCCTTTATGCTTAGATAAGATTTAGTTTTAGTTTTTAGTTTTAAGATATCAATTGTTATACTGACATGCAGGTTAAAAAACCTGTTTAAAATACTGAATTGCCAAGACATGAACAATGTAAAAACACTTAGATATATATCATAACAATTAAGGCTGGTACGTTACTGCAGTAACTGGAGCACCTAGGTTAAAATGAAATGTAATTTATTTTGAATTTGGAACAAATAAAGAGTTAAAAAAAAAATAAAAAAAAAAAAAAAAAAAAGCGACGCCGGTGGTGTAGTGGTAAGCGTGATTACCTCTCATCCCAGCAGGCGTGGGTTCAAACCCAGTCGGCACCGTCGGGATTTTCTGAGGTATAAAATCTCTCATCACGCCTTCCTTTCGAAGGAAACTAAATCCGTTGGGTCCTGGTGTGGGAGCTGCCTCCCTGGCGTCAGTAGCATTGGTACTCAGCACGGAAAACAAGATCGACGAAAAACAAATCAAGGAAAAAACAATGTTCCAGTTCTCCGAAACTAATTCATGATTCCAAACATAATCAAATAGTTCTAAGAGACCATAGTATCTTGTTACACCCACATTTTTAAAGGTGGCGCATCTGGTGTTAGAATATGTATTTATACCCTTTTATACCTATGTAGTCTACATTATTTGACAAAACCAATAATTAAATGAATAAATTAAATCTATATCCGAGGTTTGGTCAAACATTTTTGACAGGAAACTGAACAGTTTTGTTCTATTTCCCAAACAAACTTGAGAGCTCTTCCGCAAATCCAGATCTTAATCAAATTCGATCAAATTTTGCACAGCTTTGGGAAGCAATGAGTTGTTGAGTGGCTTCAAAGTGTTGTGAGTATTCATGGACCCAAACCATCTTGTGGGTGGCTTCAGCCATTGTTGAAGAAAGTGAGATGAAAATTGGTCGCCACAAAACAGATCGAAAGTTGTTTTCCAGTTATTGCCATACCGTGGAGGCACCATATTTGAAGCGGTTCAAACTCGTCGCACTCAATAATTTTGGACTAGTTTTAATGTATATTTTTGAAATGTTACTACTGCAAATATTAGTTCAAGTGCTCTAGGGATCACAGTGTATCAGTGGCCAGTCTTCAAGGAAGGAGATCTTTGCATCCAAGTTTCATCCAAAATCATTTATTATATGTAGTATTAATTTCCATCCAATCTTCGGGCTGAAAGGAAATGCTTGAAAGAAACGGAAAAATTTGAAAACACATGGGTTTACATTAATGAAAAACTGGCGCTCTATATCGTTATTGCTCTAATAAATGGTAGTAGACTGTCGGCGTAGCTCAAAAAAATCCCCGCATCGCATCGTTGTGGTGTGTAAACCTTTCCCGAGTGCTTCATCGTGTGTTGACTAGTGTCATGCAACGTCGACTTGCTTAGCTTTTCCAGAAGCTAGGATTTTGCTGCAATCGACGCTGGAAGTTGGTGAACCAAGTCTGAACCGTCGATAGCGGTACGAATGTTTCATTCGGGTTCGGAACCATTTGCGGTTGAGTGACGGAAAAGCTACTAACAAAGTTGAAGAAATTTTCAACCATTTTTTGTCCAAACTGATAGTAAGTGTCGGTCGTGGTCTGTAAGGCAAATAACATCAATAAATAGGCATCAATAAGCACGAAATCATAAAAAAAAATACAAACCGTTGCAGGCGTTTGCTGCATTAGGCTCCCTTCCGGTTCTATGGAAAGACCAATTTGCGCAATATGAGATATAGGCAAATTCGTACCGAACACGTTCACTGATGAACTATTGGGTATTTCATCTAATTTCTTCAACTGCGATATTTTGAATATGGCTGACGGTTTTGAATTGGAGATGTATCCTAGAAACTGCCAGGCAGGAGGTGCATTTGGGTCTGGCCAGCTGAAGTAAACTATAAAATAGCAAATGAGATCCAAAGTTTGCACCCTAACGAAATAATGCCATGTAAAGGCAACTTACCAGCACCAGCCATCCCTTCAGGGAATGGCGTGGTTCCCGTCAGAAACACAACAACGTGGTTTACATTGTCCGCTTCTGCGATATTTATCAGAAATTGTGCTTCAGATATCTGCTGGAAATCGGTTTGCACCTGAAAGTAACGGAGAGTAATGATTCCACAGGTAGCGGCAATGAGCAGCTGCACAACTTTACCAGTCTTCCAGAAACAATGACTCCCAATGCGTTTAACATTTCAGTGGATAGCCTTTAACAATGTAATTGCCGACAACTGAAGATTATTTAGCTAAACCAAATGAGTTAAACCAGACCGTTTATCATTAAAGATAACTAGATGAAAGACAATTTCACTGGAGAATCCGTAGTTTAGGAGATAAATATTTTGCCATCTGAATGTATACAAAACAACGAAAAACGAGCTCGCAGCTTCATGCGTGAAGTTTGTGTATTCCAAGTTAGCCCATGCACGCTCAAAAGACACACAAGCCCATTATTCCACGGAGAAACGAAACAACACAAAACCGAGATAGAGAGTAAAGCCGAATTTCGCTGTCAAAAGTAGGTAAAAGTGATCTAGCCGTTGGATACTATTTTCTTAGGGTACGGCCAGGGTAGACGCGATTCGAAATTCAAAAGAATCTTATTATTTATTATTATTCCTTGCGTGAGTCGCATCGCGTCGCGTCTACTCTGGCCGCGGCCTTACCGTGTAGGTTCAGTTTTGAACGATCTGGGTGGATTATATCCAAATTTTGATAGTTTTTAAATAGCGGGTGAATTCCCCTAAATTTAAGTTCTTTTTACTTAATAGGCCTTTTTAATGCACCACCAACGTAGAGGGCAACACGCGAGTTCGAGAGGAAATGTCAACCAAACCGTTTGTTTGCATCATAAGAAGGATTTTTCCCAACGCAAATTAAAGCATTTTTCATTGAAAATCTTGCGAATTTCCATCAAATATTGTCTTATTTTACGATTTTCCACACATCTGAACTGATTTGCACCTAAACTATGAAACTAACACAAGAAATTCTGAAGATCATAACCACTAAGTCGCTATTGGAATTTTGCATTTTTCTCAACAAAAAAAAATCCTGAACACTAGCAGAATCCTTGCAAAAATAATACACAAATAAATTTTTCAACTATAGATCAAGGTTTCAAGCACCTAAAATGAATTTATTTATCAAGAAATGTGAAAAAGTGTTCCACTTCCAATGTCTCACGGCAAAAAATTCTGCTCACAACACTCTTTTTGACGTTCTCATATTCACCACCAGGGATTGAATCGATCGCTTAGTTTCTATTAAAAAGGCGTATTTTGGGTAATTTTGAGTCTTGCATCCCACTCTCACTTTTTGTTGTTGTCAAAAACGGAACGAGAGATTCGATTTTCTCATGACTATCGTTCAATAAGCTATTGGTGAGTATATGAGACATTCTCAAATTTGAGTCAATTGAACTTAATTTTGGGTAGAAATGAGTAAATCATTATTTCTAGATAGAGCTGGAATTAGGGCGTCATTGTTTACAAAAGCTGTTACACCCTAATTCCAGCTCTATCAAGATTTTTGCCGTAGTCTAATGTAAACTACTATAGAGCTTTTTGACGTTTAATCGGCGCACACTACTGCACAATTTAAATCGAACGAGTGCGAGCAAGAGGGAAACAGATTAGTAGACGAAATACGCATATCTGTCAAAAGATAAGCAATTATAACGGAATTCAAAGATAATAAATCAACCCACTCAAAACTCTTCATATAGCGGCGCTGGTGGTGTAATGGTAAGCGTGATTACCTCTCACCCCAGCAGGCTTGGGTTCAATCCCAGTAGGCGCCACCGGGATTTTCTGAGGCATAACATCTCTGATCACGCCTTCCTTAGGAAGGGAAGTAAAGCCATTGGTCCCCGGTTCATAAGTTGATGGGTCGATAAGTAGGGTCCAGGTGTGGGAGGTGCCTCCCTGGCGTCGGTAGCATTGTACGAAAAACAAGATCGACGGAAAACAATCAAAGAAAAAACAAGCTCTTCATAAAGAGATTCCGTTGAGAGGTTCGAAAAATTTAAAGAAATGCCCGCATAAACAATAACCTTAAGAAGCGCCTAACCACCAATTCAGGATATCATTCCAAATATATGTGGTATGGTTGCACCATCTATGATTTCATATGTGTATGGTACCCGCACAGACAAACTAACATAACACTCGCAAGTTGTTCATCGATCAAGCATTTAACGGTCAATTTAAAAGTATCGTAGTTGGTAGTACCGCCACCTGTGGCACGCATAGTAAATTCCCTTGCGTTTGACGTTTACACACTACCGCTATCTGTTCAGCGTACAACCCACCACAGTGTATTCAACAGATGGCGGTAATGTTGTTTTTTTTTTTCCTTTGGTTTGTTTTTTCCGTCAATCATGTTTTCCGTGCTGAGCACCAATACTACCGACGTGCCAGGAAGGCAGCTCCCACGCCTGAACCCTACCTATCGACCCATCAACTCATGAACCGGCGACCAACGGCTTTACTTCCCATCCGAAGGAAGGCGTGATCAGAGATGTTATGCCTCAGACCATCCCGGTGGCGCCGACTGGGATTGAACCCAGGCCTGCTGGGGTGAGAGGTAATCACGCTTACCACTACTCCACCGGCGCCGTTGGCGGTAATGTTTTAGCAACGATGTTTTACAGTGATACATATTCAATGTGTTATGTCTGTTTGTCTGTGGTACCCGCTTATAAGGGTGCTTCTCATGTTTAAAATAAACATACATATTTTGAAATTATTTTAGTACTTGAGTGCAGGGTAAAGCAAAATTAAACGGTTTGCTAAGAAACGGAAAAAAAAGATCTTCGGGCAGGGCATCTAAATTCCTGCTCTTTTTCGGGTGCGATTAAGGGTGATCTGTAAGTAATGGGGTCCTGGTCCGGGATACAAGGACCCGTTGGGGTGGGTGTCCGGCGTCGTTTTGTCGTTTCTGCCACTGGTCCTCATAACGGTTTCTTTGTACGTTCAGTGTCGGTGATATAACCATAGAGGTAACTCTAAGACTAGAAAGTCCCGAAATAACGTGCTCAACTTTTTGGCTCAGCTCTGGTACTATCTTTGGTCCCAAGCTAATCGATTCACACCTCGAAAAATAGGAAATCCACTAACCCCTCATTTTATCTGTCAAACTTTCATAGCGAATCAAAACAAACATTGTGTAGTAGTAGAATTTCGACTACAATGGGATACGTTAAACGTTTGCTTGGGACCAATAGGCTAGTCAAGTAGTGAGCCAATTTAAAATCGTTAGTTTCGTATTGATTGTTGTTATAACGATCGGTATCAGAAACGACGGAGTGAAGTTGATACTGTGGGGCTGCGCCGGTTTAGTTGAGCTGGTTTCCGCATCCATCTTCGGTTTGCACTTTCGGGCCGTTTTCTGTAGAATTGAGCAAAGCGGGGGCAACTTTTTTCAGAATGTAGGCGAAATGCAGGTAATGTCGGCCTAAGTGTCCCTAATTTGGGCCCATACATACATTCAGAAATCAACTAAATTTTCAATAGCATCCAAAAAATATCCATTACACACAGAGAACAAAAATTATTGCTATGAAAATAATGCATTTTCTTATTAAAAGTTTCCCAAAATTCGTAGTTTCAACTACGTAACTATTCAAAATGAAAGTTATGCTTTTGATATGAAAGTATTTCTTTCACTTGCAACATGTAATTTTAAAAGTGATTTTTTTAAAAGAAAACTTGTTCAACTGTCAAAAATACACCTATTACTGATCCCTCATTTGTCGCCTGCCACCAATGAGATGGATTACCGGGGTGAAGCAATCTGTTAAGTTGTGTGAGTAAAACCACAATCCAATATTTTACGATCGCTTATGGCCGCCACAATCTGGCTGAGTTTCTGGTAGGGAACATAAGATTTGAAGTTTGGCTTGTGGCGTTTGACGTGTAAACGTTCAAATTTGAACGTTTACACGTCAAACGACACAACCCAAACGTTAATTCATATGTTCCTTACTAAAAACTCAGTCAGATTGTGGCGGCCATAAGCGCTCGTAAAATGCTAGACATGATACAAGCAAATAGTGGCGTCAATAATTGCGTTTACGTTATTTTTAGTTTACTAAACCACAATATTTCACAATCTGTTCCACCTCTCTATGTACTCATTGGCCTGCATGTCAATTTACGCGCTCGAAACATCGTTGCAATCTCTAGTTAACAGTTAGTAACTTTTTTAAAGTTTTGGTTTGGTTTGCAGGAAATATTAGCAATACATATTAAGGGAAAAACCGTATCCGTTGGTCGACTAAGGTGGAAACGACATACAGATTTTGTACATGGCACAGAGCGCGCGGTATGCGGAACAATATTGATAGTCGCCGAGTGGGAAGTTGCTGACGATGATGAGTGGCATTTTCATCTGGAATCAGAAAGGGGAATCTATTCTTGGTGAGTTGAGATGGAGTGGGAGAGCTGCGTGTTCGTGTTTTTATATTCGTAGACTTTTTTTTATAACAATTAATGAAACATTGATTTTGATTTAATAATTATTAGAACTTAGAATGAAAAATTGTGTTTTAATGTTGAAAAGATTGATTATTTAATTAAAAGCAGCTCATATCCCGCATAAACAATAACCATAAGATGCACCTAACCACTAATTCGAGATATCATCCCAACTTTATGTGGTGTGGTCACACCATCTAAGATATCGTCAGTATATGGTACCCGTTTATTAGGGATGTAATCAAATATACCAAACTTTCTTGACAAAAATGTTTTTTTTTTTTTTTTATAAAAATAGACCGCTTTAATTTCAGATTGTCATGCTTTTCGTTTGACAGTTGTACAAATTACCAAGTAGCATGCCGGCCCTGTGACACAGTTCAGGGGTCTCATGCTACTGAGCTAGATATCCGGGAGTCTTGGTTGAGCCACATAGGGTGAGTCTCATCTAGTCTCAGGTTTAAACATGCTTTCAATTTACCTTGAATAATGCATATGTTTAGAGTATATTAATTTATATTTTTGTTTTAATTGAACAAAATTCGTATCTGTGATTAGTGTGCGTGCTTTAAACGTCACTAATCTCTATGGAGTTGTCAAAACATGAGTAAACGTATTATTTTATTATTATTTTTTCCAAAGTTCAAAATGGCGCACTTTGAAGTTGTGAACAGGTGATTTTTGCGAGTCCGACACTATGCTTAACGCGGCTTAACGTACAGAACAAGATTAAAATTGATTGTCGCGTTTCCGGTTTTCAACCTCGTTTTCAACTGTACCTAGAAAATATTTTTTTTCGGGAGACCCCCTTTTTATTCAAATTGAAATTTTACCCATGAATGGGTTTCTTATTTTTGTCGTGTATTCGGGCTAACCTCGACTTACCTTTTTTCATTGTTTGTTGTCAGCTGGTTGTCAAAACAATTTAGGTGCAGCTAAACTTGAAAACGGATCGAATTTTCAGATTCCAATTTTGTTCGCCTGGTGGTAAATAAGTGAAATTTCCGACTAAATTGGTCGAATATCTAGTCATATTTAGTGCAAAATGCCGGTTAGTGTAGGAAAATTAATCCCAGCTGTGGTTTCAGTGCTAAGCAATGTTTCTTTCCAGGAGGAATCCAAGACGGAAGGTGAAATTGAAAATGTTCGGGTGGTGGTTCGAGTTCGACCAATGGATAAAAATGAAATTGAATCCGGTAGCCAGAACATAATCAAAACGGATAAGTGCAACCGTTTCGTTACCGTGTACAAACCGAATGCAAACTCTAGCGAACCTCCTAAGGTTTACTACTTCGACAATGTGTTCGGCGAAGAATCCACACAGGTGCGTATTTTTTTCTTCTTTCTGTTAACTTTCCATGGTCTCCCAGCGTTTCGCTACTGTGATTGTTACTTTATTTACTATTTAGTCAACAGCAGAGGTGTACCTGTATTGGGCTCTGTGACTTGTTTGATAACCATCTTCAATACAATCTTCAGTAGCAATCTTCTTTTGCAGCAATTCACCTCTATTTTGCTTTTTTTTTTTCTTCTTTTATTGCCCATTCCACTGTGGATACAGTATTTGGATGTTATTCAAACAAAACAAACATACAGACAATGATTGCATAATTCATGTGAAGTAGAAAGTAAATAAATTATCTTGAGTACAGCACTCGTTTTGAGAAATATTTATTTTCTATTTCAAAGCTTTTAATCATTCTTAGTAAGGTAGCGCTCAAACGTCATTTTTGACTAATAGCTTTTTTTTTAATCAGGCTTTTTCTGATCAAGTTATTATTAATTTCAATTTTTCTTTTGGGATTTGTATTTTCTTTTGTATCATACTCTCCCAACTACGGATTTTGTATGGCTCATTTGACAAAAGTTGTAAAATTTTATAGTTTCTTGATGCTTTTTAATGCTGCAAAACTTCGACAACGCTTCAATTCATGCACAAAAGCCAAAAGTTTGTTTACTTACCTGATAGTATAGACTATGCCAGACAAAATGTTTTTGAATAACGCATTCGAACATACCAACTCGAGAAGATGGGAAACTCCGAAGTTGTTTCAGTTTGAAGCTTTACTTCCATTGATATGAGTGAGAAAAGCGGGGGGTATAGTATGCTCCTCCCTCTCTAAGTACGCTTATGAGATTGAGCAATTGTTTTTGAATAATGCATCTGAGCATACCAAATCGATAAGATAAGAAACTCCGAAATTTTTTTAGTTTGGAATCTGACTTTGGTAAACCTGGCAGTGTTGGCAGAAATAGTGATTTTTGACATTTATTTCGCAACATCGCAACAGCTATAACTTTATTTAGAGCGTTTAGAGACATCCTTCGGCAAAGTTGTTATGCATATGGACTATACTTTTACATGATTAGTTGCATTGTTCAAGCAAAATTGTGGTGTTTAAAAATGAAAATCCAAAAAAAAAAAAGGTTTTCCCATACTAATTTCCATACAAACTTGAATTGCATTGCGGAAAGCCGGGCTACAAACATGGGCTTTAATCGTTTACGCGTTTGCATTGAAGACGTTAACGTCATTCACAACCCTGGTTACAACCAATCGTCCCCAAATTTTGCAGCATGGGTTTTTTTTTTTTTCTTTTGGTTTGTTTTTTCCGTCGATCTTGTTTTCCGTGCTGAGCACCAATGCTACTGACGTGCCAGGAAAGCAGCTCCCACACCTGGACCCTACCTATCGACCCATCAACTCATGAACCGGGGACCAACGGCTTTACTTCCCATCCGAAGGAAGGCGTGATCAGAGATGTTATGCCTCAGAAAATCCCAGCGGCGCCGACTGGGATTAAACCCAGGCCTGCTCGGGTGAGAGGTTATCACGCTTACCACTACACCACCGGCGCCGTTACATCAGTTTGGGTTGGAATCAAAAAAAAAAAAAACATTGTTCTGAAAAAATGATCATGATGACCAACCCTACTATTCATAGTGTGTAAAATCTCTTGCATCAGAGCTCCAGAAACTCCTCAGTGGTAGACAGAGTTTAGTTTTAAATATAATCAGTATTTCATACTATACTCTGTCTACCATACCCACACCTTCTGAATCTTCCTGGACTTTAAGGATTTGAAACATTAAAAATTACAATAATTTCCGAAATCCTTCAGAGTGTTCCAGAAGTACTCTAATCTTTGATCTTAAAGTTTTGTTAGCCTCGAAGGCTCCTTAGGCTTCGGATGTTTCTGGTATTTTCAAAGTTTATGATGCTCTGGAACTTCCTAAAAATTGTCAAATTGATACGTTGCCGTGAATTCCACAAGGTAGTCTTCCGGAAAATCAGTAAAAACTAGTTATGCACCGAATAGTGCTATTCGGCGTTTACACCAAAAAACTATCTCATACTCGGCCTTTTCTCAACTAACAAGTGGCCGACAAGTTGCCTGCGAGAAATTTCAAGCTTGATATTCGACAGAATATTTAGTGCATCACTATCGAAAACACTTGTAGTTGTTATATTATTGTGAATGATTTGGAGTTGTGACCTGAATATAGGCTCTGTTAACCGTTGGATTAGTTCTGTAGAAATCCTGGAATATCCGTACTAAATGCATGACAGTTTCATTTTCGTTATTTTCTCCTTAATTCAAAGTGTTAAAAAAACGTGACGCTCTAGGATAAGTTTCGATGGCAAAATTCCGAAATCGCAAGAATTTTAAAAGTTCTGGTTTCATGGATAATGTTGAAAATCTCAGATATAGAATATTGTTTTAAATTCTACAGGAATCTAAGGATGATGAACTGAGATATTTTTTTTTAATTAAATCTCAGGCTCAGAACAAATTTAAATATCCAAGGTCATCATTTCATAATTCTGTCCTCTTCTAAGAAAGCTGGTCTTTAATAGGACTTTCCTAAATTTTACATTCCTTTGAAAAACTGCTCTGATTTTTTCAAAGCTTAAGGTTGAAGAGCTTTTAGAGTGAGTCGAGTAGTTTCCTTTTAATTCCGTTATATTTTTCTGTCTGTTGATAGATATGTACCGGGATATGTACACTCAAAAAATTCCACACATTCCACATTTTTTATTGACGAATTTCCATGTAAAATTTCACATGATTTTCATGTAACCACACATAAACAGAATCCACTCAGAAGTACACCTGAAATTTATGAGTCAAATGAATAGTATATATGGTAAACAGGATCGATTTCTTTTGGCAGCGGTGGTTATCCGCAAGGACATGTATATGGATGATCTACTCACGGGATGCGACGATCTTGAGAAGCTGAAGCAACTCTGCTCCCAACTTCTCGGAATATTCGAGAGTGCTGGGATGCAACCAGGAAATTCTTAACGAAATTCCAGAAGAGTGTCGAGAGACAAAATCGCTCAGTTGTTGAGATTTGTTTTTCTTTAAAATAATTGATAGATTAGGATCATAGTTTACTATAGGTATGCAAAGAGTAGATACATTTTAACATTTGAATCAACACCAATGATTTTTTACACTTAAAGTCCGACATGTGCAGCGAGCATTTCTCACTTCATTTTAACAGTTTATTACTAGAATTAAAATCTACTGTTTTTTACGTATCTATAAAAAGCATACACTCTATTCTATCTACTGCTTCAAAAATAACTATGTTACGTCAACTGTGTGCAAAGTTATTAGCAAATGAGCAGTTCGTAACCAAAACTGTGTATGCCAAGCATGTCTGGAACCATGTGCCCGGCGAAGAAAATCCCGCTGATATCATCTCACGGGGCATGGATGTGAGTCAACTTTTGGACGATTCACTTTGGTGGAATTGGACCACTGTGGCTCGGTGCTCCTAACCTCCCTTGGCCGCAACCACCAGAAGATCTCGGCCGACTGAAGGAAAAAGACCTTGAAACTAAAAATAAAAATAGCGCTTCCTATCACGGAATCGCAAGTAAGCGATATCATAACTCGTTTTTCGCCCCGTATTCCTACGGATTGGTGCACTCTGCAGGCGTTTTGCTAATAACTGTCGCAGCCTTGCAGACCGGCGCAATCAACCAACCATTCCTCCTGCGAAAACCTATCAGTACGGTCCAATTACCGTAGAAGAGCAAAATCAAACTCTGCTCGGAGTACTTCGCGTGATCCAACAGGAATACTTCCCGTCAGAAATTGCTGCTCTTCAGGCCGAATGAATCGTCCCGCATTCGTCAAAGCTACGCTACCTCAATCCGGAACTCCGTGCTGGTCTTATTCGAGTTGGTGGCCGGCTCGAACACGCCGGAGTCGCTAGTGACGGGAAAAACCCTTTCGTACTACCGTACAAGCATCCGCTAACCTGGTTGATTGCTTTTTTTTTTTTTTTATTATTATAGTCACTTTAACACTCTTGGGTCATTCGTGACTTGTCCGGGGGTGAGATTTGAACTCGTGACTTTGGCGTGAGAGGTATGGATGTTAACCACTACGCCGGGGTCGCCCCCGGTTGATTGCTGATTCTTTCCACCGGCAGTAGCTACATTGTGGTCCGCAACTCTTGCTGGCAGTCATTCATCAAAAATTCGATGTACATAGTGAAACGGACTTACAGTCCATGTTTCATTAAGAACCCTATTTGTGGAATTAATTTGCGCCTTAGAAATAGGCAACCAAAGTGCTCGAATCAGTAGGTAAGGATGGTATTAAGGGGAGTAGCATGTCATTTAATTGATCAGACCTTAAAGAAAATTTTAATACGAATATTTGGAATCAAGCACGATAGAACCGGAATAAAAATGAAATTTGGAAAAAAAATAGGCTTCTGATCACGGAAAGAGCACCGACTCGATCTTTTCCGTTCAGACCAAAGTGTATCTAGAAGATAATCGAAACCAAGTCTAAGTGATTGTGAAAAACAATTTAAATAGTCTAACTTGTCTAAATGTGTTGACATTAAATGAAAAGCTAATATTAAATCGTGAGTCGTGTTTAATTGGAAATTTGTAAAAAAAAATAAAAACGTGAGTTTAGAAACTTCTAAAAAGGAAACGCAACCATAAAATTGAAACTACGCGAGTCACCATACGTGGTCGCGTCCATTGTTGGCATATTGGCGACAGATTTATCGGGCCGCTGGTGTGAGCTGCCGCCATCTTGAAGTAGCTAAATCAGCACCCAAAGCTAACCATGTGCTGTTGATCGGACTGGGGCGATCCCCTGGGTTTATTCTTCGTCTCGTGGCTGCGTGCCGCTAAGAATAACCTCAGAGTGCGTGGTCATCGGAAAGGAAAGTTCGGCCTCGCGAGCACCACCCGTTACCAAGTGGTTGCCACAATCCGCGAGTAGTATGTCTGGGGAAAGTTAGCCACTGCCAGAGTGAATCGTCCAGACTCACGTCCCGGGTAAAACTCAAGAACCAGTCCTGATCAGATCCTTGCTCTCCCAGTGTACACCTCCGTCGCCCTAAGGAAGCCGAGAGTCCCCTTCCGGGTGTTTTAGAACGCTGTCTTGGCGTCCAAGTCGCCCTTTCGCACAAACCGCCCGGTCATCGGATTCGGTAATCCACCGGCTCGCATCGTCCGGACACACGTGGCGATAGTCGAGACACCCGTGATCGACGAGCGACGACGGCGTCCACCACCAACCCACTCCGTGGCTGGTGAAAGGTAATCCAACGATCGACGGACGCTGTAAGTACCTGAACCATTTCTTTAGTACCCACACGAACACATTCCACCTGCAGTAGGGAAGACAGTTTATAGTAGTAGGGGAAGAAAGGGGAGAGGGGATTTAATCCCAGGTTGACTCACGTTTAGGGACCAGATACATGGAATGACGTCACAGTAAGGAGAAGGTAGGGTGAGGGAAATGTTTTAATAGTTACAATACAGATATCAATCTTAACAAATAGACTTTGGAGATAAACATATTGCATGAATGGAAGTACAAAAAAAAACTTTTTATTGTTTTTGTCTCAATAAACACTATGCTTTTCGTTTCAAATTAGTGAATCAAAATCGAACTTATTACGCTAATCAAATCGAATTTGGGGAGAATTTATGGGAAAGGATATTGGGAAGTTGGTTGAAGGTTTAGCACATCCTTGGAGGTGGATTCTGCTGTAGGGTTGGACAAACAGCTAGCAGGGCAAACCGATCTGAGTTCTGACAGACGACTCTCGTCGTCTGGCGCATAAGTCAGAATTTTTGGAGGCCCTACCAGGATCCTCCTTACAATAGTACATTCGTGTGTCACATGCGTGAAGGCACGGTCACTCAATCTCGTGCAGTTAATGGGGTCGCTACCAGCGGTTCGTGTCACATAGTCCTTCGCTTTTGAAAATGTTAGAGTCGATTTTTCTGGCCCATTCTATCTCCAACGACCAAGCCCTCGATCTTCACCGACAACAAGTTAGGTGGCTGTTTTCGTCTGCATGGCCACAAAAGCATCGCATCTGGAGCTGGTGAGCGAGCTAACGACAGCAGCATTCATCGGCAGCCTTCGTCGCTTCAAAGCCAGGAGGGGTCGGCCAGAGCACATATATTGCGACAATGCGACTAATTCTGTGGGAGCTGGACGGGAACTTCGCAATCTGTTTCGCTCGCTAGGGCATCGCCATGCCGTTTCTAATTAGACCACCTCCTAATCGATCTAGTTCCATTACATCCCGGCCAAATCACCCAATTTTGGCGGGTTATGGGAAACCTGTATCAAGTCGATGAAACATCATCTACGACGAGTCATGGGAAACGCTTTCTTGCCACGCGAAATCTTTAGCGCAAGTCGAGAGCTGCCTCAACTCCAGACCCATCACACCGCTTTTCAGTGACTCAAATGATCTGCAAGCCCTAACACCAGGGCATTTCTTAATTGGTCGGCATCTAAATGCCTTGCCGGGACGAAAAGCGCCATTTCCAAGCTGTGTATCCTTCCAATCGAGGTTGATCCAGCGCTCCTTCCAGGTCCATGCGCAGATCCCTCAGTCGCACCGGCAAACTCCACAGGACCAACAGGCGATCCTGGTCACCACAGGGCCTCCGCAGGTGCAGCTGGTACAACCATTGACGCAGTCTCAAGTACCAATGTAATTCAAGAGGCCGGTGTGTAAGTTAGTTCGTTTAGGTCTAATTCTTAGTTCTAAATTTGTTTAAATACCATTGCTTAAATGTAAACTTACCACTAGATACATGCACTTAAAAGTATTTACATTAAAATACAAATTCTAAAGTCAATTATATATAATCCTTTTCGCACCACCCTATTACCCGTAAATCGATGCCGACCTTTGACATGTGCCTCATATACTTTCACTGACCCGGGATTATCACAATAGCCTATTCTGTGATAGCAGACCAACACCAGCATCTCTGGATAGTAGGTAGTCATCGAGAGTGTAGCAGACGGTAGTAGCCGAGATCGGGATACATAAAGAAGACCCGGTCACCGATCTGGACGTACACACTAGACTGGTCCACAAAAATAAAAGTTCTAATTTTCCACGAGTCAACCCCTAGATTTGTGCCATTAGGTGAGAAAACCACTCTCTGAAAATTTCAGCGGATGTAACGCGAGCTGGCACTTTTAGTTTGAATTTTGTATGGGGAATTAAGATAAAATATATGAAAAAATTACACTCCTACACTCTATCGCTCACTTGCTATCGGTCGTACAATATCGTTCTAAATACGAAGTGTTGAATACGTTCGGTGGAAGAAAGACTCGGTCCGTTTGCCTTCATCCCGCGAGTGTCCGCGAGTTTCTACAGTTCTCGTTTCGAACATGTGGTCACACATGGCTTTTATGTGTACACATATTAAGTATGTGTCCGACACATCGATATCATTTGTTGATCACATTTTGGGACACATAAAAACAATCTTTGAAATTTTCTTAGTGTATATTTCGTCCACTACATGTAAACTTCCTCAGTGCCAAATACTCAAGTACTACTACCGTAGACTCTAAGCCTTAGAGGTTCGATATAATTAAAATTTTAGACTTACATTTTTTGAGTGTATTTATATTTTTGTGTGTAGGTTTTTCTAGTTGTAAATCCTGGTGCAGATGAGCAAATGTCTCAGCGTGTGTTTTGCGGATTCAAAATAGAGATTTATTGTTCAGTAGTACGCATAACACTTCTATTAACGTCTGTATTGTACGAAGTTCTATATTTAAGTGAACTAATATTATAATATGTCAGTCAAGTAACATAGCCTTGACTACTTCGATCGTTTCCTTCAACTACTACACTCCTCCTAGACGGTCAGGCCAATCATCTCTGCAAGTTTCTTCGTCCTCAACTTTGGCAACGATTTAGTTAACACGTCGGCTATCATGCTCTCCGTTGGACAGTAGACGCATGTACGGGCTGTTCATTAACTACGTATACAGTTTTTTATTATTATTATTGACCCCCCTCCCCCTGCGTAGACAATTGCCCATACAAAAAATCCCCCCCCCCTCTAAACTGTCTACGTAGTTTATGGACAGCGCCTAACCTCTCCCCCTTCTCTATTCGATTACGAGTAAAGTGCAGCTTTGTAGCAATATGCTTCGTTCTATTGCTGAACTTCTTGGACACGAGCATCTTCAGACAATCTTGATTATCTTCATGAATTGTAACTGCTTGCTCGTCGATTAGGTCCTGTAGGAGTAATTTCAACCACAAAGCCTTCTGAACCGCTTCAGATAGGGCTGTCAATTCTGTCGCTGTAGTCGATAAGGACATGTAGGATTGTTTCCTGCAAGCCCCGCTTACGGTTCCAACGTTATTTTGAAGACAAATACGCTGTTAGACTTCCTGTCAGCACGATTCTCCGCCCAATCCGCGTCCGAATAGCCAACAATCCCATGCTATTCTTCGTTCCTGCTTAGTTGTAGCCGGTAATGAACAGTTCCTTTCAGATACCGCACCACACATTTCAGCGCCTGCTCATCGTCCTGGACAACTTGTTTTCCTGCTCAGCATTGACACCGCAGTTGAAATATCCAGGTGTTCACAGCAAATCAGGGAGGTCCGAAGTGAAAATGTTATACAATATAGGCCCAAGAATGCTACCCTGAGGAACTCCTGATCTAACAGGTAGTCGATTAGATTTGGAATTTTGATAATTTACCTGCAGAGTTCTGTCAGTTAAATAATTTTGAACTAATTTCATAATGTAAAGTGGAAAATTAAACTTTTTTAATTTAGCAATCAAACCTTCATGCCAAACACTGTCGAATGCTTTTTCTATGTCTAGAAGAGCAACTCCAGTTGAGTGGCCTTCAGATTTGTTTGAACGAATTAAATTGGTAACTCTTAAGAGTTGATGAGTAGTTGAATGCCCATGGCGAAATCCAAACTGCTCATCTGAAAAAATTGAGTTCGTATTGATGTGAAGCATCATTCTATTCAAAATTATCTTTTCAAAAAGTTTACTTATTGAAGAAAGCAAACTTATTGGGCGGTAGCTAGAAGCTTCAGCTGGATTTTTATCCGGCTTCAAAATTGGAACAACTTTTGCATTTTTCCATTTATCAGGAAAGTATGCCAAATGGAAACATCTGTTAAATAATTTTACCAAGAAAGACAAGGTACTCTCTGGGAGTTTTTTGATGAGGATATAGAAAATTCCATCATCACCTGGAGCTTTCATATTTTGAAACTTTTTAGTTATAGACCTTACTTCGTCCAAATCAGTCCCCCAGGAATCATCAAAAATATTTTCCCGAGAGAAAATATTCCGAAAATCCCGAGCAACCTGATTCTCAATAGGACTAGTAAGACCCAAACTGAAATTATGGGAATTTCTCGAATTGCTTAGCAAGTTTCTGAGCTTTTTCCAAATTTGTGATCAAAATTTTACCACCTTCTTTAAGCGCTGGAATAGGCTTTTGAGGTTTTTTCAAAATTTTTGTGAGTTTCCAAAAGGGTTTGGAACTCGGGTCTAATTTAGAAACATTATTTTCAAAAGTTTTGTTCCTCAGGGCAGAGAATCGCTTTTTAATTTGTTTTTGCAAATCCCGCCAGATAACCTTCATGGCAGGATCGCGTGTTCTTTGATATTGTCTCCTACAGACATTTTTAAGACGGATCAAAAGCTTAAGATCGTCGTCTATTATAATTGAATCGAATTTAACCTCGCATTTTGGTACTGAGGCAGCTCTTGCTTCAACTATAGAAGTAGTCAGAGATTCAAGAGCATAATTAATTTCATCTTTGGTTTGCAAAGGAATGTTTGGATCGAAGTTTTTTTTTTTTGTTTATTAATTTATTTGATAAGGCTCAACCGAATTAACTTTACAGAGCCGAGAATTCTTGGTCACTATACAAAACATCTTAAAAATATAGTCAAAAGGTACAACACAATAAACACTTTATCTTCCGCTATCCAAAAAGCCTCCTCCATCAGAACTGGAGCTGCTTCCAGTAGTTTCATTGTATGGCAAATTGTTGTATGCCAACGAGGGTCAGAGCGCGTCCATTGCAGCAATGGACACAAAACGTGGTCAGCACTCACACACTCATCACGAAACGGTTGCTTTCCAAAGTCGACGACGCATCGACCGAAAGAACTGCTGATGAAGAACAATGAGGAGGACCACACAATGGTTGCTGCCGAGAAAACAGACGATCGCGTAGCACACATCGAGAGTGGCCTGCTTTTGTCGACAGCCGAGTGAACACTGGATCGAAGTTATATTCCATAAATGTTCTATATTGCTCCCAATCAGCTCTATGGTAATTGAAAGTAGAGCTGTTGGGATTACAAATTATTTCTTGGGATATTTCAAAAGTTACTGGAAGGTGATCAGAACCGAAGTCAGCATGGGTAACCAGTTGGCTACAAAGTTGACATGAATCAGTTAAGACTAAATCAATAGTGGAGGGATTTCTTGCAGAAGAAAAGCATGTTGGGCTGTTTGGATATTGAATCATCAAACAGAATATTACCATTGGAATTGCTTTCAGCATTATTCCATGAGTGGTGTTTTGCATTAAAATCACCAATGAAGGTCACCCTTGAGAAAATTATTTTGCTTGCCTACGCATTGGAATGGCAAGTAGGCAGCTATAAACGTAAGTTGTCCAAATTTTGTTTCAACAGAAACTCCCAAAGTTTCAAAAACTTTGGTTTCAAATGAAGAAAGAATTTTATGTTTGATTCGTCTATGAATAATGATGGCAACGCCACCACAGGGTCGATCAAGACGATCATTTCTATAAATCAAGTAATTTGCGTCCTTCTTAACCTTATGGTCAGGTTTAAGGAACGTTTCAGTTATAACGGCAATATGCACGTTATGAACTCTCAAAAAGTTAAATAGCTCGTCTTCATTATCTTTAAGAGATCGAGCATTCCAATTTACAATATTTAATGCTTTAAAATCCATTACTGAATTTTAAAGTCATGACAATATTATTTGCAAATTTTATTCCAGTTTGAATAGCATCAAACATGGAGTTAGATTTAAGCATATCAGAAATCATGTCAATTAATGATTTCTGTAAAAATTCCATTTTAGGGGCAGTAATGCTTCCTAAGTCAAAATTGTCAAAATTTCCGTTAGAATTACTTTGGTTAGTATTTTGATTTCTACCCGCTGCAATAGCAGCATAGGTAGCTCCATTAACTCGTTGAACATTGTTAGCAGCGAGGGGAGTAGGTACAGATGAAAAATTTGAAGCAGGGGTGATATTTGTACCTACGGGTACGAATGTAGAATTTGTTCCTCGCTGACCGTTGTTAACAGCAGAGGAATTTGTACCTGGTCGGAAACGTTGAGCGTTTCCTACCTGTCGCTTAGAACGAGATTGTAGGATCGCTTTGCGAGTCTTACATTCCCAAAAATTGGATTTGTGGTTTTCACCACAATTTGAACATTTAAATTTCTTAGGATCTTCCTTCACAGGACAGTCGTCCTTTGCGTGAGAGGAATCACCACAATTCATGCATTTAGCTGGCATGTAACAATTTTTAGTTCCCTGGCCCCAACCCTGGCACTTACGGCACTGAGTGCGGTTTTGGAAATTTCCTCCAGTCTTCCTGAAGTGTTCCCGCTTCACTCGGACATGGAGCATAAGGCTAGCTTTTTCTAAGGCCTTAAGGTTGTTTAGTTCACTAGACTTGAAGTGAACTAAATAAAAATCATTAGAAATCCCGTTGCGTGAATCGCCAGGACGGGATTTCATTTTCATTTTGATTACTTGGAGTGGCACAACTCCAAGTAATTTTGTCAGTTCATCTTTGATCTGATCCAGGGATTCACCACTGGGCAGTCCTTTCATGACAACCTTGAACACACGTTCAGTTTTGGTGTCGTAAGTAAAAAATTTGTGCTTCTTCTCAGTAAGATACTTGAGAAGACATTTAAATCCGTCCAAGGTTTCAGCCAATACACGGCATTCACCCCGACGTCCAATTTGTAGTGAAAACTTAACTTTCACGAAATTCAAAAGTTCCATGCGAAGAGCATGGAAATCGGAAGTGGTTATCACAATAGGGGGAATCTTTTCCTTCTTGGCATTAAGCCGGGAAAGTTTACTAGAATTTTTCTTGGATGATGGATCATTCTCATCATCCGTGAGCAAATCAAATTGATTACTCAAATTAATTTCATGAGAAGGGGGGTCAAGAGTTTGCCCCTTTCTTTTGCGTTTAGGCGCCATGGCTGCAGTAAATTTTTATCCAAATCGACTTCCAAGCAGATTACTATAAGAATCTGAAGGATCGAAGAGGAATTTTCCAAATCGATATCCAAGAAGGATTACCTCGGGTAGGGTCCAAACAAGGATCGAAGAGGAATAAGAGTTGAACAAGGTAGAAAATTTTTTACAGGTTGAGCACTGAAAAGTGCTGTTTAAATGTGTTGTAGCTTTAGGTAGTAGTAACACTTCCTTCAGCAAAAAGCAAATAGATCCGCACGGCAAGAGAGCACGATGCGGACTGATTCTGATATTCCTTGTTCTTTGGCAACGGTTCACTAACATCCTCTTTCTTGCCGTATCCTGGATCAAGCAAAATACTGGACATCTTGTTTCTGCCAGACCACTCGACTCGAAGACCTCGTTGATTTAAGAAGAAATAACCTTTAACGTCTTTTTCAACGTCGATACACAGGTAGTAGTGAATATTTCCGAGTTAGCTAATCTCGAAAAACTGCTTCAAGGAACTAATTAGCGTTTCAGCCAGTTGTCGTTCCTCGCTTGTTACAATCAGATCATCGACGTAGGCTAGGACGTAGCACCAGCGACCGCTCCTCCTCTTCCTATACAAGCACGGATCCTACTTGCACCGCTCGAAACCAGCCCATTCAAGTTTATCATGCAGCTTCTGATTCCACACCCTGGCTGCTTGCTTTAGACCAGCGCTGCCCAACGTGTGGCTGTCTTTTTTTCATTCTATTAAATGTATCGAACGCTTTATTCAATTTGAAATTGTACTAGACCACTCTTCATAGGTTAGAGGTCCGTGTGGTATTTTACGAAAAAATGTCCAGAAAGCACTAATATATATCTGAGGAAAGTAATAGCTGATTGGGTTGTGCTGCCAAAAACGGGTAGGCACTGCACCTTGTTTTTTTTTTAAATTGCTGGAAAATCAGGGATTATCAAAGAATATGGTTTTCTTCGTTGCGTTGACACCCTGTATTCATTTTTTTACCATATTTATGTAGACGCAACTATAGGATCCTAACGGTTCTAACGAAATGCAACTGTAGGAGCGTTTACCTTATCTATTTATATGAAACCGGGAAAAATATGTTGGGCACCCGGGAAAAACCGGGAATTTAATTTCTTAAATTCAGTGCCCATCCTGAACTATGGTCGAATTTTTGCCCTACCATTTACTCTACTGAACTAAACTCTACTGGTTTCTACTTTTCGTTCACTACGAAAAAAAGTAACCACACGAGCGTTTTCCTTATAACACAGACACAGTCAATCAACTCCAAAGCTTCACCGACAAATCAATAAATTCTTGATCAACCAACTATAATTTCTTCTCGCATGGGAAACGAAGTATAATGCAGAATATCCTTATATCGTTCCTACGTGACTGAATGAATAAATGGCATTTCGAACATAAAAAACATAAACCTTTCACGTATTTTTGAATTAAAATCCTTGGGTACAGGTAATTTCCGGTATTACAAGTACTGAACTTCTAAGTACCAAAATACCGGTACTCTCACAAAAGGATCCGGCAACCCTACTGCCTCTCGAAGCCGTCATTTACCCTACCTATTTTTTTTCCTTTGGTTTGTTTTCCGTCGATCTTGTTTTCCGTGCTGAGCACCAATTCTACCGACGCCAGGAAGGCAGCTCCCACACCTGGACCCTACCTATAAACCCATCAACTCATGAACCGGGGACCAATGGCTTTACTTCCCTTCCGAAGGAAGGCGTGATCAGAGATGTTATGCCTCAAAACATCCCGGCGGCGCCGACTGGGATTGAACCCAGGCCTGCTGGGGTGAGAGGTAATCACGCTTACCACTACACCATCGGCGCCGCTGTTTACGCTACCTAGTCATCATATTGTCAGTAAAATTATTTTGTTATCTTTTAATATTTTATTAAAATGGCTTGCAAATGATTTAAAATTTATCAAAACTCAAAGTGCGTAATTTGTACATTCTTTCTGCAGTTTAACAAATGTTATGTATGGCTTCAAACCTCAAAAATTTACTCCCACTGTGTATGAGGTTCATCTGCTCGTTTACTTTTCGATCGTTTACTATTCGATGTTGAAATGCTTGGACGGTTTCATTAGTATAGTAGGTATAACATAATTTAAAATTTACTTTTATTTAATCTTAATATCTAGTTTTTGGTCCGTAAGTGTACATGTCCTCGGTAAAAAGAAAGAGATTCTGTAGTAGTTCTACTGCGATTAGAGTGAATCCTGCGGACTATTTAATCGTTATGTGACTACTCAATAGGGGAAATGCGTCGCCTTTTCAGTATGTAGGTATATTTACAACTAGAATTACGCAACTTCCTTTAAATTACTCAATGTCACCCTTCGCACCCAACCTGGTTGTAACAATAAGATCCAAAAGGTACAGTACAGCACCAACGACGGCAACCGAACCTGCGCCACACAAGAAATCCATTCTGGGAACAAAATACCTTAGTTAGTTAGTTGTAGATGCCATGAAACGTCGAACATGAGCAACTCACCGTTGTGTATTAGGTGGCCAATAATTTCGATTTTTCGTTTCCGACCAGTCATGCAGGATGCATACGGCCGATGCCAGGTACAGAATAAATGCCGTCAGATTCAGCAACGATTGTAGCTTCCACGGGATACTGTTTGGTAAATAGAATATGATTTAGCACCGGTTGTGGATCGCTGCTTAGGACTTACTTCTCTCTGATGACTTTGCCGAACAGATAGATCACCGAGAAGATCAAGAAGGGCACGAATGTGGAATAAGCCAGAGCGATTGTGCGTGCTGCCGCGAATGGTCGAAGCCGAGAATTATTGGCTGGGTCGTCGATGAGGCCAATACAGATAATGGCAACTGCCTGCAATTATAGGGTTGGTAACAGATAGAAAAAAGGAAGTTATAAAATTATCATTTGGTTGGGTTACTTTGCCAGACGAGGTGTTGCCGTAGTAATAATTGCCTACGTAGGTGCACTTACATGCTAGTGCATTCTTGTGCCACCCACTCGGTGCCAACGGGCAATTTCTGCGCTCACCGCCGTATGTACTCGTAGCAAGATTTGAAGCAAACATTATTGATGATCTGTTATGCCTAGTCATCCAAAGACATCCATCCATTGATTGGATGGATTAAGTACTGTTGGTTGTAGATATTCATACGCAAGATGCATGTATTTTCAAGCATTCAAGAATAACAGATCTTATGCAATTATCGCGATCTTCCACACATGTAATTTACACCAAGCTGCTGCGCAGTTTTGCGACGACAACGACGCTGTGAAAACTATGAAGATGGTAGTAGGTGCATATCGTGCGTTCCATAGAACCTCACTACACGTGATTATCATCACAGGGAACGAAAACAATCGACTCGTTAATAATGGAAAATGCCAGAGGTCTACTGACCGGCTCCGTGGTAATTACTTCTAACAGAGGAATCGAGCACACGATTCATACCGCACTTGCGAAGGTATGGTGATTCATAGCGTCCGATGATTCATGAATGTAACTATCACTGGACGTTTGGTGATCATTCAATTCAAATGTAAGGTTAGGTCTTTTGATGTTTGAATATGAAAAATTGAACGATATAGTGGTTCTCAGAATTTCATAAAAAATAGTAGTTTTGTTTCTTATCGCAAAATATTAGACCGTATTTCCTTATATTAGACCCGTATTTCCTTATATTGAAAAATATGATGATATTAAAAAATGGGATTTTGTGTTGAAAAACATTGATTGGATTTGTTCTTTTTTATGGTTTTCATGATTTTTTTTATATCTTTATTAAGGAGACTTTCTTTTCATGATTGTATACAGAGGGCGCAATATGTTTTTATATTTTTCCTTGAAACATATAAAAAATTAGCGATGTTTTTTGTTTGTTTTTGAGCTATATTTTTTTTTTTGGGTTTCCGCTCAAATAAATATAAAGCAAATCATATAGGCATAGATTATGTGACTATGTTAGCTATGTTTCAATGAAGACGCATGGTAGTCTAGTCGCATAGGAGTATTAAGCAAAATCCCAAAACTTGATAACTCAAAAACGAAAAAAAAACACATCGCTGTTCATTAACTACGTAGACAGTTTTTTGGGATTCTTGACCTCCTACCCCTCTTCCCCTTGCGTAGACAATTGTCCATACACAATTTTTATAATGGGCCGTAGATAATTGCAACCCCCCCCCCCCCCCCTCTTAAACTGTAATAAAAAATATAAAAACATTTTGTGCCCTCTGTCTACATACCATTACAAATATATAAAAAACAAATACAATCAATGTTTTTCAATACAACATCCCATTTTTTTTAATATTCTTATATTTAAAAGTATTTTTAATTATCTTTCATTTTAAATCAGCCCAGGGTATAAATTTTTGAAAAAAGTCATTTTTGAAAAAAAAATCGATTTTTGGACCACCTAACATGGAAATGGTATACTGCCCATAAACGCATATCAGTCCCATATGGATAGGAAATCAAGCAAAGATGGGACAGATATGCGATTATGGGTAGTATACGACAAAATAAAAAGATAAGGGTCTAATATTTTGCAATAAGGAATCAAACCACAAATTTTTACGAAATTCGGAGAACCACTATATCTGTTATGGAATGGCACATCAGAATTCCATAAAATTTCGCATAATTATTGTTTGCTAGGTGCAATAAACCACAATTTGTCCTGGAATTCGGTACAAAAAAAAAATGGCGCAATCGATATTTTTCAATAAATCGTAGCAACGTAAACAGTTCGAATCGAAATGACGACTAAGATAAAGTTGTAGGAAACTGGATTGCCTTTTCAGAAAAAAAAACTACGCGCTGGAACAAAACCGCAAATTTTTGTCAAAAATAGCAAACAAACCGTTATAAATTTTTATAGCAAAAAAGTACATTTTTAAGATTTGTAAACTTATGGTTACTTTTTTAGTCCAGAAAACGTCCAAATATCCTGGATAAGATCAAATTAGCCTTAACAAAACCAAACTCACTCCAGCAGGCCAGGGTTCAATCTCAGTCGGCGGCGCCGGGATGTTCTGAGGCATAACATCTCTGATCACGCCTTCCTTCGGAAAGGAAGTAAAGCCGTTGGTCCTAGATTTATGAGTTGATGGGTCGATAGGTAGGGTTCATGTGTGAGAGCTACCTTTCTGGCGACTGTAGCATTGGTGCTCAGCACGGAAAATAAGGTCGACGGGAAACAAACAGAGGCTCATAGCCTAGTCAGTAAAGGCACGTATTTCCAAGCCGGAGGCAGCGGGTTCGATTCCCAGTCCGGTCGAGAGAATCTTTCGGGTTGGAAATTTTCTCGACTTCCCTGGGTATAGTGTATCATGTGCTTGCCACACAATATACAAATTCATGCATTGGTATTGGCATCGAAAGCTCTCAATTAATAACTGTGGAAGTGCATTTAGAACAATAAGTTGAGAGCACGCAATAAGCTAATATACACTAAGCAATAAACTTGAAATGCGAACAAGAAGAAGAAGAAGAAGAAGAAGAAGAAGAAGAAGAAGAAGAAGAAGAAGAAGAAGAAGAAGAAGAAGAAGAAGAAGAAGAAGAAGAGAAACAAATCAAGGAAAAAAAAACTGTTCGACAAAGTTTCTTAAAATGGTGTCATGTTTAATGTTTTCATAGATGTTCATCGATTTTAACAAGACAGAAAAAAAGTATTTTTTATCTTAGTGTATACCCAAAGCAAAAAAATTCACCACCAAAGTACTTAAAAATTAAAGGAACATTCTAGAAGACGTCAAAATGCACACTCAATAGTTTCGTCGCAAATGGTCATGTCCTAGGGGGCGACACATCTAAATCTCAATTAAAGATGCTCAACAAATCTCACACTAGCGAATCAATCTTCGCAAAATCTTCTTTCATTTCTCGCATCTACTGGAATTGTACATCTTCTTTTTGCAGGAAATCTTCAGAATCGTCATCAATGTTCTTTCTATCTACTCAACGTGTGCGCAGCTAACCACAACAAAATACAATTTTTCCTGCATCGTAGATAGAGTCGTTCCCCTCGGTCATGTCCCACTTTTTTTGATTTCGTCCCAGTGTGCGGAGGCGGCGGGTTCGACCCCAGGTCCGGTCGAGGATATCTTTCGTGATGGAAATTTTCTCTGCTTCCCTGGGTATAGAGTATCATTGTGCTTGCCAATGATATGTCATACAATATACAATGTCATGCATTGGTATTGGCATCGAAAGCTCTCAATTAATAACTGTGGAAGTGCATTTTTAGAACACTTAGTTGAGAGCACACAATCAGCTAATATGCGATTAACAACAAGCTTGAAATGCGAAGAAGAAGAAGAAGAATAAGAAATAAAAGAATGTTCTCCAAACCGTCCTGGAGTTTTGACATGATGATCTTCTTAATTAACCATGACTTAAACAGTGTCCCAGCATATTCAAAGCATCTATGCAAATCATAAATGATCCATTTTCATGTATTTAAAATGTTCTAGGTTCTCCAAATCGTTCTGAACTTCAGATCAAAGAACCTTAGCAACAAACATATAAAAAAAAAATCTATCTGCATAATTTCGATTCGGGACGTGGTCAAGAAGGTCAATTCTTCCGTCTGGTTCGTCCAGCAGACAATGAAGCGGGCCGGACTTCATGTCTTCAATGTAAGGAAGGCGCCTAACCGAACCGATAAATAGAATACGGTGGCCAAATCCCTCGCCAGGAAGCTGTACTGCGAGCGGTTGGTTCAGCCGAAATGCATCGTAATGGACGACGAAACGTACATTAAAGCGGAAGCCAAGCAGATCCCCGGCCTGGAGTTTTTCGTCGGCAAGTCCCGCCTGGATGTTTCGGAGAAGTTCCGAAAGAAGAAGGTCGACCAATTTGCCAAGAAGTACTTAGTGTTGCAGGCGATCTGTGGGTTCGGCAAATTCAGCAAGCCGTACATAACGACCGGCACCATCAACGGCCAAATATATAAGGAAGAATGCCTCCAAAAGCGCTATCCTTCCTTCGATCCCACGAAGGTTACACTCTGTTTTGGCCGGATCTGGCATCGTGCCATTACGCGAAACCGGTGATGGAGTGGTACGAAGTCAACGATGTTGTTTTTGTGCCGAAGAAGACAAATCCGCCAAACTCGTCTGAACTTCGTCCAATAGAAAAAGAAGGAAGGTCTTCAAAAACGGCAAGGATTTGATGAAAGAGTGGATGAAACTGGGGGGAAAAATTACGCAAGCAGTGCTGCAAAATCTCGACAGTACACGGTGATATTGACAATTCTCCTTTGGTCACTCATTTGAGCTAACAGTCATAGTCAAGGCAAACCATGTCAATTGTCAATGACAATGGTGTCAGTGACGAACATGTGCAGATTTGTTTATTAGCTAAAACAATTACATGGATCCATTTTAATGAACAAGTATCTACGTCCTGAGCTACTTGGATAACAATAATGTGACACAGAATGTACTAAATTACACTTTTTGTTACCAGGTGAATCTTCGTCATTGACGAAAAAATGAATGAGATTTTGACGAAGGTTTTTTTGAGGATCAAGTCTGTCAGTGACTATGTGACGAACAATTTTGTCAATATCGCGCGACATGACAGACTATGACAATGACAAATCTCAGCACTGGGCGCAAGTGTTGCACATGATTTCATGGGTAGCGTTAAGTCCAAGGTGCGGGCATTTAGCCTAGGAGAGGAGGTTGAATAAGCCAACTTTGCAAAAACATAGCTAATATGTTAAAATTCCCTGAGAGTTTCAAAAATATCCGACTTATAATGAATTTTTGGTGATCATTTTTGTCTGTTGAATTTTTTGCGAGTACAGTCTTTATTATATTACAAACACTTTTTTGTTAAGTAACCACCCTACTCTAACACGTCACAATTGAAAGGTAGCGCCCTTTTTTGAATCGGGATATTATTCACGATTTCAGCCATTTACTGTCAACCGAAGCATGCGTCACTATTGTTCTGGAAGGACCATTTGTACACAGTTCTAAAAAGTAGAGTAAATTTCTGTTCAATATGATGCACATAAAGGAGCGTCACATATCATATAAGTTTACATTATAAACCGTGCAAAGTTCTGAGATTTTTCATGAAATGTTGCACATATTGTATACAAAAGCCCATCTTTGTAAACAACATTGCTTACAAGTTGCTCGTTTGCGTTATATGAAATACAAGTTTACGTGAATGAATATTAATATTACAATTAAAATTCAGAATTTTTTGCTGTGTAGAAAATGACGCAAGGCACATTTAGTTAGAACTTATGAAAACCGCTATCACTTTCACCCCTCATTTCGGTGATATTTCTTATATTTAATGTCTTTTGGGAGCGGTTCCTAAAAAACATGACGTGCTAGGGCTAAAATATATTCTAGTTGTTAACTCAGGATAATTAAAGAAAGTCATAAAAAGTGGTACAATAAAACCTGTTCTAGAAAGTCGTGTTGCACAGTGTAATTAGTTACGATTGGTTAGGTTGATCTAAAGTACATTAACGACTAATTCTCTGAAAGACCAAAACTTACCAACTCGAGCAGCTTGAAAACGGGAGGCAGAAACCTTCCGAAACCACCACCATTACCAAAGTATTCCTTCCGTAGCCCTCGATCGGTCTGATCGGTTCCACCCTGCTCGTGGCTGGCCATTGTGAGGCGGGAAATTTCTAGAAGACAAGAACATCCCAAAGTCACTGGTTATTCCTTGCAGTGTTATCAGAAAGACGCAACAGTAGTTTATCGGTCACATTCACATGCGCATATTAGCCGGTAAGATAATTTTTCTAATTGCTAATTAGGTCTATTGTCATCAGCATTCATGATTACCACAAATTGGTGATGTTTCACACTGCGTGCCGTTGACTGACAAGTTCGGTGTTTTTATTCATTTATGCAAAACGTTCAGAGAATAATTTCATAAGGTGACTTCCGAAAAAATATGGATAAATTACAGGGGCTGTTAGGAATTAGCTACCTATAAGTTGTTTGTGATTATTTCTAGGGTTTCTGGTTTTTGACAACATCAAAATTGGTGGGTGCTTAATTGAATTAGCTTTGCTTGTTGTGTTATGTGAATTCATTTCAACAACTGTACCTATGTTCATGTTTCACTAGTAGAAGGGCGTTTTCTAATGGGAACCTAAAACAATGCAAGACGTTTTAGAAGTTGTGATTTTGTTTTGAGTCTGTTTGCTAGCCCTGCGGAAATATAAAACCATCAATGCCGGTGGCAATTGCCTCTCGTGTATTGATTTTCGAGCACTAACATCGAGTGACAGATATGAACAAACTACTACTATTTATGACTACACTCAATACATTGCGGTGGTTGAGGTTGTAGCTTTCTAAAGTTAGGAAGAAAATTGCAATGCATTTTGTCATCAATTGATTTTAACCGCAAGATGACAATAGGGTGGTTCCGTCTATCCATTTTGCTCCACCAATCGCAATTTCGTCTACACAGCAAAAAATTAATTTTAATATCACATCAAAGTGGATGCACTTCAATCGTGTCGAAAATATGGTGTAATATTACTTGCCAAAAAGGGTAAAATTGTCATTAATACAGTGCATGAACTGACATTACGCTGCTTTTACTGCATTTGTTTATTGTTGTGACCATAAAAATTACATGAGATTTTCGACATGATTGAAGTGCATCCTTTTGGATGTAATATTAAAATTTATTTTTTGCTGTGTAGAATAAATTCTTATCCTCCCATAATTTGAACTTTTTGATTTTTATTTGTTATCTGAATGTGGAAAACGGAGATTTGGAATCACCCTAATATCTGTTGCTTTGGTCTCCGATATCCATGAAGTATTAAGTGATCATTAGACATTAGAAAACTGAATTAGCAATTACCTTCAACTTTCGCAAATAAACTCGTTAATATAGGGGAAATGGCTCTAATGTTGGCCCTTGGATCTAAGATTCGGCCTATCGCTTAAAATCTGTTATTTATCAATTTTATCTAGATGAACGCGTCATTGTGACGATACTAATGGATATTTTCGGTCGCTATTGAAAATTTAGTCGATTGCTGAATTTATGTAATGGCCCAAATTAGGGGGATTTAGGCCAACAATACATCCATTTCCCCTATATCACAAAGTAATAAATTTTAATACGATAGTTTGTCATACAGCAATTCAAATCGGCATTCAATTGATTACTGTCCCATTGATACATTGATAACTGTTCCATTGATCGCAATAGCATTGAACTTCAAGTTATACATTTACATTCTATTTCTAGATAGAGCAGGAATTAGGGCGTAACAGGTTTTATAAACAATGACTTACTTTGATGATTTCTAGAAAGTTAAGGCTTGCAAACGCAAATCAACAACACCATCGGGTAGGGGAAGAGTTCTTCTACCCGACGGTTATGTTGATTTGCGTGGATATGCCTTGAGTTCCTAGACATCATCGATAGAAGTAATTGTTTGTAAAGGCTGTTACGCCCTAATTCCAGCTCTATCTAGGTTTGTTCTTTCAATATCTACTAAATAGTGCTGCTCTCCAAACTTTACCCAGTAACCTATATCTTCTGAATGAAACAAATCTGTTGAGTGTCTGAATGTGTATAGGCTATTAAAACCTGGCCTCTTGCGGCCATCTTGCTAAACGGCATGAGATTTCAAAATCTCGCAAATAGTTGTTGAAAGTGTTTCAATTAGGTAGATTTCGACTTTTATCCCCCACAGTAACAATCAAATAAATTTGAACATTCGAAAAATATAAGCTTCTCTCCCATACCATGCCGTGCAAAATTTTGGAATCTGCATCATAAAGCCATTTTTCAGGATGGCCGTGAAAGGCCATGTTTTTATTGCCTATAAGAATCTTTCGATTCTTCTAACTGCTGCGGATGGGTCCATAACCGGTTCTCTCACGTATATTTATTCACCTCTACAGCACAACTACCGCTGCTGCTACTGTTGCTACAACTGGCACTTCTAGTTATCTAACGCGTGAGATTTATTTCATTGCAGCGCAAGTGGTCCCTTTCTATGACTATAAATGATTGGTATCGTGCTTCAGCCGCGAGATTGAATTTAACACACCTGTTCCCTTCTGTTTACGATTGCTACACTGTATACACACTGATTGAAGTTACATCAATCGTTCGACCGTCCGTTGGGCGGTCGGTCAGAAGGTCACAAAGATCAGCTAGCAGGTATGCAGGCCCTTTGCGCGACTGTGAATCACGGTCATTGTTATGCTTCGATTTCGTTAGAGTTCTCTTTTGACTTAGGTCGGGTGCATTTGCCGCACGGTTGGCTATTTTTCTACTGCGCTCAATTTGTAGAAAGTTCAATCTAGGTATTTGTCGTTTATTGAACGAAAACAAGGAAAGACTATTTCCAGTGTCAGTATTGGAAAGGCACCGAGTGTCAACCCAATTGAATTATGTTAATGACATGACAATGGGTTGCTTCTTATGCTCGCTGTTTCACATATAGTGGATTGTAGTGTACGACTAAGCGTTTCACTTTGTCGTCTGGCATTTTTACGGGCGTGGCACATTAATAGAGGTTCGTCTCGTGCCTATGGCGCGTCACCTAATTTGTTTTTGATGCCATCACAAGCCTACAGGTTCATGAATGCATAAATCGATTTTCGCAAAGTTCAAGAACCCATTGACAATAGGGTACGGATTTTTTTTCTGATAAACACAACGAGACATGTGGTTTTGGTCACTATTGAACAACAATGCAGTCAAGGGTTTCGATGTAGAGGATTGCAAAACTTTTTCGAAGTCAGGCATCTAAGATAATTCATCTTGATAATCCTCAACTACCTTCACGGTATTCCAAGAATTTCCTTAGAATCGACAAATTTAAAGATTGACTTAGAATCATCCTAAAATTTTCTCAAAGCTCTTTTCAGATTTCAGCTGGAATATTCTTGGCTTTTTTTCAGGCACGTGGTAGTGCAGAGGACTTCTCGGCTTCCAGTGAAGACTCGAAATAAAGTAAAAGTATTGATCAAAACAAGTTATAATGTAACAAATTAATATAGTAAGTTGTTTTCTACATTTTTCGTTGATTTCTTGATGGTTCTAGTGAGTGAACTATTGTAAATGTGCTACTTCGGGGTATCGACTATCTGAAAAAAAATCTGGAAAATCAGGGAATCTCAGATAATTTTATTTATTACCTGGAAACTCAGAAGTTGTCTTTAAATTCAGGGAACTATTTAATTCATTCCTTTATTTAACGTCGGTCTCTGTTCCGCAATCTAGTGCCAATCACCGACGGACATCGATTGCCATCCATTGATGGCAATCGAATGTGCAGGAAGGCAGCTTCCACACCTGCGTAGGATATCGCACCCATTCACAACACACATGGGCCGGGACCAACGGCTTTACTTCCCTTCCGAAGAAAGACGTGACCAGAGATTTTTATGCCTCAGAAAAATCCCACCGACCTCGGCTGGGATTGAACCCAGACCCATTGGGGTGAGAAAGCAGTCATGCTTACTACTACAAGCAATCCTTATTCATAACTGCTTTACAAACTATAATGATATCACCAATCATGAAGCAAGGTGCATTTATTTAAGATGTCTTATACTTGAACTATTTAAATCCAGGATCAATTTGGGCTTTAAACATTTTTTGAAGATCTAAGACATGAACCATTTGGATTCTGGAGTTATAAATATTTTTAAATACATATTCTTAACCAGAACGTTCTGCAAGGTTTGATTCTCATGATTTTTTTTTGAATTTTGAATTTAGTTTTGTTTAAGACCCCAGTCAAAAAAAAACTAAGGTTGCGGGTCATTTGAAATTTATCGGAGCTCGGACTTGGAAACAGCTTAATTAGGATCTTCAATTTTCGAAAAAAAAACAAATTTAAGGCGCAAAGTAAAGTTTTACATTTTCCTGAATTGAAAAAAAACAAATCTCGGGCTTTGAAATATTAAAAAGATTTCAGACTGAGCAACATCTCGAGCTTGACGTAATTTAAAAAAAAAAACCCCGTACTTGTAAAAAGTTTCATTATCACAAATTAAGAAGATTGTTCAATATCCTGAATTTTCCAATTTTTCTATGATCCTGGACTTTGAAAAAAATATCTTCAACCCAGAGGTTTTAGAGTAAGAAACATTTAAAAAATTCTAAATAAGACATTTATAATGTGACTTAAGATATCCTGGGGTTTGGAAAAAATGACTTAAAATATGATTCAAAAATTAAAATCCAGGTGTGGAAAAAACAATGATCAGCTTCCAAAACTCAATCTAAAATTTGAGTTGTATGACTTGAAAAAATGGATCTCGGATTTGTACTTATTTTCAATATTCGGTAGCATTTAAAAACCTACCAAGATCCCGAATTTGATAAACTTTTTTAGATCTAGAAGTTGAATGCTCAATTCACTTAAAAAATTAGTTTAAAATCTAAACTTGATTATTAAATATATCAATTGAATTCGTCAAATAGAATCTGTTGGTTGTAGTATTTAGTCCCCATATTAAATAAGAAATTTCATGAATTGAATTCACGGTTTGATATTTTCTCGGAAAGGAATACATTTTTATTGCACCTATAATTTCTAAAATATTATTGAAATAGTAGAATCCATAGGAAGCAACGGTTTTCTCTATTATAGAAGCCAAAATAACGAACTTCCAAAAATATAAAAAAAATGTGGCTATTAATGGATGACGAACTTAATAATTTACGTTGTAATTAAACCATAAAGTAATCATTTTCCAGTAAAGAATAGTACCATAACTGTAGATTTGTGTATTAAACTTTAATCGGTAAACTTAATTTAATTTTTAATGAGATTCCCTTTGAATGCTCCCAGAAATTTCTTCCGATTTATTTAAGAGTTCCCCTTGTGATACTCTGTGTTTAAAATATGGCACAACTTTTCACACTTTGTTCCTTAATGCTGAACACATAAAAAGCCACGCAAAATGAGCACAGTTTACGGCTTTTTGTAACTGGTAAAGGTGTCAGAAACGGTTACTCTACAACTGTTACTGTAAGAGTAGGTGTAGTTTTAGGCTAAAGAACTCGTCAGTTAATAAAGTTCTAAACCATCTACCATTTTAACCATCTACATACAACGTTTGAGGACTATCTTGAAGTATTTCATATAAATCTCTAAGAAAAAATAATGCTTTCGAGCATGCATCGAGCATTCAGCATGGTCGCTCTCTTAAATGTTTTCTCTCAATAAAAGTTGAATAATTATGCATCCAGATTTATGTTATACAAACTCTTAGTTTTTCAGTCTGCACGACTATGAGAAGAAATCATTTTAAAATAGCAAAATTGTTTTCTTTCAGATCCGGTTACGTTAAGATCAGATCTTGGGTCTGATGCGTTACGGTAAATCTGGCATTTAGACAGTACATTTAGCTGTCACTTAAAATTGTTCTCTGAAAACTCTTGGAATTCACTATACTTCTTTAAGGATTCTTAATTATTCATAAACAAATTTTCACATAAATTTCTCTGAATAATTCTTTTTAAACTTCCATTGAAAAATTCCTGAGAAACTTCCTTCAGACTTCCTTAGCCGTTCTTCTCAGAATGTCGTTAGAATTTACCTCACATTTGCCTTGTAATTCTTCTCTAAATTATCCTTGAATTCTCCTGATTATTTCGTAGAATTAACCCATCCATCATGATAAAGATGTAATATAGCACTGAAACGTTTGGAGTAGAGAAGATAAATCGGTTTAATCGCAAGGCCGAGAAAATCATCTTCTGAATTGTCTATCAGTCGAAAGCTAAATTGAATTTTTCCCTACAATGCAAAAATCCCGGAATTTTAATTGTGATGTAAACATTCATTCACATAAACTTGTATTTCATTTCACTCAAACGAGCAGCTTGTAAGCAATGTTGTTTAAAAATATGGGCTTTTGTATACAATATTTGCAACATTTCATGAACTGTCAAACGGTAAAGGACGAGGTAATAGAGATTGCTGACGTTTATCGTACGCACACTACGTCTACGTCGTTTCAACGGGAAAAAAATTTCATAGCGGAAAATTTTCCTGATGAAAAATCACTGACACAATCATACTTTAGCAATCTCTATGAAAGAACCAACAAAAACATTCAGTCACTCACAAAAAGGCGACTCACACCGCTTGCCTTAGCTCACACAGCATGTAATTGCTAAGAGGAAGAGGAGACAACTGGCTTCTTGCTCTTTTATCTCTATCTATCTCTATTTCTATCTCTATCTCTATCTTACGCACTACAAATCAGCCAATCACGAGCTGGTTCGCGTTTGACAGAGAAGTGGTTCGTTTTCGCTTCTCTTAGTGTAATTGAGGTATTTTTCCATAGAAAATGTACGCTCAGTCCTTCAAATCAAGGATTGGGTACCATCACGGAAGAATAAACGTGCTGTTGTCAGTGCCTAGTTTGCTTCCCAATCATTCAGACTCTCACAAGGCAGTTAATGATGAGGCGGATGGCAGTTCATATTCATATGAAAATAACTCATTGATTCTGACTGTTTTTCGCACTGGTTCCAAGTAAACTTTGCATTTCTTGAAACTCTCTTCAGAATTAGTTTCCGTTGGAATTCTTCTCTAAATTACCTTGTAACTCCCTTGGAATTCTCCTCAGTATTTCTTAGAAATTATTCTCAAAATTCCCTATAAATTCTCATCAGAATTCCTCTTCAACATTCATCTGGAATTCTCTTCAGAACTACCATGACATTGACAAAACTATTTTAATGATTTTCACCTTGGAATTCCGCTTACCTTGGAATAAAACCCAAAAATTTTTCACTAGTATAGCCTAGGAATCCTTCAAATTACCTTGAAAGTAAGTACAGGGTGGCCACTGAATTTAAGAATTAAATTTCCTGTTTTTTCATCGTTTTCACGGGTGCCCAACATATTTTTCTTGGTTTCATATAAATTGCTAAATATGGTAAGAAAATTTATTGATTGATGTCATCGGAAAAAGAAGTGTCATCGGACTTTATGTCATCGGAAAAAGAAGTTATGGAATTTAATGTTCAATGCCAAAAACCGGAGTTATTTTTAGGGTAGAAAAAATGAGATATCAGAGAAATGAGAAATGAGCGACATAAAATAAATTTTCAAAAAAATTAAAATATATTATTTCAAGGCGGCCGGCATATGTTAGAGCGAGAAGAAAAGAAATATCGATGCCACAGTTTTGCATGTGCATCCCTAATTAAAATATCAGTTACAATAAACCGTCGCGGAGGAAACATCTCCTTAGTAATTTCGTCCTGTAATAAATGTATTTTTATGTTCGCGTAATAAAAGGTGTTTGTATGTAAACCGCGAGTTCTTTTATGTGTGTCCGAAAAGATTTCCCGCGACGTGCGCGAACATATTATGTTTTAAGATTGAAACAAATAATTGTAAAATTAGATTTAATAATCAAATTTTTGACGTCCCAAATTTGAAATGTTCTTGAAAGTAGAATATTCAAAGGGCACTAGGCCGAATTTATAGATTGAGACAAGAAATAATTTTTGAAATCAATGAAATCTACGGAATAACGTACTAAGAAATTTTTCGGAGATTACATGAGAACATTTTCAAGATTTGGAGCCAGGGTTCATTTTCATATTCTTGAGAGCAAGATTTTTACTTCAATATGGCGTATTTCAAAAATCTCAGATTGAAAAAAAACAAATCAAAGTTCTTGGACACGGACACATTTTGAGGATTCTTGAAGCATTTAATTATGATGAGAATGTCAAGTAAATTGAGGGGCATTGTAGAGGAACTCCAGGGATAATGCTACAGGGATTCGGAGGAAAATTTTAAAAAGTATTTCCAGAAAATTGTAATGGTGAATGCCGAGCTAGTTCTGAAGAGACTATTGTGGGAATTTAAAAAGAATTACAGGGAACTCTAAAACAAATCGAAAGAAATTTCTGGGAGCATTCAAAGGAATTCGGAGGAGGTTTCAATGAGAATTAACCCTACGGCAAACTTCAGCGTTGCCGTTGGTGTAATGGTAATAATGACTGCCTCTCACTCCAAAAGGCCTGGGTTCAATCCCAGTCGGCGCTGTCAGGATTTTCTGAGACATAAAATCTCTGATTACGCCTTCCTTTGCAAGGGAAGTAAAGCCGTTGGTCCCCGGTCCAGTTGATGGATTGATAGGTAGGGTCCAGGTGTGGGAGCTGTCTCTCTGGCGTCGGTAGCATTAGTGCTCAGTACGGAAAACGTCAAAAAAAAAAATGAATAAAAAAACCCTACGGCAAACTTGATGATGATAGGACTACAATCTTGAAACTACACCTAATGACCTGCGGCTGAAAATCCCTTAAATGTTCATCGATCAATCAATTAATCAATCAATCAAATAGAAATTTTGAGAAGAGCCGCAAGGGGATTTGGAGAATAATTCCAAGGAAATAAATCAAACTCATAATATACCTAGCTCTAAAAATTATTTGAAGAATTTAAAGCTAGTTTGAAGATAGATGTAAGAGGATTCCTTAGATAATTCATAAGAATTTTAAAGGAAATTCCCAAGGAGTTTCCGGGAGTGTTTGGCAGGAAATTTTGAGCATTTTTCCAAAGAAACGCTGAGTAGTGTTCCAAGAGATTTTGAAAAAAAGGTTCAAGGAAATTTGAAGGAGGGTGAAAATTCTAATTAAATTCCCAGAGATCCTCAAGTGTTTTTTAAGAAAAAGTTCAAGGAAATTCCGAGAAAAAAATCCATGGCATTCTGAGGTGAAATCCAAGGAATTTTTGGAAGAATGCTTTTCTAAATACTAAATGACTCAATGGGGAAGACGGGATAAGAACGCCCGGTGGGCTAAGAGGGATTACAGCCAGTTCTATGTGAAATCCTCAAGATCCTTACCAATACTCAATACAGAAAAGATTAACAACATGTTTTTATCATTCTGGAACACCTTATACCCCGATCTTATGAATCTTCAAAACAATAAATAAAATCAAACTTCTCGTTCGGTGGGGTTTTCACGATCTTATTTTCAAAACAAAAAATAGTGGAAATGATTGTAATGTCGGCCTAAATGTCCCTAATTTGGGCCCATACATAAATTCAGCCATCGACTAAATTTTCAATAGTGACCAAAAATATACATGGGCCCAATCTTAGATCCATAGGCCAACATTAGAGCCATTTCCCCTATAAGACTGTTTGATGAACATACGATGGGTAAGACGGTCAACTTTACAACTTCTTTATTGCGAAATGACTTTGATTGAAACTGAAATGATATTTCAGATCAAGTATTAAATGGCATTAAAATTTGAATTCATCCATCTATGGTGAGATGTGACCATTCTTACTAATTTACATTCCTGTAATAAAATAAATTTGTTTTGGTTCCCGGGTGGTATCCGGAACATGTCTGTGAGTGACCAATGTGGTCCACCATACTCAATTTAACCACCGATGACAATTTTTTAGAATTCTCATGTGATGTGAAGTGTCGCATGATGGATTTCGAGTTAATATGATTTTGACCACTTCCCAGGGGGTACCTGGAACACACAAAATGACTCATATTGATCATATTTTCTAATTCTCATGCGATTAAATATGTCACAATATATGTTTGTACCGTTTTTGATCATTTCTATACCTGTGCTTACTGGAACCTGTTCCGGTCATATCTATGGAACCAGTTGACCGATTCCAAAGATATTCAGTCCATAGTGACCATAGTACCATTCATAGTTGTGTCCAATTGTGTGCAATGGTTGACGAAAAATCCGTCATGGTCCGTGTTACCCCATTTGTGGTCCTTTTTACCGCGCTTGTAAAAGAACGAGTATTTTTTGATCGTTTCAAAAATGGATGGAAAAGCATAAATAATGTGATGAATCAGAAAATTTTATAACTTTTGTCCATAGATAAATGAATGCTTATTCATTTCTTGCTCATTTTGACTTACTAAATTTATTCCGCCACCCTGTCTTACCCCGTCTCCCCCTACCAAGAGACTTTTGAAGAATCAAGTTAATTGTAAACACAATTAAGGTGAGAAATTATAGCAAATTCTCGTGAGAATTAATTCACATAAATATGAAGATAAATATTTAGTCAATTTCAAGAGTAGTAGTGAATTCCTAAAGTGCTCTGCACAGAATTCTTAGATTGTTATATAGAACATTTCTAGGGAATACCGGACAGAATCATAAGATTGATTATTGAGGTAAATCCTGAAAGTAAAAGTGATTCTGAAGACATTTTGATATGATCCTAAGGAAAACCTTGGGAAATTTTCAAAAGTAACCTGATGTTAATTTCAAAGAAATAAATTGAAAACTTTCCAAGATTTTGTGCACAGCTATTACAGATCCAGGATTAGCAAAAAAAATCTCAAGTCTTGGAAGAAATTTCAGAAAATTCAACAGTAAGGTATGTGGGATCTCAAATTAAGAAAAAAATCTCAACGGAAGGGAATTTATTATCCAAGAAATATATAGATTTAGTAGATTCCGTTACTTGAACAGTTTTCATGCCACTAAAATTAACAAAAATATTCATTCCAGACTCTAGACATTACTATTATTTAGATCTAAGACTTAATGTCTGGTATCCTGTACTATGGAAAAATAAACAGAAATATTCAAGATTATATGAAAAATATTTAAGCTATTGGGCTTAGAATATATTAAAAATATTCAAATTAAGGTTCCAATCAAATTCCCACTTCTTCCCTGGGTTTTCGATTTAGTGGCTACCCTGAAAGTATCATCATTATAAAATTCCCAAGGAGTTCGCTTCACAATAAAGGCATTATAAGGTTATCGACATGAAACTTAAAATCTCTTGGCATTAATTTAATAAAATACGTTTACACAAAAATGTGAATCAATCTCACATTCTCCAGCTGGATGCAGTTCATTAGAACCCTCCTATCCGAGCAGGAGAAAATAGTTATTCAATACCTAATTTTGATCTAAAACCAAAATTTGGTATTGATCAGCATGATATAAGAGTTAAAATACCAAAGAATAATACAAAAAAATTGCATGCAAAATACTTTGTAAATAAAAAAAAATTGATATTTCGATACCAAATTGCAATACCAAAACATTACCACACAGGTATTCAGTGTGGTATTGTTTTGGTATTGCAATTGCATAATTTGGTATTGGAATGTTATTGTGGGAACATTTTTTTGGTATTATTTATTGGTATTTTACTTCTTATGTCATGCTCACCCATACCAATTTAAGGTATCGAGATATTCGTTCCTGCTCGGGTAATATAGGCCTTGAATATCGAGTGCGAAATGTGGATCGATATTCGCATGCAACGTTGTTCAAATTCTCTTCTGTGGTCGAAAGTGTAAATTGATCCACATCGTTCATGCATTATTTAATGCACTGAAACTCTATCTTTCAATCGATGGTGGTGGTTGACGGTCAAATACCGAAAAGGTTTCTTCTCACGGTTTTCTTTTCCTATTTAGGAATATCAATTTCTACACATCAAGAATACCGTGCTATGATTTTGTTGATTTCTAATGCGTACCTCGTGAACGAATTTGAATACGTTTCTCTAAAATGCGCGGGAATGTGTTGCCTTAATGTATGTGAGGGAGCCTCGCCATAGAAACGACGAAATGTAATTTAAATCCAAACCGCCCAATCCAAAACCCGTTTGCCTGCACTCCATCACCGAGTGTCCACTACTGACCCCTCTTCGCCATTGTTTTCTTTCGCATAGCGAAAGGAATTCCGTTTTGTTTTGATTATATCTCTTCGTGGCGTAGTGTAGCTTATTTTTACGGAACTTTTATTTTGGTTCCTAACTTCTTGTGACTCTAGCGTAGTTTGTATTAGTTCAGAGTTCATCCACTACCACCATCAACCACATCTTTACATACGTGAATCAACTGCATACAGTTTTTTTTAATTACATAGGCTTGGAATGATGTGGTTGCATCCATTCATCATAGTCCATGCAGAGCTGGATCATCAGAGATCTACTGTGAAGATTTATATAAATTTACATTCCGGTTTTGCATTTGTAGTTATTTATCTCGTAATAGTTTACTTCAAACATCAGCATGGTATATCAAAAAACGCAATTGCAAACAAGAAAACGTACTGCGATAACTTAGTTATGAAAGAGCAGAACATATCTTCATGTAAATTTCAGTCAGCTTCGGCTCAATCTCGGCACTATCATTAACCTGGTTAGTATTAGACACCTCTCAATTTGTTTGATTCATCTCCGACTCCGATTATAGCGGTGCGAGGCTTTCAAAACCCAGTTTTGTATGAGCTGTCCGGAGAAAACAACTGGCCACCATAATGCGATGTTGTAGCATAAAAATGCTTGTCCTGCGGTTACATAAATGCTACCCACGAGAAAGCTGGCGGCAAGTTCATTAAAATCTCTATTTTCGTGCAGCGATTTTTCATTTCCCGCTCATTTTTTTCCATTCGAGATTGGCTATGCTCTGACGAATGCTACTGGTTTCTGGCAGCATAGTTGTGTGTCATAGCATAAATACTAGTCCGGGAGAATTGTGGCTGTTGTGACCAAATTCACTGGGTTTATTTCGGTTTGGCAGCTTAGGGGCAGTCCATTAACGACGTAGACAGTTTTTAAGGAATTTTTAACATCTCCTCCCCTTGCGTAGACAATTGTCCAAGTTTTGAATGTTTTATGGACGTAGACATTTTTCTTAAAAAAGCAATATATAAGCTTCATTTTGACTAGTTAACATTTTTTCTGTGTCAAACCCTGGTGATGTGGAGATGGACCTCAGAATCGAACGGTTTGTGAACTGTCAAATCGAATCACTTTTCTACATTCCTGGTAAAAATTGGGCCCATCGTTAAAAATCTGCTATTTATCAATTTTGTCTAGATGAACGCGTCATTGGGACGGTACTAATGGATATTTTTGGTCGCTATTGAAAATTTAGTCGATTCCTGAATTTATGTATGGACCCAAATTGGGGGCATGTAGGCCGACAGTACATCTTTTTCCCCTATGTGATTATGTTTTTTTTAACTTTTCAAGAAAAGCTCATAGAACGTCTAGAGAACCTCAAAAGTAAACTCAAAGAGCTAATCAAATGTCATGCCATGGCTTCAAATGCGAACCTGTCCCCAAAGCATCATGAACTTGCCTTTTAAACCTTTCGGACTCGCCTTGGAATCATACCAGACCCACGTTTGACGTCTTTTGGACTTGCTCCCAAAAGTCTACCAGATTGGAAATTTCCTGAAGGCGTTTTCGTCAGCTTTTGGCCGGGATCAAAATAAACCATATTCCAGACACGCAAATAGCCACACATGCTTCATTGTAGTTCGCCTGTTTTCTGTAGTTCACACTTTCAGGAATAGCTGCGCACATTCAATTAACACTTTCGGAGCTGGAAAGATAGCCTACAAGTGTTTTGTGCAATTGCTTGGTCTTCCATAGTCTAATTTACACCTATTATTCACTACCACGCAATGTTAAAAGATAGAAATGTCATAAAACAAACATAATTTTCCTCCTGTATCAACCACTCATCATAGATTGCGCCATATCGGTAGCAATTACCCAGCGTTCCCACAGTAGCTCTCTATGCTAGAAGGGAGCATTCCGTTTATGTGTACGGGTTACAAGCCCTGAAATGCCATCGTGCACTGCCACATTTGGCTTCGGCTATCGCCGGTATCCTACACGCCAACTGCGCGTGATGGTCTGATGATGAAAGCTCACTATGAAATTATGCTGCTTCCCCGCAGTGTCTCATGTTTGGACTTGAAAGTGAAATTGCGACAACTATTACTGGCGGTTTGATGGCAACATGATTTCCTTTGGCCCGCATGTTGTCGATGGCGCGCGACACTCTATAATGTGCAGTCGATGTGTGTAGGAAGTGCAATTTTCCTATACCCAAAAAGGCGTGGTTCAAATATGTGGGACAGTCGCCGCCACTTAAAGCACTTGGAGGTGCCGAGAAAGGAATGATATTTAGTTCCAGAAAGCATGCAGTAGGTAGACCTCACTTTGAACAATTTCTCTTGGCGTGGTTGTTCAAATAGAGGAGTGAATGTTTGTTTGCCTTTGTCATTACCACGTGCAACTCGTAGCATAGAATTCATTTACATTTTATGCGCCAGTGTTTCAGTATGAAGGCGTCACGACAAAAGCATCACGATTATGCATTGTTTTGTAGCCGAAGCACAAACCTGTTTTAAAACCACTTTCTTGTCGTTTGAGAAAAATGTATAACAATAAACAAAAGAATTTGATTTGATACGCATGTAGGTGTTACATAAAACAAGCAAATACAAATGATAGAAAAACGGTATTTCCATCATAAAAAAAAAAAAAAACAAAATAAAAAATGCTCAAATATCGCGTATTTATCGATCACAACCTGTTCGTTCACTTTTTAATGTCTTTGTATAAATATAAGGCAGCTTTAGAAACGTAATATTAAACTCCTTAAAACCTGGAAAAATACTCCTTTGCTGCGTAGCTACTCAGATTTACTGTCCTGCCTATGTTTTTTTTATCAGAGGAGTGGAGCGACGGGCAAGCGTATAGAATGAGTTTCCAAAAAGAAGTTTCTTTTAGAATCTTCGATTTTAGAATCTTTGATTTTGGAATTTTCGATTTTAGAATCATCTTTTAGAAGCTTATTCTTGACGCTTGCCCGTCGCTGCATTCTTGTGACTAAAAAAACAACACGGGCAGGGCAGGAGATCTGAAAAGCTACGCAGTAAAGGAGCATTATTTAAGAATTAAGGAGCATTTCATCATTTTCTCATAGATATAAGTTGAGATGATATCACACACAACAGTCTATAACAGCCATCTAATTGTTTCTGAAGAATCACGTTTGCAGTTTTTGCTGTGATAACTCGAATCCATACGTTTCGTGAAACTATTCATGTTCCTTGTTTCTTAGATAGCTTCGATAGCTCCATCCACTAAGGACTCTTCTCGACGTTGACTTTGAACCGTACGAAATACGGGGACACACCCATCGGCATTTTCCAGCGTAGCATTATTTTCACTTATTGCTTTGTTTATGTTTTCAATGCTAACCTAAAGAGACGACCCGGGTTCGGTACGATTGTAATAAAACAAAGAAAAACAACAAAAAACTAACGTGATTAATCTGCTGCACGCGATAGTTATGATTGAGGAACAGCTCGGAATGCACGCGGCAACTTAATTCGAATGTGACCGTTATCGAAGAACGCGCTCAAAACACTGAATGCGGTGCGACGACTGGGATCCGATCGAGGGGGAGGTCATGTTTGGAATCTTCTCTTGCTCGCATGAACTTGTCGCTGTTGGGTAGCGCAGTGGATTGTTGGTTGTGCTTGTTTACTCGTGGGTAGTGTGATTGGGTGGTTTTATTCAATGAAATGAATTCAAAATGAACACATACCTTGCGGGACGGCCGGAAAGGGTTCATGATGGCGTTGTATCTTATTCACGTTGAAACGATCAGATTCGATTTCAGTCTGTTGTTTACCATGGATAATAGTTCTTAGTGAATCACTATTTTCTTAATTTACGACGTAGAATTTTTATTCTGCAAACAATTGTACACGTTTCAGCTAGTTTTTTTTTTAAAGATTGCATTCTGGATAATCGAATCTCACGAATAATTCAAATATGACGTATCACCCTTTGTAAATAAAGATGTGACTAGTGAACCAAGAAATCGGATAAAACGGGAAAAAATCGGGAATTCGAAGTCGCTGGGGAAAAAAACCTGGAAAAAACGTGAATTTCGATGACAAATCGGGAATAAATATGCTTCGTCTTCTCTCCAAAAAACAAATGAGATTTTAAACCCTGAAAAAAAAAATCAAGATCCTTAGATTGGACTAGATTTTCATGATAAAGTCACTTAAGAGAATTTGAGCAATTTGGAGGGCATTTTAGAATATATTCAAGGGATAACATCATAGTATTAATAGAACATTTCTAAATGAGTTTTGGGATGAACTTTATGATATTTTTGAGTAGAACTACAAGTCAATTGAGAGAGTTCAGAGTAAATATACAGTTGTGTTCGATAAAATAGCAGCGCATGCCGATTTTCATACATGATGTAACTTTGTTAACTTATGATTAATCGAGCTGAAACTTTCGCCAAAGAACTACAAATATGTTCAATTTTACGACTACAAATTATTACATTTTTGGAAGCACCTGCCGGAAAGTGAGACACCAGGTTAAATTGTTCAAAATTGGCAGTACTAATAATTTTTATTTTATCTTTATTTTGAGATTTTAAATTTTACTTTTCTCGAAATTCTAACAATCCCCACCCAATTAACAAATGTACATAATAGTTAAAAATGTATAAAATATTTGCAGCACGTAAATTTTCAAATAAAAAAATGCTATTATTTTGAACAATTTTACCTGGTGTCTCACTTTCTTGCAGGTGCTTCCAAAAATGTAATATTTTGTAATCGTAAAATTGAACATATTTGTAGTTCTTTGGCGAACGTTTCAGTTCGATTGATCATAAGTTAACAAAGTTACATCATGTCAAAGTTGACCATTTTGTATGAAAATCGGCATGCGCTGCTATTTTATCGAACACAGTTGTATTTAAGTTTATCTGTTAAAAATTTCATGAAGTTTGTGAAGATGATTCCAGGATCGGTGAAAATACCAAAGTAATTTAATTATTGAGGGTACAATACAAAAGAAGCTTCAGTGAATTTATAAAAATACCTTTAAAGTAGGCTTGCAATTGCTCATTACAGCTAAAATGCTATTTTTCGGTATTATGAAACAATGGGATACTATAATGATAATTTTTATTAGTAAGATGCAAGAAGAGGTGGTTAAGTTTGTATATGACATATAAAATTTGTCAATTTTGCTTTCAGAAGGTCACAACTAGCGATTTTATGATTGCTCGCTCATCGCGTTGCTCATCCTTACAGCTAATCGCTATTGTGACTCTGAAAGCTAAATTGACATGTTTTATGTGTCATACACACACTTTACCTTCTGTTCTTGAATCTTGTAAATAAGAGTTATCATTAAAATATCTCATAGCTTCATAAATCCGAAAAATAGTATTTTAGCTGTAATGAGCATTTGCAAGCTTGCTTTAAAGATATTGGTTGGAAATGCTATCTAATATAAAGCTTCAGTGTGATAATTTATTAGTAATTATTTATTAGAAGAGTGTAGGTAGATAGTTCCGTTAGAGTACGGCAGTATGAAAATGCAATAGAAGTTGAAAATGAGCGAAGGGCGTTTCATCACTACCTAAAGCCCCACGTTGCCGAAAACATTTCCAGTCGCTAGAAGTATTCCACAGCCACAGGTAGTATTTGAGCAAAGTAAGGCGCACACTTTTTGCCTGTAGTTTTGTAGACATACTTCAAATCTCCGCGTACATCGTACGGGTAGGCAAAGAGTGTGCGTTTGACTTGCACTGTCGCATTAATGGCCCTTCACTCATTTTCAATTTCTATTCAATTTTCATGCAGGCGTACTCTACCTACCCTCTTCTAAGATCATTTTCTAGCTAATAAATTTTCACAATAAAGCTTCATGTTAGATAGCATTTCAAACCAACTCTGAAAACCGCAAACTTCGCGTATGAAGTAACATGAAAACACTTTGAATATCTTTATAATTCGAAGAGAATCTAATTTCATGAATTTTATGGTGCTCTGCGGAGAATTTCTGGACTTTTAGTGTTAAGAAGAAATTCTCAAGCGATTCCCAGAGAAAAGAAGGACTCTGGGATGGGCATAGATTCTAAAAGAAAAAAAAACTTGAGAACATTGAAATTCATGTACAGAGTTCTGAGTGAATAATCAAAGTAGCTAAAACATACGCAAGTAATGAAGACTTTGAACGCAAAACCACACTCAAGATCCAAGGAAAAATGTTGCTGTCTTAGTAATGCCCCATTTAACCTTGTGATGTCTTCGGCTCAATTGCATTCGGTTTTATATTCAATTTATATAAATGTATATCGCACAACCGAGAAAATTTACAAAATTCCGGGAAAAAACGGAAAATTTTGCATCAGGATTTGCTGGTTACGATGAATGATTCAAACTTCGATTTGTGAAAACTCTTAGCTTGCCTACGGAAACTAACATCATCTTTAAGCATTTTTTAAACAAATATATGTAGCGTTGAAGAACGTGTCGTGTTAGTTTTTACACACAGATCGATGACAAATTATTTCCTCATGCTGAATTGATGCGTGCGATGTGTATTCGTCGATGTAGGGTAAATGTTGGCTTCGGCACCCATTGACTGTTTTCGGCAACCAAAATTTAAACGTTAATTTCACTATGTTTTCCTATCAACGCACTTCCCTGAATGTGTCCAAACGATTGTTTAGCCTTTCAGCTTCAATCTGATTATATTTGAACGATCGAGCAATCCAGTAATGCTACATTTTTCTTCAAATAAAGCATACGCACTACAAAATGAGGTTGATTTCGAGTTGCCGATAATAGAACAGCTGGTTAACACGCAGTTCTAATGGGAAGGTTGCCGAAGAAAAAGAGACTGCCGACAATAGTCACACTCACCTGAGAAGTTTGGAGCGTTGTAAAAACGCTTTCAAAACGTTTTGAAAAATTCTGTCGATTGGAATGGATAGAGAAGCAAGCAGCAGATGAATGTAAACAAACAGACACATCATATATGTGCGTGACGCTGAGAAAATGCTAGTAGAAGTGCAGACGCTGCTTATATTGACGAGAATACGTAAATTCCCCTATAATGAACTAATTTGTTTATTGCGCTCGTACATAACAGCGAAAATTTTCAAAAAAACGCAACTCATCTACACTGGGTTGAAGCGCTACTCTTTGCGTGTGATGGTAAATGATTAAGACAGACACTGGGAGCAGCATTTCGAAGATTTCCTGTTACCCTTTCCTCCAATCCATCGGGAGAAAATTGTCTGGAAGAACGCTGGATCGCACAGCGCAACTATCGAAAGATAAACAAACATTGACCTTTAACTTTTTACAGGCAACTTTGTCTCAATAAGTGCTGCCATAAATCAGAACGGGTTAAGATCAAGCAAAATGGCTTTAGATAAATACAATTCAGTCTGCAAGTTTTCTTTAATTTTAGACCCCTATGAATTTGTTAGGGATTTCTTGAAAGCAAAATAACTTTTTCACAAATGACCCATGGAAATCAACTTTTATGCCACCGCCATATTACAATTATTTTGTTTGTTTTTTACAATCTTTGATTTTCAATCTATATTTCCTTGGATATAACTTTATTTTGGCCAATTTAGCAATGAGCAAACATTTAAAATGCGAAAATTTCTCAATCTGAAGATTTTTTTACTCAATGCAAAACAATTAGTAAAATCGACGTTTTCCGAGGGTGAACTTATTTTTTCGATGCTTCAACGTATATTTCACTTAAGATTTAATGTGGCACCGAAAACTAAGTCGCTTTATGAAAACTATTTTAATAATTTTAGAAATGCAGCAGGGTTTCTATTTTAATTATGTTGATAAGATCGGATGGTATTTATGAATCCTTTTCTATTTTGATTGATACTTTTCTAGTGAATTTATCAAAAATGGAAAATGGGAAAATGGCTCGAAAATGGCCCAATAGCTTTTATTGTAGTATTTAAATGTGGTTTTCAAATGGTTCTCAATGCGTTCTTCATACAGCCTTTTTACAGTAAATCAATCTTGAAGAGCTCCAAGAATACACCCTTCACAACCTTCTTCAGAGTGCCCAACTTCCAACTAGACAAATTCTAGACGTTTTGGTGGATGCATCAATGGCAATGCAGTCTTGACCAGAGTTGTATGAATGTTGTTTTATAGCAGCTTTGTAGTATTTCATAAAAATTTAAATGTTACTTGGGTGGTATCTATAAAGCGTGACGTGTTAGAGAGCTTGAGCTTGAGCTTGAGCTTGATTGACCGCCCACGGTTGCTACTCTGTTATTGCCAGATCAGCTGTAATTACACAGAGAACCAATAGACGATGCTTGGGACTAGCAATCATCCTCAATGTGTAAAAACTGGTGATCTTAAATTAGGCAATACCAGCGCCGGCCGCGCCCGAACACAGGTCAAGAAAGGAATGGGAAGGATTGTGTTGACATGACACTCGCTTTGATGGAAGCCGAGAACACCTCTGCACTTCCACGAGGAATCACTGGGATGTTGGATAAGAGGGTTGGGTTTGCAGCAGGGTTCGTTTTGGTAAACGATAAGCTGAATTGATGTCCTAACGATCATATAACGCGAAGGAGCTTGGGACTAAACCCACGGTCTTCTGCTCAGTAAGCAAAAACGTTTGCCACTAGGCAGACGAGCACCTTTTTAATCACCGAGTTGCTATTATTACCATGTAGTCATATTAACAAATAAAACGATTGACGAATCTTGATTGTGGATGGGCCTGAGAATAGACTCATGATGTTCTGCTCAGTAAGCAAAAACGGTTGCTCTAAGGCCACCGAGCCCCTCATATCACATAATACCGTTGCTTAAATTTGTGTATCCATTCAAACCCGGAACCAACGACAACAACGAGTTTCGCAAAATACACGATACACAAGCGATTTTACCATAAATCTCTTTGATATGTAAGGACCTGGGACCGCGTTTTTCTGCTCAGTAAGCAGGCCACTGTAACCGACGATCTTTTAAATCCGAAAACTAAAAACTACGAAAAAGTACTTAGGCCTTCATTAAGTTCCACTTTCACGCGACGTACAATGTTTCAATTTGCTCTTTACGTATTGTTCAGGCTAGGCTCTTTTCAAAATTTACGCGAGAAATACGCACAATCGTCACCTACCTCGCAAAACTGGTTCCAAACGACAACAAAGGCATAAGCAACGATGGATTGTTGAACTTTGCTGGCTCCGGTGGTGTAGTGCACAGCAAAAAAAATGTAATATCGATCAACGCAATTCAAGCTGATGTATGAAATAATGATGTAATTGTAATTTTGTAATTTATCAGCACACACCCTGGTCGACCACTGTAAACCAATCTGCCGTTCAGCGTTTTCGGTTTTTGTTTCTGGATCTTTAGTTGCCTCTGTGATATACTTACTTGCGGCATACTATTTTGGGAGTGTATATGAGCGTGTACCATGTACGGTAGCTCATCTCTCATCGTGGAGGTATTAGTATTAGTTATATGTAAACAAACAAAACAAAAGTTAGATAATGCGGCACTGTAACTACTACTATTTTAGAGGTATGATTCGTCATGTTTAACTCAATGTTTCAATTGAGGCAAACTATCTATCTTACAATTACAAAAGCAAACCTAAACTTACAATTATATGCAAATGCAAAATGAAACTTGACAAATCATCGTCAATTCCCTTATTCCAGGGCAGGGCCTGACGATTTGAATCTAATTTTGATCAGTGAACGGGCACCATATGGTACATTTTCTCACCATGAACCTATCATTTCCAGCCTATCTGAACTATTTAATAAATGGAAGCCATAACATGGGTTACGCTCCCCCTAAGCAGGCCCTCCGCATCCTGTCTCTGTCTTATCTCAAATACAAAATGCCAATGGTATGAATGTATCTGTACATCAAATCCATGTATCTGTATCAAATACAAAATGCCAATGGTATGAATGTATCTATGTAACTTGGAAATGACGTACAATCAAATAAACCCGTAACCCACTCACTTGGTCAGGCTTCAGAATCGTCCAGTGGGCAGTGCACTCTACACTCCAAGTTCCCTTTTTTCAAATTTACCGCAAATTTGATATTTTACCCATTGAGTGTTGATTAGTCACAATGAAACATTGTGACAGAAGTTGAGGTTACTAGTGTATTAAATAATCTAGGTCCTATTTAGGATTATATCTGAAAAATCCAAATCTGGCCAACGCCCACCCTAAACCTAAACCTGTTCTAATCCACCTGAAATGACTAACGAATGGAAGACTTTGACTACCCAGCCATGCAATAGTCTCATTCCGTGCCTTATGGCAACTTGATGATTCTATTGCGCTCATCTTCTGGCACCACCCAGGGGAGACTTGGTCCTGTACCCAATGCTTAACTTATCTCCATTCCACTCAGCTACTCGCAATTTCTTGTGATATAGTGGGCGGAATATTATTATATGAGACAATTCAATGCAGACGTCTTTCCAAATTTGGCAGATCGACAGGTAATCGGTGAGTTACCACGATAGTTGCTATTCAACAACTCGACAACGTCCCATCGTCAACGCCTGCTATGAGAATTTCCCATAGCAGACGCCAACGAAATGACGTCATCGAGCTATCGATCAACTACCCTGGTTATCGCCTGGTACCTTATAGCACGATGCTAGGAGGCGAACCGGAAGAATCGATGAGCTACCTCCCCCTCTATAAAGCGTGACGTGTTAGAGAATAGATTTATTCAGGACACCATAAGAATTTTAAATATGGTAAAATGTCTCTGTTATGAGTGGATGGTTCAGATTTCTTGCACTGTCAATCTTTTGCATGAAGTTCAAACGAACATTTTCCTTTTGGCTGATGTGAAAAGTGTGATCTATGAAAAACATCGTTACGATGACAAATCTCTTGATCCTTCGGGTCGTGCTTCGGTACTTCATGTTAGCATTTCCAACCAACTCTGAAAATCGTTAACTTCGCGTATGAAGTCTCATCGACTGGAAATGCTCTCGCAACGTGGGGCTTTAGGTAGTGATGAAAACGTCGCTAGAACTATTCCACAGCCGCAGTCAGTTTATGAGCAACAAGAGGGACGCACATTTTTGCCTGTGGACTTGGAGACATACTTCAAGTCCCCGCGTACATCGTACGGGCTAGGCAAAAATGTGCGTCTATCTTGAAAAACTGTCGCTTTAATGGCCCTTCGCTCATTTTCAACTTCTATTCAATTTTCATACTGCCGTACTCTAACGGAACTATCCACCTACCCTCTTCTAAAGACCATTCTCTAGCTAATAAATCATCACACTAAAGCTTCATGTTAGCATTTCCAACCAACTCTGAAAAGCGTTAACTTCGCGTATGAAGTAACATAAAAAACACTTTGAATGTAACAACTCAAGGCGGGAGTAGCCGTCAACAATGCTGATGATGGTACAGCACGCAACAACCACCCTACTGCTTTCTCTCTGAGATGATCACGTTGGTCATGACGAGAGGAGCAACACAATAGTTGGGTAAAGAAGAACTGCATTATAACACACCATCGACTGGAAATGCTCTCGAAACGTGGGGCTTTAGGTAGTGATGAAAACGTCGCTAGAACTATTCCACAGCCGCAGTCAGTTTATGAGCAACAAGAGGGACGCACATTTTTGCCTGTGGACTTGGAGACATACTTCAAGTCCCCGCGTACATCGTACGGGCTAGGCAAAAATGTGCGTCTATCTTGAAAAACTGTCGCTTTAATGGCCCTTCGCTCATTTTCAACTTCTATTCAATTTTCATACTGCCGTACTCTAACGGAACTATCCACCTACCCTCTTCTAAAGACCATTCTCTAGCTAATAAATCATCACACTAAAGCTTCATGTTAGCATTTCCAACCAACTCTGAAAAGCGTTAACTTCGCGTATGAAGTAACATAAAAAACACTTTGAATGTAACAACTCAAGGCGGGAGTAGCCGTCAACAATGCTGATGATGGTACAGCACGCAACAACCACCCTACTGCTTTCTCTCTGAGATGATCACGTTGGTCATGACGAGAGGAGCAACACAATAGTTGGGTAAAGAAGAACTGCATTATAACACACCATCGACTGGAAATGCTCTCGAAACGTGGGGCTTTAGGTAGTGATGAAAACGTCGCTAGAACTATTCCACAGCCGCAGTCAGTTTATGAGCAACAAGAGGGACGCACATTTTTGCCTGTGGACTTGGAGACATATTTCAAGTCCCCGCGTACATCGTACGGGCTAGGCAAAAATGTGCGTCTATCTTGAAAAACTGTCGCTTTAATGGCCCTTCGCTCATTTTCAACTTCTATTCAATTTTCATACTGCCGTACTCTAACGGAACTATCCACCTACCCTCTTCTAAAGATCATTCTCTAGCTAATAAATCATCACACTAAAGCTTCATGTTAGCATTTCCAACCAACTCTGATTTCATTTATTGTTAAAACCCGTTCAAGAAAGCGAGGTAAAGCGCGGGCTGTGCTTAGTAGGACGGAAATTAGATCAAAAACCCTATCTTAGATATGCTGCAAACATCAATGTTATGGCGTTATATAACCTAATCATTTTCCAGAATGCTTTCTCGTACTGGCTGCGTTTGTATTAGATTAGATTATGGTAAAATGTCTCCGTTATTGAAAGTCGTGTTTTTTCCCTTGATTTGTTTTTCGTCGATCTTGTTTTTCGTGATGAGCACCAATGCTACCGACGACAGGGAGGCAGAGCTCCCACACCTGGACCCTACCTATCGACTCATCAACTCATGAACCGGGGACCAACGGCTTTACTTCCCTTCCGAAGAAAGGCGTGATCAGAGATGTTATGCCTCAGAAAATCCCAGCGGCGCCGACTGGGATTAAACCCAGGCCTGCTCGGGTGAGAAGTTATCACGCTTACCACTACACCACCGGCGCCGCTGAAAGTCGTGTTGTTGGTTGTTAATCTAGTTGTGTAAGATCTTGCAATATAAACTTTTGAAGAATACGTATAGATAGGCAATCGATGCTTGCCTTTTTGGATGACTAGCAAATCAATTTTCATGATTCTATATTCGAAAGTTTTATAATAATGTTTAAGTTACATTTTCGTCACTTTTTTAAATGATTTAAGTCACTAATTCACTATTTTTAATGCTTAACACTGCTATCAGCCCTGTATTGAAAGTATTATTTTAGACATTGTCACTGGAAGAATTCTCACATGAACAAAAACTGATTAATGTTTTCGTCAATGACAAAGATTCACATGGTAACAAAAATTATAATTCCGTGTAATCTCTTTCACAATATTTTCCGAAGGTTAGTGGTTAGAAGGTTCAATGAAAAACATGAAAGTATATTCGTAGCCAGACAGGCGAGTACTTTCATTTTCTAAGCTGACCTTGTAGGTGTGCCACTCAATAAATGCAGCTGGAAATGTGTATTTGATTACACTAACCACAGGCTTATCGATTCAATACTTGTGGGTATTCGCCCATGAACCTTGTTTTTAAATGAAGATTTTCTGTGTTGCATTTTTCTAATGCAATGCATCAATTTTAGTTAAGGTTTTTTTTTCAAATGGGGATGCAGGGCAATTAAATCACGTACAAGCATACATACTATGAGGACCATTAATTAAAATCTCTTTCACCCTCATTATCAAATACAAAATAAGAAAACCTTGTCAATGCAACCGGAGCTTTCAATAAACACCTGTGTTAGAAGTACTCAAACATTCATAAAATTAGTATCCACGTGTTTTATAGATTTTTCATTTCTTCATCAACGGTTCATGCCAACTACAATATCCTCCATTTATTATTAATCGCTACATTAGTGTACATACAACACTCTTGCATTTACTCACGCAACTTTAAAATGGGTCACTGACAGTATGTCGACTACCACAAGCATTGCTGAGTGTAGAACCGTTCCATAGTGGTGTCTTCATTTGGACCGTTCTTGGTGGGTGCGACGCTCAAGTGCATGAATGAATTGGTTGGTTGGTTGGGCTAGTACGTATTGCATCATCACCGTCTGTACCCATATTTAGAATGATTGCCAGGCCGAATTCAAAATTAAATGAATTGAACTTAAAGGTCGGCTACAGATCGCCGTTTAAGTTGGGAGAAAACCAACAGGATGGGCGTTAATTAATTTAACAATCAACCGGAGCTGTGAATAGTGACAGCTATGCAGGCTTGTAGGTACGTAAGAGAGTTGTGGTTAATTGGATTTATTCCGACTGGAAGTGCCTTTGGAATCAGTCTACGGAATTCTAATTGGTAATAGGAATATTATTTTGTATGAAACTTGTCATTCTGTACGTAAGTGATGATGACGATTATCACATATCATTATAACACGTTCAAGAGAACACTGATCGAACAAATCTACTAAAAATTAAACGCTTCCATTACGATTTGACTATTAGAATTAGTGTTGCACCGAATTGTAGCACTAATATCCGGACAAATAACCTAAATATTTCGTTATAAGCCTTACTTAATTAACTTAATTTACGACTAAATAGAACAACAAATAAATTATCCTTTTTGCATATCTAATGTCACGGATACACTTGTATGGCAAACTATTAACACGAGCATTATTTGTATAATAATAATGAGTGCTTTACAAAATATATACAACAACTATTCAAGTGTGGCCATGCATGAGCATGAGTTTTATTATACAAATAAGGCTCATCCTCATAGTTGGTCATACAAGTGTATTCGAGGCATAACAAATATGAATCTCACTAATAAATGTTTGTAAAGTACAGCTAATAGTATTTATGATAGCGTTTAAATTGTTTTGATGGCTACACCTACTTTTTACTCAGCGTTCTTATAGAGTAACATTGTAAAATGACGAGACAGCTCAAGATAGGGTGGGTATGCCAGTAGTGGAGGAACTAAGGAACTAACTAATAAACGATATAGGGGAAATGGGTGTAATGTCGACCTAAATGCCCCTAATTTGGGCCCATACAAAAATTCAGCAATCGACTAAATTTTCAATAGCGACCAAAAATATCCATTAGTACCATCCCAATGATGTGTTCATCTAGATGCAATTGGTAAATAGCAGATTTTTAGCGATGGGGCCAATCTTAGATCCATAGGCCAACATTAGAGCCATTTCCCCAATATACAATTTTTATACTTCATATTAGCTTTCAATCTCTATTTTGCTAGAAAAATATTACACTAAATTTTATACATTTTTCAAAAACTTGTCCTCCATCAATAGGAACACTGTTCCAGTAGTAGTGGTAGTTGCTAACTTTGGTTCCTATAATAGTGGAACGCATTGGTTTCTTATTGATTCCACTATTATAGGAACACTACCGCAACTATAGGTGCAAAAGAATCAACATCTTAAGGAAAATCAATTGTTTCCTTAATTTTTGGGCTATTAGTTTGAAAAATGCAAATCTGCTTTATTTTAGGAGAGCTATCAATGAAAATCCAGTTTTCCCTCATTATTACGGTGCAACCCCCATACCGCAATTATAGGTACATCACTATTACTGGAACACCTACCCTAGGTAGTTTCGTCTCGTGATAGTGGAGGACCTGTTTTCTCATTGTCACAAGACGGCTGTAATATTAACCAGCTTTTGATGGGATAAAAAAGAATACCGCATTTAGGCTCGGATGCAGAGTCATTACATAATCCTCGATCTGTCATTTTAAACGGTCGATTGATAGACTATGACGATCCTTCACGATGATGAATATATAACTACAGATGGTTTTATTGATTGTCTATACCCTAAATATTTGTTCCCATTATTTCGTTTACAGATCGATTTATACGTTGACACTGCCCGGCCAATCGTCGACAAGGTTCTGGAAGGCTACAATGGTACCATCCTGGCGTACGGTCAAACCGGCACCGGTAAAACCTACACCATGTCTGGCAATCCGGAATCTCCGCAAACAAAGGGCATCATACCGAACACGTTTGCCCATATTTTCGGGCACATCGCCCGAGGTAAGGAGAACCAGAAGTTTTTGGTACGGGTAAGTTATATGGAGATCTATAACGAGGAGGTTCGCGATTTGCTTGGCAAGGAAATTAACAAAAGTCTGGAGGTAAAAGAACGTGCCGACATTGGCGTGTTTGTGAAGGATTTGAGCGGTTACGTGGTTCACAATGCGGACGATTTGGATAATATTATGAAGTTGGGCAACAAGAACCGAGTCGTTGGGGCTACCAAGATGAATTCGGAATCTTCACGATCGCATGCTATCTTTTCGATTACGATCGAATCCAGTGAAACTGATGAAAGTGGGAAGCAGTTCGTTAAAATGGGAAAGTTGCAGTTGGTCGATCTGGCAGGTTCGGAGAGACAGAGCAAAACTCAATCATCTGGATTAAGATTGAAGGAAGCGACGAAGATCAATTTGTCACTATCGGTGTTGGGCAATGTAATTAGTGCCTTGGTGGATGGAAAGAGCACTCACATTCCGTATCGTAACTCGAAGCTTACCAGATTACTGCAAGATTCACTTGGTGGTAATAGTAAAACCGTCATGTGTGCCAGTATTAGTCCGGCTGATTCGAACTACGTTGAAACGATATCTACACTGCGCTATGCATGTCGCGCTAAGAGCATCCAGAATTTGGCGCATGTGAATGACGAACCGAAGGATGCATTGTTGCGTCATTTCCAAGAGGAAATTAAGGAACTCAAGCGTCAACTGGAGGAAGGAACGTTTGTTAATGGCATTTGCACAGATGAGGACGATGAAGAAGCTGAAGATGAAGAGGAGGAGGAAGAGGAAGAAGAAATAGAAATTGATGAAGACAAAGAGAGAGAGCGTTTGGAAAAGAAGGAGAAAAAACGTCGAGAGAAAGCGATGGAGAAGAAAGAGAAGGCTGATGCAGAGAAGGAACTTCTGGAAATGAAGGCAATTGAAAATGAGCAGGAAATTAAGCGAGCAAAGTATGAAAATAGTTCATTATTTTTATGTTTGTCAAACTTTGTATTAATTTTTTTACAGGTCCGAGCAAGATCAACTACGTGCAAAACTTTCGTCGTTGGAAAACAAGATTCTCGTGGGTGGTGAAAACTTACTAGAGAAAGCCCAAGCACAAGAGGTACTTTTGGAGAAGTCAATTGCAGAGCTGGAGCGACGCACGAAAACTGAGCGTGAACTTGAAGAAAATCTCCAAAAGATCGAAGCCGAACGAATCGATATAGAGGAACGTTACAGTTCGCTTCAGGAGGAGTGTGTTGGTAAAACCAAGAAATTACAGCGCGTCATGTCAATGCTGATGAGTATCAAATCAGAGCTGGCTGATCAGCAGCAGGAACAACAGCGTGAAAAGGAAGGCATTTATGAAAACATTCGTAGCCTTTCGCGGGAACTGGCACTTTGTGAGTTGGTAATCAATTCGTACATTCCAAAAGAATATCAGGTGAGTTGGTGTAATGATTAGTTTTTTTTTTTTCAATTATATTCTCTATCGCAATTTTCAGAACATGATCGAAAAGTTCACCCACTGGAACGAGGACATCGGAGAATGGCAGCTCAAATGCGTTGCCTACACGGGAAATAATATGCGCAAAAATGTAGCCGAGCCGAAAGTTAATACCAAAGAAACGGATCTGATCGACTTGTCGCATGTTTATTTGAGCTACAATACCGATTCAGTCATCGAACCCGTACGGGCCAAGACGGCTAGACCACGTACATCAGGAATAGCTCGCCCAACAACGGCCAGAAAGTATTACTAAGTTGTAGGCACTCAAATTTGTACTTTTAAAAACGCACAGCCGAATGATCAAGACTATTAACTTTTCATTTCCTCTAGGTGCACTCGTGTTGTTGTATATGTTTGTTTCTTTAGCGTGTAGGTTCGTCCATTTACAAGTAATCAAAACATTCATAGCTTTTTTAAGCCATGTGCAATTCTCTACTAGTCCAGTGGCGTCCGAAGACTTTATTGTGTTTATTTAATTTTTTATAGTCTCGTTTACTCTACCATTGCTCAGGAGCATTGATAACATATGTAGATTTGTTTGGTAAAGTGCATCACATTTTGATCAGCTAACAACATAGGACCTGAAATGATGCTGTGGGTTTGACAATATTCTCCGTGTAGGTTATGTTATGTTCATAATGATTGAGCGTTCAGCTAGGTTGGGAACATACACCTGTCCTGATTGATATTTATTTTAGAAAAGTATTTTATATGATTCGTGCTTAACAATATAATAAGTGGACACCCCAAAATCTGATATTTTTGCACTGAAAGGAAATCACGTTTGTTATGGACATTGAAAAATAGCATGTTTATATATGAAGGATAGAGATTATCACGCTAACTCACAAAAACAATGCTTGCAAATAAGATACTCACATTGATATTTATATCCACACATGAAAAATAAAATTTGGCTCACTTCGAATGGTTTGCACATTTTTAGAGAAAGCCTTGTACCGTAATTAATGATAAAACCGATTTAAACTATTTTAGTTCAGGTGGAGTTCGGTAGCCCAACAAACATTATAGCAACATCAGTGGCGCGGAATGCGGGTTTTCATCGTTAACTCGCTTTCAGAGTGTACTGGAGTGCGTGAGCAGCATTATTCGCGGGTGAAGAACGTAGAATTGAGTAATTTTGAATCCAAAGTTACCAGAACTGAGGATATTCCAGAAGATGACAGCGTGGGCGATCAAGAATCTGTTTTCACAAATACAGCCCGCCTGCTGACGTATACTGGTGGAAAGGGACGGAAAATCGTGTTATAAGCAGAAAGACAAGAGCAGATGATAGCATACAAAATATAGCCCTGCAAACTGCAAATAGCTAAAACGTCATTTAGCACATGTAATGGAAAAAAGCGGAATAGAACCAGTTTTTATTTTTCATACGATTTTGACGTAGGACTACGTCTGTGATTTCTATATGGGGGTACACTTTATGAAAACCGAAAATGGAACATGTAACGTAACACAATTATGAAAGATTATGAACGTTAATAACTCAGCTGCCACTGGACCAATTTCAATAATTTTATCACCAATGGATCAGAAATATAAGACGTTCACCCCTATTTTGTATTTCGTTTCAAACGAAATTCTCATACAAAAAAATATTTTTTTGTATGAGAATTTCGTTCGAAACGAAATACAGAATAGGGGTGGTTATCTTTCAAAATGTCACTGTGGAAAATTGCACGAATGTGCAACTGTTGCTATGATAGTTAAAATTATCAGCGATTGCCTACGAAAAGCGATTTCCCTAACACAGATTTCAAATCCTGATGAATGTGGGCGTCTTAGTGGAATACCTGTATAATGAGAGAGAGAAGGATTAGTATTTTCCATTTAATTCCACTACTTTATTTGCTTATCCTTGACAGATACGCGTATTTCGTCTACAATGTGCAGACTTCTTCAGTGTCTTGTACTAATACTCGACTGAAGAAAAACATCGCATTTACCGAATATATATTAACACAGGTACATTTTCACTTAGAAACTAGGTAAACTTAAATTTAATTTTCTATAGGAACAGGTACTCCGCTGCTTACTCGTTGATGTGTCCTAGGTAGTAACTTGAAAAGCCATGTGTGTCCGTTTCCTTGATCCCTGTTGAGTAAAGTTGAATTACGTTGTTTGTTGATCTCGAGGCTTTCTGCAACATCCAATTTCCATGGTGTAGATACGGTTCGTAAAATCGTTATGTCCTCCGTCGATAGTTGGTGGTCCTCTGTGAATATGTGTTCTGCAACCTTTGATTTGAAATCATATGTTAGGCCCTTTTCTTCTTGTTTTTTGGCCTTATTAACCTCCGCTATATGTTCTTTAAATCTAGTTGCTAAAGTTCTCTTGGTTTGTCCTACATATACTTTGTTACAATGATTACAGCTTATTTTATATACACCTGCTTTACCTAAAACATTAACTGGGTCTTTAGTGGATCCTAACAATGTTTTCAACTGGTTATGTCTACTGGTGAAAACTAAATCTAATCCGAATTGTTTTAACTGTGGTCTTAGTTTACAAGTAATATCTTGATCAAATGGAACGGACACTCGTTTCAATGGTTCAGGTGCTGTGGTGAGGGTTGTAAATAATCTCCTTTGTAGAATTCTCGCTTTTTTATCGATGATTGCCTGGATTGTGGTCTCCTTGTATCCGTTGAGTCTTGCTGTTTCGAAGATGTACTGTAATTCCTTAACCTTTCCTGTATCGCTGAGTGGAAGAGTCTGCATTCGGTGAATCATGTGGTGAAAGGCGGCCATTTTCTGCTGGAACGAATGGTTGGAAGTATAGGGGATAACTCTTTTGGTGCTTGTTGGTTTCCTGTAAATTTCGTATTCAAGCGAGGAAGATGATGACGATTCCCTGATGACTAGAAGATCGAGAAATGCGAGTTTCCCGTCTTTTTCTACCTCGTGAGTGAATTTGATATCCTTATGAATTCTGTTGATCTCATCTAAAATTTGTGGAAGGGCTTCCCGTTTAACTACGCTGAAGATATCGTCAACAAACCTCCACCAACGGTTTGGTAATAGTCCTTTCTCCTTCAGGATTGTCTCCAAGTTGGCCATGAAAAGTTCACACAAGAAGGGGGATAGGGGGTTTCCCATTGGGGCTCCTTTCGTCTGCTTGTAGAAGTTACCTCGGAAAGAGAAGTAGTTCTCTTCCATACAAAGGCGGGTCAGCTTAAGGTACGTCCGAACCTTGTTTCTCCATGCTGCATCCTCTCGTTGTGTTAATAGCCAGTCCTCCAAATGGTTGATCGCTTCCTTGACCGGTACGCTGGGAAAAAGAGCTGTGACGTCGAAAGATACCATAATCTCGTCCTCGTTGATGTCTCCTGAAGATTGTAGTTGCTGGGTGAACTCCTGGGTGTTACTAACTGCTTTACTCTGGAACTGATTCGGCATACTCTGGAACTCTTTGACTAGCCACTTCGCTAGTTTGTGGGTGGGGGAACCAACTGCAGACACGATCTCTCGCATTTCATTTCCTGGTTTGTGGACTTTGGGAAGACCTTTGATCCTGGGTAGAATGGGATTGGGTTCCCGTATACGACCTGCTCCATCTCCTAATATCGATTTGCACTCCTTCAGTGCTTTCTCCACGCGTTTCACTATGTTCTGTAAGGGGTCTACTCGAAGCTGTCTATACGGTCCGTTGTTGATCTTCGTTATCATTTGATTATCGTAATCGTCCTTGTCCATGATAACGACCGCGTTTCCCTTGTCTGCCTTTACGTAGTATACTGCTTTACTTTTTAGCTCCTTTACAATCCGAATTTCTTTTTCGTTGGCGCGTCCGTCCTGTCCGTCCTTATCCTTGAAAGGATAAGCAAATAAAGTAGTGGAATTAAATGGAAAATACTAATCCTTCTCTCTCTCATTATACAGATTTCAAAGTTGAATTCCATCCGGTCTCACCAAACGGTGTTTATTCAAACACCACGTGATGAGTGGTGGTGTTCTCCAGTACACAACGAAAGGCTCCCCGCAAGCAGCAAGTTGCAGCCCACACGAGCATCCATAGAAGGAGGAAGAAGAAGCCGCACCGCTATTGATCGGAATCAGTAGCTCTTCGTGAGTCGCTGTGGGCCATTATACATACTGTCAAGCGCGTCATACTAAAGAGTATAAACAGAGAGAACACCACTCAAATTCCTATTCCGACACAAAACACAAGCTCCTGCTGCAGTCAACAAATAAGATTTATTATATAAGACCACGTAGTTGCGTACAACCTCATAGGGCTGTCCCTTGTAGTTTTTTTTTGTAAATAAATTGAAGATACTCTTTTAAGAGTTTTCTACACTGTTTTCAGACACTGAAGAAGTTTGCAAGCAGTAAACGAAATACGCATCTGTTATAGGGGTTGTTCATAAACCACGTATAACGTTTTTGTTTAGATTTTAAACATTAAATACCAGTGCTGTAAAATCTCGACAAAACACGAAGATATTCATTCCGTATCGAGCGCTGAGTCGGTTAACACGGTCCCGGTCTCTCACACGACATAAAGTATTAGTTGTGATTTTTTTTTCCATCCGCGTGGTTTTTTTCGCATCACAGTGCAGTGTCCAGGTGATAAGCGCGCGTGTCTCGGAAGCACCGAAATTCGGCGAGCCCGTTTATTTCGAGTGTCCATCTCTACCCATCCCGGTGAAAGATCACCATCATCACGACGTCTCCATTGTATCGCAGTTATCGACGTCTCCATTGTATCGCCACCTGCAGCTGCAAGCAAGCAGTAGCAAACGGCATAAGTATAATAGGATAGTTTTTACGATTGCCTTGCTATTGTATAGCAAAGTTGCCATGTGGTAGTGTGCTCTCCCTAATAGGGTGGGGCATTTTTGCAATTAGTAAAAAGTTATTTTTTTTTATATAATTTTTTTTTGTATGGTTGCATGGCAACGAAACATTAACAACTAGTAGTTAAGGTTCAAGACACAGTCAATCAATTGGGATTCTTCTTGTTTTTGAAATCTTCTTCAATCATCATCATTAATATACACATACATTCACACACAAGCCATCCGAAAATTTAAAGCAAGTATTTCATGATTTTACATCGTATATTTTCTGGGTAAAACACTATCACTGCATTTACTTACTTGTGTTCTTCATAGCATTCCACAATTTCACGTAATCGTATACACTAAATTTATTAAAACTGGAAGTCAAATCTCTTGGTGAACAAAACAAAACACTAAGAAAATCACTTCGTTTCCACTTCTTTGCTAGCGAACGTAGAAGAATCATTAGATCAAGCGTTGCCAGATGTATTACCTCTAGCATTGAATATAATTTTTTTTAAACATGCCAATACGAAGTTTAACCCAATAACTTAGATGAGTGGATGTTTTTAATGGCGAATAAATATCAAAAACTGAATGAATAAAAATAAAAGGTCCTTTTTTGGAACTTAAACGTTCCAATTACAAAAGTAAACAAAGATTGAATTAAACACAAACAGGGGAGATGGCAGCATTGCATGTAGCATGTTATTTGCTTTCCCGCTCAGGGGTGTAAACGAAATGTCATACACCGTAGTCTGGCAGTGTGAATGTTTTGTCTACGACATTCTTATACACGTGCATGTGTGACGTCACATTTGCTGTTGTATTGATAAGTAAAAGAATAAAAGAGACGGCAGATTTTGCTCACCATACCAGTTGATATATACGATTCATTGACTGTTTTGGCACGGCGACGCACGCTACCAACGAATTTTACCAATACTTTTAGAAAGTGATGATTTAGGATTACAAGAAGAAGAAGAAGCAAAAGAAAATCGAGTGATGGTTAGTTGCCTCTTAAGTAGATTAATTGGTGAAGGTTTTTTTTATATATTTTTTTCCTTTTTAAGCGGTTGTGCACCGCTTTTGCGCAACACTTATGGCGTCTTCGGATGTCTACGTTGCGCGAACCAGATACTACCAACCGTCTTCGAAAGGACCATGGGTTGTCTTTTTTCGGCCCAAAAATAAACCTTTGAAAACTCTCGACATTACGAGAGATTTGCTGCGGAAGTATCCGGGAATCTTGATACACAAGGAAAGATTCAACAAACTGCGGGTAGAAGCACCGACTTATGATGTGGCAAATAAAATTGCTGAACACGAGCTTTTTAGTGTTGAGTATAACATCTACATCCCTTCTCGAGATGTGGAGATAGAAGGCGTGGTCTCCGACGCGAGTCTGACTGTCGAGGACTTGAAACGTGCCTCGGGAAGTTTTAAAAACTCCACATTCGCTACCGCGCTAGTGAAGATACTGGATGTAAGGCAACTGCATTCAGCATCTTTGCTAGACGGTAAAAAAGTTTATCGGCATTCAGACTCGTTTCGCGTGACTTTCGCAGGTTCGGTTCTCCCAAACTTTGTTAAAATTGATGGTGCTTTTTTCCGGTGCGGCTGTTTGTACAGAGGGTATATAATTGTACCAACTGCAAAAGGCTGGGACACTCGGCCAGCCATTGCGGCAACAAAACTCGTTGTGGCAAATGTGGTGAAAACCACAAAGAGGATCCCAACAAACAATCATCTATTGAATAAACGACTTCTTGGCCATTTTATTCAACTGCATGCTTAATAGTACTTGTACTATTTTTAATAATAACTTCTGTTCAGGCTTTGTTCACACAAATCTGGAGAATTTATTCAACCACAACATTGAACTACTTGGTGTTGTATAAGGTATGGTCGAGAAGCTTTTATTCGACTTATATGAGAGTTGTAACAGAGTTTATATGATAAATTTTTGATTATTCAGCGTTTATTAGACATCACTGCTTCCTTAAAACAGTGATGCTCTGTATACGCTTGATTCTCATGTGAAGTAACGTTTAATTAGACATTATTATACATTTATTAAACGATTATTCAACTGTGGGAAAATTAACCCGAAAATTAGAGGACAGACAGAGACAAGGGAAGGGTGTGCGTGTTAATTAAGTGTATTGTATTTCAATATTTCTGACGTTTCTCTCACCACACAGATATTAGAAAATTTGTTAAATACTTATACATTCCGTTGTATGGGAATCGAACCATGTACCTTCCGATCACCAGCCGCTTGCCTTGTCATCTGAGCTATCCTAGAATTCATCATATGGGCACCTCAATAATCTATAAAAGCTTGCATGAAAGTAAATACCTATCAGCACTCCCGATCGCAACTCTAGCTCCTTCAAGGCCCTGTGGGAATGATTAATTCATTCATCGTTGTTTTAAATGAGACCAATGTTGCCTCTTCACATCTCCAAGTCGAAAGAAAGGATGCTCGGTTATATTTTAAACTAGATCAATGCATTCATTATCGTGAGTCATGTGATCGATGATTACTATTTAAATTAATTATGTTCTACACAAATAAAAAAAGGGTTGAGCTTGGGATTGAACTCACGACCTTCTAATTGGAAAGCGGAAACGGTAACCACTACTCTACTGATTTCGCCTTGTTGTAAGACTGAATCAGTGTTGTCGAATAATGAATCTAATACGTCGTTTATAAAGCATTTACAAATCATGTGATTACAACATGGACGCATAGTGGTATAAGAGCTATTATGCTGACTGTATTCACCTTTATTCAGCAATATTGTAAAGTAATGCAATGAAATCTAATAAAGTAGCTGGAGAACATTTATTAGACGTCTAATAAAGCATGTTATTAAATCAATTGAAAACAGTCGAATTAAAGTGTCAATGTATGTACAAATTACACTTATTCAGTTTGTTATTAGATCAAACTTCTGGTTCTGAATAAGGAAGACAGTCAACGTTTATAAAGCTTTTAATAAGGAAGTTAATCATATCAGAGCAAACGGCGGAATAAAAGCGCATCTATCGATCTCAATGAGCTTTTTTCAGCACATAATTCGACATCCTGTTTTATTCAGCATTGTACACTGTTATACAGCATTTATTCAATGTGTATGCTTATTTGTGACTTTGAATTGTTTGTTGGGATTCTTGCCACAAAGAATCAGTAAAAGGCGCTTATTGTGGTGAGAATCCTCACCCTTTGCAGGAGTGCCCGATGTACAAGCAGCACTCCGATAAGGTGCAGCGTTCAATCTCTGGACGCTCCAAGCAGACATATGCTCAAATGGTGAAGGCTGCATCAGCCGTCTAAAATGCAAACCAATTTTCGGTTTTGTCTGTTGAAGAATCGGACTCTGACTCATCCGATGAAGGTGATTCTACGGTGGTACACGCACCTTCAAAAATGGACGGATCCTCAAAAAGAAAATGCCCCTCCCCGAAAGTGCGCCGTAAGAAAACAAAAGTCACCTCCAGAAGATTGGCAAATTCCCAGGGTAATGGGGATGAAAATACGAAACCGAAGGCTCCTGCTGAACCAATCCCTGGATGCAGCAGGAATTTTCCACCATTGCCCAAAAAAGATAAGAAAAATAATAAAGCTGCTCCTCAAACTTCTCAAAAGAAATCCAAGTCCGAACGAGGTTTGCTAGCTTTTTCGGACATTGTGGAATTCATATTAAATATGTTCAACATACAAGACCCTCTTAGAAGCTTAGTTTCTGCCTTGCTTCCAACGTTAGAATCATATCTTAAGCAATTGACTGTGTCATGGCCCCTCCTTGCATCAATCATATCTTTCGATGGATAATTCGTCGAACGAGGTTGAAGATATGATCACGGTGCTACAGTGGAACTGCCGTAGTCTAGTGCCTAAACTAGACTCGTTCAAATTTTTACTTCACAATTCTGATTGTGATATATTTGCTCTCTGTGAAACATGGCTTTCTTCCGATAAAGAACTCAACTTCCACGATTTCAACATTATACGCCTGGATAGAGACGATTCTTATGGAGGAGATCTTTAAGGGATCAAAAAGTGCTACCTTCCTGCTCTATCCGGCGTCGAAATCGTTGCTTGCCAAATAAATGTAAAGAACAAAGATCTTTGTATAGCTTCAGTATACGTTCCACCAAGAACCTCCATTAGCCGTAGTCAACTCTGGAATCTAGTTTCGATTCTTCCATCCCCAGTATTAATTCTGGGTGATAAGAACTCCCATGGTACTGGGTGGGGCGATCTATATGACGACAATAGAGCGGCTATTTTTTACGATTTATGTGACGATTTCAATTTGACTATTTTGAACACTGGTGAAGCGACACGTATAGCAAAACCTCCGGCTCGAGAAAGCCGACTCGACCTATCTTTGTGTTCAAGATCGCTATCATTGGATTGTCAGTGGAAGGTTATCAATGATCCCCATGGTAGCGATCATTTGCCAATCATCATTTCAATAAAGTGTGGCCCTCACTCTGCAGAACCATCTCGGGTTCCATTTGATCTTACAAGGAACATCGACTGGCAGAAATATGCAACGGCGGTGACAATCGGTGTCGAATCGATAGATGCGCTTCCACCATCGGAAGAATATCGATTCCTCGCCGATTTGATTTACAAAAGCTCACTGGAAGCACAAAAAAGAAAAGTTCCAAGTGCACCCTTTAAAAGGAGACCAGCCACACCTGGTTGGGACGAAGAATGCACAAAATTGTATGTAGAAAAATTTGATGCTTTCAAAGCTTTCCGTAGACACAAAACCTCCACTTACTTCGAGGAATATTCAAAGCTTGAGACAAAGCTGAAACAATTAATCAAAGCAAAAAAACGCGGTTATTGGCGCAATTTCGTCGAGGGACTCTCACGAGAAACCTCAATGAACACCTTGTGGAGGGTGGCTCGCAACATGCGTAACCGCTCATCTTTCAATGAGAGTGAAGAATACTCCAACCGATGGATATTCGATTTCGCTAAAAAGGTCTGTCCGGACTCAGTTCCAGCACAAAATATTCTTCGAGAAGCGTCTCCTAGCGGCGGCTCTCTGGATAGACCATTCTCAATGCTGGATTTCTCTATGGCTCTTCTTTCATCAAACAATTCCTCACCGGGAAGCGATATGATTAAATTCAATCTTCTGAAAAATCTCCCAGATATCGCTAAAAAACGTTTGCTAGATTTATTCAATTCCTTACTAGAAAACAACATTGTACCGCCTGAATGGAGACAGGTCAAAGTAATAGCCATTAAAAAACCTGGCAAATCAGCGTCTGACCATAACTCATACCGTCCGATTGCTATGCTTTCGTGCATTAGGAAATTGTTGGAGAAAATGATCCTTCGGAGACTCGATCACTGGGTCGAATCAAATAACTTGCTATCAAATACACAGTTTGGGTTCCGCAAGAGCAAAGGAACAAACGATTGTCTAGCGCTGCTTTCCACAGATATTCAACTGGCCTTTGCGCACAAGGAGCAATTGGCTTCAGTATTCTTGGACATTAAGGGGGCTTTTGATTCAGTTTCCATTGAAATTCTGTCAGACAATCTGCACAGATGTGGACTTTCTGGAATTTTAAATAATTTCTTGTACAATTTGTTGTCAGAAAAGCAAATGAACTTTTCTCTTGGAAAACTGACAACTTCCAGAATTAGTTACATGGGCCTGCCCCAAGGCTCATGTCTCAGCCCTCTTCTTTATAACTTTTATGTCAAAGATATCGACAACTGTTTGGCAGAACAATGCACGCTAAGACAACTTGCAGATGACGGTGTGGTTTCCGTAAGAGGTCCACATGCCGTGGACTTGCAAGGACCATTGCAAAATTCCGTAGATAACTTGTCTTCTTGGGCTATGAATCTAGGGATCGAATTCTCGCCGCAGAAAACTGAACTGGTAGTGTTTACTCGAAAGCGGTACCCAGCCCAAATGCAGCTTAATCTTTTGGGCAGAAACATTACCCAATCATTGTCTTTCAAGTACCTTGGGGTCTGGTTTGATTCAAAGTGCACTTGGAATACCCATATTACGTATTTGAAGCAAAAATGTCAACAGAGGATCAACTTTCTCCGTTCAATTTGCGGCACATGGTGGGGTGTGAAAAGTCCGTATGTTGGACCTATAGACTTTTTATTTATTTCACCGAACTACTAATTGAAACACTAAAAGTGAAACCGTGATTTTAAGAGGTAATAAAAAAACGACTTGTTACTTGGAGGTGTCAGATACTAATCATCCTCGAGTTTATTTTGCTTTTCGGTCAGACCTTCGTCTGCGGAATCGACTACACATTTTTCCATGTGTGTGAGTTTCCGTTAAACGGAAACACGCTAACTACAAACAACCCATTCTAGTGTACGTTTAACTCGAATGGTTTATTATACCACTACACGCTAGCTGCAAACACCTCTGCCCTTCCCCCTGGGGAAGCTTAACATATGAACAATTTTCAGTTTATCAATTCATGTTTCAGATCATTCAAATATAGAATTACAATTTTAGTTACAAGGTTCAAAAAGAAAGTATCAGAACTGTGATTCGAGGTCACATACTAAACTATTTCAAATACACAAAATCATTCTCATTTTTGGCTCTTCTTTGCCTTTTCGATCGCCTTGGAAAGAATTCCGGCGATTTGTCGATATCATGGTTAGCGTCATCTACCACGATTTTCCTCTTCCGACTTCGTCTCATCTCTTCCTCCGTAAACCCGTAAAACTCCTCCTGGTCAGTGTCTAATCTTGGCTGGTGTCGGACCAAACGGATATTTGGTTTATCGTGGGAATCACCACCCTTACATACGCGAAGCTGGCCCCTGTGTGCCATGGTTGGCACGTTTCCAATCATAATCTGAAAGGTATTGCGAGAATTTCTTTTAATAAAATTTGCTCTGAGCCATTTAGCTGTGTGATGGGGATTATGGTTCTTATACCATACTTCGTCTCCAGGCGTCAGATTTTCAAAAGGATCCGATAATTTTTTTGGAATATTTCCACGCTCTTTCGTACTGAGATCATCATGCACTGGGACTAAGTTTTTATTAGTAGTTAAATCATCATGCACAGGTTCTTCTCGCAAAAACTTTTTATAATGAGCTTTAGGGTTAAGTAAATCTAATATTGTTTTAGGCTTATAGGAAAAGATCTTTTGAGAAGGATAGTTTCCTTCAACAGTAATACAGTTGTTTCTGTAATTGACAAGGAACAGGTTAATCTGGTCCTCTACGTCTAAATGAGAAAATTCAGGGTCAATCAAAAACTTTTTAAGCACATCTTTTACAGTTCTCACCAACCTTTCTGCCTGCCCATTGCTGGAAGGATTATATGGCGGACTCTTTAGAACATTGATTCCCTGCCGCTTCAAAAAGTCCATAAAGGCATGTGCATTGAATGGAGGACCCCCGTCTGATACCAAAACATCTGGTAATCCGTACCTAGCAAATAAAGCCACCAATTTCTTTAAAACTTTACCACAATCTGTGCCATTCCGCATTAGTTCAATTTCAACCCATTTAGAGTAACTGTCAACTACTAACAAATATGTACGGTGCTCAAAATAAAAAAAATCTATATGAATTCTGCTAAAAGGTCTCGTCGTTGGTATCCATTTAGACTCAGTTTTAAATTTTGAAACTATCATCATACTATTGCATGTTTCGCAAGCTGTCACATAACCCTCAATATCTGAGTTAATGCCGAACCAATACACGCTTTGTCTAGCTAGTCGCTTCATTTTAACTATTCCTGCATGGTTAGCATGCAAAAGCTTTAAAACTCGATTTTTCATTGCTACAGGTATTACTACTCTATTTTGGTATAGTAGACATTCATCTACTAATTCTAAATCCTGTTGATTAGCGTACACATCAATGTATTGCTTGTTTACTTTATCTGGCCAACCATTAGTTATGAAAGAAATAACATTTTGCAAAAATTCATCCTCCTTAGTTTTACCAACAATCAATACGAAACTAACGATTTTAAATTGGCTCACCACTTAAGTAGCCTATTGGTCCCAAGCAAACGATTAACGTACCCTATTCTAGTTGAAATTCTATTACTACACTATGTTTATTTTGATTCGCTATGAAAGTTTGACAGATAACATCAGGGGTGTGTGGATTCATGCAGAACATGCAGGGGTGAGTGAAATAGCTTGGGACTGCTTGGGACCGTTGTTCTGGTACTGAGTGAGCCAAAAATAATAATGATTTTCTTCGGTACCCAGTGGTCTTAGAGTTACCTCTATGGTTTTACTAGCTATCACTGCGAAATCAATAAGGAATTCCCTACTAAAATTAATACTATTGATTAATTCTTTATCGCATTCAACAGGTACCGCTTGATCCAAAGGGAAACGTGAGCAAAAATCAGCGTTTCCTAAGTGTTTTGAGGGTCTATACTGAATCTCGAAATCATAAATCGACAGTTCTAGCACAAATCTCTGCAATCTTGTAGCGTAAATTGAATTTCTTCCATCTTTACCGAAAATTCCGACTAATGGCTTGTGGTCTGTGTAAATAAAAAACTTTTTTCCATACACAAATTTGTGAAACTTTTTCACGGTGCAAACTAAAGCTAGGGCTTCTAAATGAAGAATCGGATATTTTTGTTGGGCTGTATTCAGCGAAAAAGATGTAAAATAGATTGGTTTTTCAATTCCATCAACCAAATGTGCCATTACTCCACCTAATCCATATCCAGAAGCGTCAGAAACTATAACTATTGGTTTATTCGGGTCATAAAACTCTAAAAACCTCGCCTCCACTAGTGCTTTTTTACTTTCTTCAAAGGCTTTATCACAGTTGTAATTCCAATTAAATTTAACGTCTGTTTTCAATAAATTATATAAATAATAAAGCTTTGACGACAAATTAGGAATGAATTTATGATAATAATTGATCAATCCTAGAAAGGACTTTAGTTCCGTCTCATTTCGAGGCACTTTCGCTTTTTCAATTGTAGAAATCTTGAACATGGCATCAAACCTTTATCACTAATAACATGTCCTAGATGGACCAATTCTGAGACAAAAAATCTACATTTGTTCCAATTTACTTTGATGTTAGCTTTCTGAAGTCTTTCAAGCACTATAAATAGCTTTTTCTTGCAATCATTTAAGTCCTTTCCTGCGATCAAAACGTCATCCAAATATACCGTAACATGTTCAATTCCATTTAGAACCTGGTCCATTACCTGCTGAAAAATCGAAGCACTTGATGATGCCCCTTGCGGTAACCGGTTGTATACGTACAGTCCTTTTATAGTATTTATTACCATAAACTGTTTAGATCTTTCTGACAATGACAACTGAGTGTAAGCACCTTCAAGATCCAATGAACAAAAAATCTTACACCCAGCCAAACCAGCAAACACGTCTTGAGCTGTGGGCAACGGATAAGTATTTGAAATGATAAACTTGTTAACCGAAACCTTGCAATCTATTACTAGCCTTATATCATTGTTCTTCTTCATTACCACAATCACAGGAGAAGCCCATTCACTCGTCTTTACTGGTGTTATCACCTTTTCATTTTCCAATTTTGTTAAATATTCAACGACCTTCTCCCGTAAACGGTACGGTACGTCGTAAGCTTTCTTAAAAATAGGGACTTCAGATTTCAAAACCAAATCCGCCTCAAAACCCTGGATTGGAGAAGAAAAATCTTTAACAAAAACACCATTGAACTTATTTTTGATTTCATTAACTATTGTGCGGTCAGTTTCAGAACTAGAAAAAATAGAATTCACAAAAAAGTTTCTCCAATCCGGGAAAAATACATCCAACCATGTTCTTCCCAATAAAGGGGTAAATTTATTGTCGCAATTTAGCACCAAAAGCTTCAAATTTGCCGAAAATCCCCTTAAATTAACCAAAACATCTACTTCTCCTTCTATCACAAGGTTCGTGCCATTTACAACAACCAAATTTTTTTGACTCTTTGTTAAAACTTTTAAAAAATTATCAAAATATTGCTTTCTACTCATAACAGTTACAGACGAACCACAATCCACTTCCATATCAAACAAAACATTATCAATTGCTACTCTCAAAAGACAAGATTCACTTATTTTCCCTACAGACGACACATGCATACATTGAAGAACATGTTTCTCACCATTCGCATCATTCTCACTGTCTGAATCCGTTCGCATTCGGTTGACATATCGCTCAAAAACTCGTCCGGGTTGGATCCAGAAGTATTCGGATTGATCATGTTCACAGCATCCCTATGCATATTTTTTAATTTAAAACACTTCCGTTTAATGTGCCCCTTGACACCACAAAAATCGCACACCATTTGTGAATAGTTAGGGCGATTCAAAAGACGATTTCTTTCCTCTTTGTCTTGACCTCGGTTCCGCTATTGCATATTCTGCCCTTGCCTTTGTTTCCATTGATTTTTGTGATAAGGGGAATAACCTTATCTAGTTTTGACCGGTCCCCGGTTTTGCGGAACCTCTGTATTGGCATTCGCCCTCGCTAACTCCATTGTGGCCGCCAATGTATTTAGCCTGGCCCCAGGAAAACCAGAAGCCTTCAAAGACGCTATTAAGTCCACACTGTTGCTGTGATCCATGTTTTTTGCATTATTTCTGGCAATTTCCCAAGTAGTAATTATTTTTTCCGCAGTCTCTAGCGTTAGCTTCTCTTCATTGAGCAATCTTTGCTGAAGAGATTTGTCCCGGATACCAGCAACAATACGGTCACGAATAGCCAGTTGTTTAAAGTTTTCAAAATTGCAGAATTCTGCTTGAAGTTTCACAGACAACACGAAATCCTCTAACGATTCATCCGGTTGCTGCACCTTAACGTTAAACTTTAAACGTTGCACAAGATCAGATTCGGTTTTATCGAGTCTTGCTTTCAACTTGGCAACCATTTCTAAATAAGGAATCTCGGCTAGATTACCATTGAGGTACAACAATTTTAGTTCCCTGAAAATTACAGGGCCACTCAACGTAATAAAATGATCTCTCTTCTCTTCATCGGGTACTTTATTCATGTTAAAAAAGAAACCCAAACGTTCAACCCAATCTCCAAACGAATTGCCTTTGCGAAAAGGTTCTAATGTAGTGCTAAAAGTGGATTGAGCCATGTTAAATGTGAAAAAGAAATGTTTTCCACTGGTAAATAGCGCAATCACTTCTACAATAAAACAATGTCTGCTTACAAATGGATGCACTAACTGGCCTCTCAATGTTAAAAAAAAAATTACTCACCAAAATGTTGTTCAGCCTTTGCCGACCGGGGATAAGAGTAATGTTTCGCTACTCGCGGTCTTACCCTTTGGCAACCACGCAAGCCGTCAGTTGACGTCGAGATTTGGGTACTACCTGGACCGGAACTGGCCAAGAAAATTAAATAAAGCATTTCTGAAAACATGACGCTGCAAAGTCTCTAGGCCAATCGGGTGAGATCTTTCCATTTTATCTATTTATATTTTATTTTTTGTCACTGATTTATCAAATGCTCTATATTGACGAATAGAGTTGCCAAATCATTCACCCTCCCACTAACACAACTCTTTCCTTCCTGTGACACCTATGAAGGTAGTATGGGTTCCCTGCACCTTCTTAAGTAGATGTTGGATTAACTTTCCCTCCCTTCCCCTGCGATTGTAAGGATGTGGCCAGGTGTATAATGCGATGATTCTATTGTAGATTTTATTTTCGTGTGGGGAAAATCACTAATCCCAAGTGATATTTTCTGCGTCAACACTCGATATTTTCTGCAAAACGTATTAGTTGACCATTATATAGCCACCCACGATTTGTACAATCGCATATGCTATGCTATGCTATGCTATGCTACCTGGACCGGAACTGGCCAAGAAGGATCGACGAGAGGAAATGCGGAAGCTATTGATGCGCCGTGAAAATCACCAGAAGTGCCACTGAATCGACGTACAGCGATGGTGAATCCCGCCGACTATCACTATCTATTAAATAAAAGAAAACACTCTTAATAAAAGAAAATAAAAGGCTATTGCTGCGAAAAATTTCTTTTATATTCCTCAATTTATTATTTGCGCATCGAAAATAAAATGAAGGTCAACACAAAGCGCCTTTCAATTACCGGGTCAAAATGAAGCCGAAATTAAGCCACTGCGATCCGTAAAACGCCAAACCCACCGAAATTGGTTTTCAAAATCTCCCGACGAAAAAAAAAACTTACCACTCCGGATCGAAGTGCTTTTTGTAGATAATTAAGATAATAGAGCAAACTACCGGCAGCCGACAGATGAATCGCAATAAAAGCTCTATCTTGATGGCGTTCGTCGTACTAGGTCGAAAATTATACTCCACCTTCACTTTAACACTTCTCAACACTTGCCACTGAACCTATTTTCCGTCGTCGCCAACTGAAAAGTCCGTATGTTGGACCTATAGACTTTTTATTTATTTCACCGAACTACTAATTGAAACACTAAAAGTGAAACCGTGATTTTAAGAGGTAATAAAAAAACGACTTGTTACTTGGAGGTGTCAGATACTAATCATCCTCGAGTTTATTTTGCTTTTCGATCAGACCTTCGTCTGCGGAATCGACTACACATTTTTTCATGTGTGTGAGTTTCCGTTAAACGGAAACACGCTAACTACAAACAACCCATTCTAGTGTACGTTTAACTCGAATGGTTTATTATACCACTACACGCTAGCTGCAAACACCTCAGGGTGCTCATCCGGGAGACCTCATAACGCTTTATAAAACAACAATTCTCTCTGTTCTAGAGTACGGCTCTTTCTGCTTTCTCTCGGCAAGAAAATGTCACCTAATAAAATTGGAACGAATTCAATATCGTTGTCTGCGTATTGCTCTAGGCTGTATGCACTCAACGCATAACATGAGTCTCGAGGTTCTGGCAGGAGTAACACCCCTCCAGAACCGTTTCTGGGAGCTCTCTCTCAGAATACTAATCAAATGCGGAGTGACAAACACACTTATAATTGCTAATTTTGAAGAAATTCTTGAGCTGAACACACAATCTCGATTTATGAGAATCTACCACCACTACATATCATCAGATATGTGTCTTCCTTGTTATACTCCAGACCGTGTTCACTTCACCAATCGCAGTTTCTCAATTGAATATGATCTGACCATGAAACAAGCAACTCATGGGATTCCCGATCAACTTCGACCTATTATTATTCCGCGTATTTTTACTGAAAAGTGCCAACAAGTCAATTGCATGAAAAGATATTTTACAGACGGGTCCCGTCTCAATGGATCCACTGGCTTCGGTGTCTTCAATGAAAACTCTAGCGCCTTCCGCAAACTTCAGGAACCTTGTTCCGTTTTTGTTGCTGAGCTGGCAGCAATCAACTTCGCATTGGGGATGATTTCCAACATGCCCGCAGACCATTACTTCATCTTTACGGATAGTCTCAGTTCGATTGAGGCTATTCGGTCGATGAAACAAGGTAGGCACTCATCTTATTTCCTTTCAAAGGTAAGGGAGCAGATGTGTGTGCTGGTCGAAAGATCATATATGATTACCTTTGTATGGGTCCCCTCACATTGCTCAATCCCAGGCAATGAGAAGGCGGACTCTCTCGCAAAGGTGGGCGCGCAGGAAGGCGAATTGTATGACAGGCAAATTTCACACGATGAATTTTACCATTTAGTGCGTCAGAGTACCTTTTCGAGTTGGCAAACCGATTGGGACACTGGAAATCTTGGACGGTGGTTACATTCAATTATTCCTAATGTTTCTTCGAGAGCGTGGTTTAAAGGCTTCCCAGACAACCAGAAGTCGTATAACAATGTACAGACAGTATCGTAAATTGCTACAATTTAAGTCAAAATCGCATATTAGAATGGCATACCTCGCATTATGTTTAAGTTAAATCGTATAGAATGCAAATTTCCGACTTATATGCGATGACTCATTTTTCCGTCGTACTGTATCACAAATTTAATCGGATTACATCGTAAGACTTTTCAAAATGGATTTGTTATTACAGATCAAATTGCATATGATGTTAAATCAACTCGTTTAAAATTAAACGAAAATATGCACGTATATGGCCTCCACTTTTGTACGTATAAGCCATTTCTTTGCATTCTATACGACTTGTTTGTTTGTATATATGTTTGTATATCACGAAAACAACTTTAAATATACGTGCATTCTGGTTGTCTGGGTTGGGCTTAAGTCGTGACTTCATTCGCGTGATGAGTAGACTTATGTCCAACCACTACTCGCTAGATGCTCATCTCAATAGAATAAACCTCGTGGACAGCAACATCTGTCGGTGTGGAAACGGTTACGATGACATCGAACACGCAGTTTGGCAATGTACGGATAATGACGCCGCCAGAGAGCGACTTTTGAATACCCTCGAGGCCCAAGGAAGACAACCCTATGTTCCTATCAGAGACGTGTTGGCAACCCGTGATCTCTGCTATATGCATTCCGTTTATGTCTTTCTTCAAATGTCTAGTATAAGAATTTAATTCCTTTTGTATTTTGTCTCTCTTTATTAGTTTTTGTTTGTCTTGTCCCCCCGTCTCGATGAGTCTCATCGTCGCCCACTGGTCACCCACCATAGCCGGTCAAACTCCGGACGAAGCTAGAACAGCACTACCGTTCATACTGGCGACAACGCTCTGATGAGACAACGAAACCCTACCCCAAGCTCCTCCCCTGATCCTATCCTTCGAAAATGTACCCTTCTAACCTCGAGTAAGCCACGAGTAATCGGCCCAACTCCTACTAGACATAGAATTAAGTGAATTTTGTTACACACAGTGAACAATGAATTATCGGCTCCGTAAAGCTAACGCGATTGAGCCTTCCAAATAATCGAACTAGATAAAAAAAACGAAGATATTCAAAATTCTGCTTTGGCAACTAATTTAAGCTAACAATCGTCAATCCAAAGTATGGCAATTAATTATATGACTTGAGTAATAGCTATACTGAAGATCCGAGAGATGTCGCCCCTTCAGTATGGAGAATATCAGAAAATCCACGATTTGTGACTAAACATGCTTTCAATGAAGGAAACACATAAACGAGTATAGTAATGTACTCGTGCAATTTTCGTGCATCTAAAACTGCCCATAAAGCCGATAATGAATAAAAACTGAAAATTTTCATGCATTTTCAAATGGTTTCCTACCATTCCCATACATTTGAAAGTGACTGGCCTTCTGGATGTGGATGATGTCAAAAACAACAAAACATGATGAATTGGGTTTTTTAAGGGTATTGAGGTAAATGCATATGCGTAATATGCATTAAAAATGGAACCGAAATTCTAAAGTTCATCAATTTTAGAACACTGGAACTATTTTAAATAAGCGCGATTACATTAGCAAAATTCACAATATTAACGCCCCTCGGTGGGACTTTGTATGGGAGCGAGCTGGTCAATTTATTAGTTTAGTATCAAACAGTGAAGCTCTTAAAGCCGGCGCCGGTGGTGTAGTAGTAAGCGTAACTGCTTTCTCACCCCAATAAGTCTGGGTTCAAGCCCAGTCGAGGTCGGTGGGATTTTTCTGAGGCATACAATCTCTGGTAACGTCTGTCTTCCTTCGGAAGGGAAGTAAAGCCGTTGGTCCCGGCCCATGTGTGTTGAATGGGTGCGATATCCTACGCAGGTGTGGAAGCTGCCTTCGTGCGCATTCGATTGCCATTAATGGATGGCAATTGATGTCCGTCGGTGATTGGCACTAGATTGCGAAACAGAGATCGACGTTAAATAAAGGAAAGAAGAAGCAATAAAGCTCTTATTTTGCTTCAAATCTTGATTTAAAAATCGAGATGAAAGTCTATGAATTGTGCTCATCAAACAAAGTTCTTTCATATAATGTATAAAATCCGATATTGTTTACAAAATTAAAAAAAAAACTCAATTGTCAGTGACGAACCTGTGAAGATTTTTTTATTAGCTAAATTCGAAACGAAATTAAATGACTTGGCAAAACAATTACATAGAGCTGATAAAGTGAACAAGCATCTACGTCCTGAACTGCTTAGATAACAATAATGTGGCTCAATGCACTTTTTGTTACCAGGTGAATCTATGTCATTGACGGAAACATTAATGAGACTTTGACAAAGTTTTTTTTTAGGATTATGTATATGTGAAAAACAATTTGGTCAATATCGCGCGAAAGTATGTCAACGGCAATGAAGAATCTCAGCCTTGTTAAGTACACATACAAATTAAAAAAAAAATGTTTGCAGATTAGTTGCTCTTCACTCTTCTATACTTATATAATATGCCCTGAAATTAATGCTTTACTTATTTATTTATTTATTTATTGTTGTTTTACATCAACAGACTGGATGAAGCCATAATGATGTTAACCTTATCAACTATAGTAAGACAAAAAATACATTCAAGCATGGTCATAACACAAAGAACATTAAAAAACATATATGTTATAGCCAGTTACTCCTGCCAGCGAAAAACGGAAGAAAACTTTCACGGGAGAGATGTACACGCTAACTTGAAAGTACTCATTAATGAGTAAAAAAAGACCCATTTTGAAGAAAAGTGGCTTAACTCATTAATGATTAAACAATTTTACCCATTAATGAGTATCTGTTACCCATTAATGATTAACAATTACTCATTAATGGGTAACAGATACTCATTAATGGGTAAAAAATTTACTCATTTAATGAGTTAAGCCACTTTTCTTCAAAATGGGTCATTTTCAACCATTAATGGGTACTTTCAAGTTAGCGTGTAAGTTGAAGACATATGCAACTCTATTGATTACTCTCTGCAGTCCGCAAATCGCATCGTATGCTCCATAATTTGTGCGACGTAGACTAAGGCTATAGTCTTAGCATACGGTTATTACGAAGCGGTCGGGGTTGAACATTCAGATCAATCTGCCTCAGGATAGCCTCGCAACTTGTCCTTCCCTGCAGGATATCGGTCACAGTTAAGGCTAGTCCGGAAAAGTTCTAGGCCGATAAGTTGACAACGGCTTTCGTAACTGGGTAATCTACACGGATCATCCCAAGTAGCGCAAAACGAAGAAAGCGACGTTGAACAGATTCGAATCTCTCGGCACCGTTGTTGTAGTTTGGGTTCCAAAACACTGATCAATACTGAAGCGTCGATCGAATAAGCGAACAAACAAGATTCTTTAGACAGCAGATGTTGGTGAAGTTTTTAGCTATCCTAAAACTGAACCCTAAAGTTCTTGACTCCTTATCGACAACATATGCAATGTGTTACTTGAATGATAGCTGCGAATCCAAGATCACACCCAAGTCTTTCACTTGATTCACGCGTTCGATTGTCGAGCCAAGCAGGTCATAACTAAATATTATCGGTTGTTGTTTTCGTGAGAACGTAATAGCGGAGCATTTGGCTGGGTCCACTACCATTCTGTTTAAACTGCGCCAACTAGCGGATACATTCAGCTTACGTTGAGAAAGTGACAGTCAGCATTCGAGCGGATACGTAAGAAGATTTTGAGGTTATCTACATATGGTAACCGAGGAACTTCGATGACCAAATGCACGTCGGTCCCAGGTTATTTCCCTGCGGTATACTTGATGTGGTAATGAAACTAGCTGATCTGCAATCTCCTATGGCTTTAGGTGGCGACCGGTAAGATACGATCGAAACCAACAAAGAAGATTACCGCATACAGCGAGCCTGCCGAGTGCCGAGCTTAGCAATCGCAATAGCATAGTTCAACTTGTCGAATGCTGCGGATAGGTCTGAATAAATAACGTCCGTTTGAATCCGATCCGACATGCTTTCGGTAATATACGATGTGAGACACAACGTCTTACTTACTAGTGGTCTAAGAGTCTAATTTACCAACCCTTAAGCTTTGATCCAGATTGTGCCGTGACAAAATTATGAATGATGTAAGGGGGCGGGGGAGGGGGGCGGTTTGTGGCTTGTTGGCTTACCTCAGAAATATCTTAAGCAACGATGTTGAAAATAAATGAACCCGATCCCAGTAAACCAGAAGTCGTATAACAATGCACAGATAGCATCGTAAAATATTACAGGTTATGTAAAAATCGTATGGAGAGTTATAACATGTTATAACGGTTGTCAAATAATTGCAACACATCGTATATAATGCAACATTTTGACTCCTGCGCTTCGGTCAGAGAGCGTATAGGGCGTCGTTGTGCCAATTTGGTCGTGGCACATTTCGAGTATGAGAGAGTAATTGCAGTTAGATCAAAAGTGCCTGAGAAAAATGCAAATACTTTCGCAGATTAACCGAAGTTGCAATAGTGAAGGTATGATCACAGACAAGCAGACATAACATTCTTAAAACCTTCATCGAAATCGTTTTTAACGGTCAATTTAAATGTTTATTAGTTGGTAGTACCGCAACCTGTGGTGCACATAATCAATTCCCTAGCGTTTGACGTTTACACACTACAACCATCTGTTGAGTGTATTGCCCATCAAAGTATATACGACAGATGGCAGTAGGGTTTACAATGATAAATGTTCAATGTGTTGTGTCTGCTTGTCTGTCATATAACATGGAGGTAACGTTAGGATAAAATCAAAACATTGAGAAATATAACGCATCACTTTCAGAAATATTCACTTCGCAACCGATGAACCATTCTGACGGCCATATGAGTACCCAAGTAACCACATAGTCGCAATATAGCTTGTATATTCTTACTTTGCTTGACTATGATTAGTTGGGGAATCTGATGAAACTGTCACTTCTTGAAACTGATCCCTTTCGTATTTCTTTCATTCTTTTTTTCGCACACGGAGCGCTTGGTGGAACAGCGACTTTGGACGTGAGCCTCGTCCCAGATCACCATGGCAATTCAATTCAATTTAATGAAGTCCACCAAAAAAGGCGGAATCATTTAAGAACCAACCAGCACGATCTACGAAAGGAAATTGCCGGTGAAGCACGGAATGAAATACGAAGCGTTAGAGAAAAAGTCCAAGGGATTTTCAAAAGAAGTAATCAACGACGGCGGAAGAGCAGAATATGGTGAGAGCTTTCCAATTATTAAAAAAATATATATCATAAATAAACTAAATACATGCCAGGTTTGAAAAAATATATTTTCAAACCTGGAAGCGTGTATGTAATACCAATATCCATTTGATAACGGTGATGCATACATGCGGGGCTTATTGTAAGTGAAAGTAACCTCGGAATGGGCGTGACTCTCCAGACATTCTGAAATGGGATGCTGGATCTGCAATAGAGCTATCACCTTCTAGCTCCCGGACTAAATCTGTCTACAATGACCATAAATGCGACATTGTAGAGAGAATTCTTCCATAATAACACTGCCGGCCAGTGGGGGTTAGATTGAATACACACACATATATAATGCAACATTTTGACCTTTATACGATGTACTAATTTTTCATCGTATAAGAGTGGCAATTTAAATGCCTCAGAAAATCCCGCCGGCGCGGGATTAAACCCAGGCCTTTTGGGGTGAGAGTCAATCACGCTTACCACTACATCACCGGCACCGCTACATAATGATTGAATAATCTTTAAAATGTTGGGGCTGTTCATAAGCTACGTAGACTGTTTTTTGGGATTTGAGACAATTGTCCTCCCATTTTTTTTAAATTTAAAATAAATTGTACACGGCTGTCCGAAGACTGATTTAAGGGGGTTGTGCTGAAGTGAAGTGAGGTACTGAAGATCCGAGAGATGTCGCCCCTTCAGTATGGAGAATATCAGAAAATCTATGATTTGTGACTAAACATGCTTTCAATGAAGGAAACAAATAAACGAGTATAGTAATGTACTCGTGCAATTTTTGTGCATCTAAAACTGCCCATAAAGACGATAATGAATAAAAACTGAAAATTTTCATGCATTTCCAAATGGTTTCCTACCATTCCCATACATTCGAAAGTGACTGGCCCTCTGGATGAGGATAATGTCAAAAACAACAAAACATGATTAATTGTCACCGCGGGTGAGGTGACGATTGTCACACAAGTAACAGTGTGTCACCTCACCGCACACGCTACGCAGAATATGCCTGAGTGTGCAGTGTTCAGTCGAATAACCAGTTTGGGTTTGACCGCATTTCAGCATAACTCACTGCACTTCAGCACAACCCCCTTAAATCAGTATTCGGACAGCCGTGTACAAAAATTATAACAGATTTTTCGGTGAAACATTAAAAAATTACCAATATTCGGTAAAGTTTTACCAAAGTAACGATTTGATAGTTTAAATGACGAACTATTTGAGAAAAATAACTGTTTAAAATATAAAAAAAAAACCGAACAAACTGTAAATCATAAATCAGATTATCGAGCTTCTGTACGTACAAACTGTCAAATCGATAAGAAACTTTGGTTATAAGTGAACAGTTGCTTTGATGAACTTAAAGTGCTGATGAATGGAACGAAGTCCAGTATTATAAACAGCAAAATACTTCTGCTGCTACAACAATTACTATTTTGTAGACCGAAAATATTTTTACCATCCAAAATACAATATCTCCGTTCTATTTGTCAGAGGACTATTCTTGAAGGGCTCAAACGATTGTAGTTGATTTAAAAAAGATTGAGTTCTCTTTTTACGGAAGTTCGGTAATAACTGCCGAATTGTTCTGCAGAAAATCACCGAATTGTTCGGTAATTTTGACAGATAATATGAACTGATTACCGAACGTTCATCTGTTGAAAGTTCGTTAAAAAATTACCGAATATGGTAATAATTTAATAAGTGTGCAGGTATTCGTAATGTAACTCGTGAGCAAAGCATTTGCTGTAAGAATGTTGAATGTAAGCTATTTGTATTCGTTGACCTAAAAATGTTCTTTCAACATAATTTTACTATGACGTAAACTAGCATCAATTAAAAAAAAATCGAATTAAGTGTTCGGAAAAGGCCATAGACCAAGAACATATCCCGTTACTCTATAGTCTCGCATCCAGTCACCCTATAGCCTTCACTCCCGTCAAATACAGGTGGGAATGTATATATATCCCTTTAGGGGCTGTTAATTAACTACGAAGACAGTTTAGGAGGGGTCAAGCATGGAAAATCATTTGAATTAATTTCATACATTCATTTACATTCATTTGCCTCTAACTTTTTTCATCAACAGCATTCCGCAAAATGATGTATAGAGCTTTTGTAGGTTTTGTTATAGCTACAATTTTTGCTCATTACTCAAATCTGTATCTCTTATGCATCACGAACTAGAGCGGGCAGAACTTGTTACTATTTTTCAGTGAATGTAAAATACATTCACTGAAAAACAGTAGTGGCTTCTGTTCGCTCTGGTTCGTCATGCATAAGAGAAACGGATTCGACTTGTCAACAATAACAAAACCTACAAAAGCTCTATACATCATTTTGCGGAATTCTGTTGAAGAGAAAAGTTAGAGGCAAATGAATGTAAATGAATGCACGAAATGAATGCAAATGATTTTCCATGCCTGTTAGGGGTTGGTAATTATCTGGCAAACTGTCTACGTAGTTAATGAACAGCCCCATAAATGTGCCACTTGATTCCGATAGTAAAAACTCACAAATATTTAACAATTATAACGATTTAAAAAGTGAGTTAGAATTCCCACTTTTGAAATGGGTGGAATGCGGAATTAGGCGCAAAGAAATATCGAAAAACATTTTTTAGCCAGATAATGTTACAGATATTGGTAGTTTTATATTGTCCCTGGGCTTTGGCAAACCTTTGAGGTAAATTAATTAGGCTACCAGGTCCCAGGGCTGATCTGGATCTTTACCACATTGGAAAGATGCACACTAGTGTTGCCAGATCAGTGTTGATGCTTACCAAAAGTGCATTTGAACCCGCATATAAAAGCATATTAACTGATTAATCATCACCGTACATTGTTTATTGCTCTGTACTAATAATAAGTGATTAAGCACAGCATTTGATATTTTAGTAGAAATGATTCAGCACAATACAACAAGAGAAAGAAGTACTGAAGGTAAACAAGGAGTACATGGTAACGTCGAAAACTGTAAGTATACTACGATCTATTCTAGTACTCTTGTATAAAACCTATTGTTCGTCGTCACCGGGACGCATAGTCATGTGAAGATTGCCAGATCCGTGACCACTCATGATAAAGCACACAAGGCTCTCAACATTAAATACATTGCACGGGCTGGGTCGCACAGAGGGTTGATTAGATATAAATTGCTTTGAAACACCCGCATGAACGATTACCATAAGGAGTGCCTAACAACCTATTCGGGTTATCATCCCAACAACATGTGATACGGTGGCACGATTTGTGGTATCGTTCATGTATGGTGTTCCCCCCACTTTTTATTAGGGTCGCTGACGCTCATTGCACGCTCTTTCGTTCTCCGGCTGATTGAATGGATGACGGAGTTTGACGTCACACTCCATCAGATGTTTAGGCGGCGGGAGGGCGAGAGAGATGGCTGTTCAGTACACGGAGATAATTTTAGAAATGTATTTCTAATAGGTAAATCACAGTTTAAAACTCACTAATAATCTCTTTCAATCTCTTTTAATTTCTTTTTCATTGACGGTGTGATGTAATCGATGCGCTATGTGACGAGAGCGCAAACCAAACGAGGTCATTTTTCAACGATACGATAATAACTTGTGCGCTTTTCACACAAAACCTACCCAACCCTTTCCTTTCTACAATCCCTGAGCAGCTGGTTTACCATAAGTTTACCTCGTAGAACTTTTTTAACCCCCATGGGTAAAGATGCTGTGTTGCTCACTGCTCTCCCCTTTCCTGGTGTATTATGGATGGTGTGAATATTCACATCGGTGACATGGCCCCTGATCCCCTTGTACATCATAAAATGAAAATGAAAATGATATTGGTAGTTTTATATTCTCAGCAACACTGCTTTTTGGTAGAAAAAATTTATCGCTAGTAGCTTTAAAACTTTTTCATCATTTACGCACAACGTAGTTTACGGACGGATAAAACTGTGTCGATCTAACTCTCATTAAGAACACTGATTCCCTTAGTCCGAAACGTGATCGCGGTTTTCGGAGATCAACTAGCCCATGGCTAAAAATCTCCTTAATCAAGTTAAAAAAAAAACGTGATCGTGGTAACAACTTAGTTGAATTTACGTTTTCCTTAACTGCGCAGAATTATGGCGGTTTACGACGGGAAGTGTTGATCACTCAAATAATTAGCGGGATATTTTCAGATTTTTCAACAGGACGTCTACAGGCATGTTACTCTAGGACACGTCACGTAAGGAAAGGCTTTGAACAAATGGTTTCTTTCGAATATAATTAGTTTATGTCTATATAGTTAACTACGTCTTTACTTAGATTCTATAAAAAGTATACCTTATCGTCTGTACAAAAGCAATAAATTAAAGGTGTTACACGTTAACTTTAATATACACATCTACTTGAATCAGTTGCATAAACTGCTAGCGAACAATCAGTTGTAATAGTACACAGATCAACAATCTGTTTGAACAGAAATAATCAATATGATTCTATCGGTTTGTCTCCCTTGCTTCGTACCAAAGAATTCACGTTACGCATAGTTAACACTAGAACACTTAATCACAATAGATAACAGGTTTGTTTGAAGGGAATTTGCTGGAAAGCCTTAGACTATTTAGTATACTCTCAGTCGCGATCTCTAAAGATAATCTCAATGGGTGTGCCTGGCGCTAGCAGGAATTGGAACTGCGTATCCAGTTGGCTGTGGTATTCAACTTCGAATTGTTGGAAAATCTTAAATGAGAATTTTGAATTAGTATATAATGTATAAAGAACAAAGCGAGAACGTTCTACCTTCGCCATAATAAGCGTTAGTTCGATTTCGATGATTTTGTTACCGGGACACATTCGTCGACCGGTTCCGAATGGAAGCACCAGCGAAGCTCCTGGTTCGTCTAATTTGTACACGTTGTGGTTTTCGTCTACCTGGTCAAGCCATCTCTCCGGTTGAAATGCATTTGCTTGCTGGAAATTATCATCACTCTGACATGACACCCGTGTGTGACACAGAACTACCGTCTGCGAAAATAAAAATCGTCAAACTAGTTCCTTCTACTAAGTCTTAATTATACTCACCCCCGCTTTCAGGTGGTATCCCGAAAGAACGAAATCTTCCTCGAGAATTCGAGCCAAACAAGGTGTCGTGGGGGAAATTCTGTACGATTCTTTGATGCAGGCCCTTGTGAAGGACGCATTTGTCAGGTCGTTGCTAGTGACGGCCTCGGGACTACTTCTAAACTCTTGGGCAATGCGAACTTGCCAATCCGGATGATGTGTCAGGTTGTTCAGTAGAAACGAGAAGGTGTTGGAAAACTGCAACGAGGCACAGAAGTCGATGAGATTAGTTGAAAGTAGTAGGGCAAATTATTATTATGATATACGTCAAGGATCAAGAGATCTAATCCATCGAAACGAAAACTGAATAGACACAATACCCACCGTTTCAATCGCAGCATGAATCAAATCGATTATGCCAACAATCTTATCTTTTTTATCCAACCCTTCGGATTGAAGAATGTCGAGGAAAATGCCTCGCAAGTCGTCATCCGCACACTTCTCCTGTTCCTCGGTGAGTGCCTCATTGACAATGTCGGCAATTGTGCTGCAAAGTAAAAGTATATATACTTCAACAATTGGGAAATGTTTCTCAAGCAGAATATTTACTCATAAATGATTTCCTCGCAACGCACATAGTCTCGATACAGCTTGGTTGGGAAATATTTCCAAAGCTTCACCCCGTAGTAACTCTGGCTGATATATACGAAAGTAGATTTCACAGCTTCGGCTAATTTAGCAAAATTTTCATTCTTCTGCTTGTCTCCGCTCATATATCCCATCCGACGACCTAACACGAAGCAACATATAACTGTAAAGAAATCAGATTTGTTCAATAGTTTGCACATAATTTTGACCACCTAGTAACATACTTTCAAGTCCAACCGTATTTGCGACGTCCTGAAAATCCTTCACGCAGTTATTTTCATCTCGCTTCTGACGAATTAGGTTTACAAACTCATCTCCTATTTCGTTCAACGTCGGGATAAATGCCTGCAACATTTTTCGGGACATAATCCCTGATGTTAGCTTTACGCGTAACTCGTGCCACTGCTCGCCTTGCCTGGTGAGGAAACAAACTATTTTAAATCTCAAACAATTTTCAAATAATTTTTTTTATATTACGTGTTCACAATTCCCGTACTAGCAAACCGATCCGGTCTGCTTCTCCTATAGTACTCAACAATCTCCGTCGGCGGCCGATAGGGATACTTGCTAGGATATCTCAGAACCTTTTCCATATCAGCCCGATCGAACAGATTGACGACCGGTACGGAATCGAGCTCGAGCACAATTTTCCCATAGCGCTTGTGCAGATCAACGAACGCATCGTGCATTTTGCTGAGCTTGTATCGTCCGGTGAAGTACATCCATTTCGTTCCGACCAGAGGCCACCGCTTCGGCCCCGGAATGTCCCAAACGGTGTAAACCGGCTCCGTTTGATTCGTTGGTATCACATCCGGCGCGACGTGTATGGTCGATGAAACGACGCTCTTACTAAGATGAGCCAGATGTAGCAGGAAGCTTTTGATCGATTCCAGTATTTTGCGCGGTTTCGGGTTGTACGATAGCAGCATGAACGCTGTGATGAACACGTAGAAAAGAATAATCGTCACCGACATCGTTTGATCCGGTGGTTTGAAGATGTCTGTGGAGAAAGGGAGACGGAAATATGTTTAGTGCTGTTATACAGAGAGCTACACTGCCCATCATCGCATAAGTGTCCAATATCGATAGGAAATCATGCAAAGATGAGACTGATATGCGATTATGGGCAGTACATATGTATGTGCTTATTGCAAGGGGTGCGGCCTGTGTCAAAAAGGGTGCATAACTGAAGGCGTTTGAATATGAGGCGTCCATGGAGTCTCATGGTTTATTGTTCCATTCATTCATCATGATTACAATGCAGTTTTTGAAAGAACGATAATCACAATGGATTGGGGGATTTAGTAAATTTATAAGCTCTCTTTTCAAAGATTTGTTTACTTAACAATAATGATTTTGTTCAACACTAATCCATAGAGGGACAAAGTGGTGTCGGTATTTTCAATGCATAAATCAAGCTGAACATTGCATTAGTTCCTAAGTAACATTGACAGATTCTCTTCGTCGACTTTCTCTTTCTATCGCCACGGCTATGTAAAGACATTACCAGGTATTTTCAGCACACAGATCGATAAAAGAACCTTTTAGCCTAGCATATAATACGACAAACACAACAAAAAACGGTTATTTGCTCAAGTTATTAATCAAAGAGATAGTCGACGAAGAGAATCGATCAATGTTCAGCTTGAAATAACATGGAATGCTAATTTTCAGTTAAATAATTTACTTAACGCTCTATTGCCAGAATTTTGGTTTTAGTCCTTCCGATAAATTCGTATACTTTATTTCGAAAGCCCTTTAAGCAAATTTAAAAACAATATGTTGGGTAAGGTGAGGCAACATGCCACACGGGGAAAGATAGGTCAGTTAGAACATTTCAAGTTGAACATTGCATTAGGTCCTCAGTAACATTGATCGATTCTCTTCGTCGAGTTTCTCTTTCGTTAATAAATTGAGCACATCAAGCTGAATAATGTATTAGGTCCTAAGGGGCTGTTAATTATCTACGTAGACAGTTTTATTGGAATTCTAGCCCCCCTCGCGTAGACAATTGTCCATATACAATTTTTACAATTGATATGGGCCCCAATGGGTCTGGGTTCAATCCCAGCCAAGGTCGGTGGGATTTTTCTGAGGCATAAAAATCTCTGGTCACGTCCTCCTTCGGAAGCGAAGTAAAACCGTTGTCCCGGTCCATGTGTGTTGAATTGAATAGGTTCGATATCCTACGCAGGTGTGGAAGCTGCCTTCATACATATTCGATTGTCGTCAATGGATGGCAATTGATGTCCGTCGGTGATTGACATTGCGGAACAGAGACCGACGTTAAATAAAGGAATGAAGAAGAAGACCTCCCTTAGCTCAGTCGGTAAAGGCGCAGCTACAAAGCAAAACCATGCTGGAGGTGGCTGGGTTCGATTCCCGGTCTGGTCTAGGAATTTTTCGGGTTGGAAAATTTCTCGACTTCCCTAGGCATAGGGTATAATTGTACTTGCCACACAATTATACTAATGCAAAAATGGTACAAGCATCGAAAGCTCCCAATGAATAACTGTGGAAGTGCATATAGAACACTAAGTTGAGAGCACGCAATAAGCTAATAGGCGATATGCAAGCTTGAAATGCGAAGAAGAAAAAATAAGAAGAAGAATAACCCAAGGAAGACACAACCAATAGTTTTCTGCAAAAACGGTGCCACTATCCCTCAGAACGACATTCGTTTTTGCGGTGAGGCTATTGCTTTGTCCAACAGTGTCACCAACCTTGGGCTCATTATGGACTCGAACCTGAAATAGACTGATTAAATCAACGAGGTCACCAGAAAGGCTCACAATACTCTTTGTACGTTCCAGTTTTTTCGTGGAGTACTCTCCATGCAGACCCGTAGGAAGCTCGTCCAAGCGCACTCAAAGCCCAACTGCATCGATGCTTCAAGTCGTTGGTGCGATTTGTGTATGGAATTAGAAGGTAGAATACGACCAGAGAAGTGCGACACACCATACTAGGATGCGATCTTCCTGAAAACTACTAACGGCGTATCTGCTGCTTCATGTATCGGGCCTACCATGGAAACCATCCAGAGTACATCAGGCAATGCACACCTAGAGGTCGTAACGTGCGGGCAAGATCCTTTGTCCTGCCGAATCACACCACAAGTACCCAAAAAGTGTCCTTGTTTTCGGAGCATCGACTTGGAGTGCACCACCACTAGCTACAAGGCAGCAGCCGACGCTTACGTCGCTCAAGATGGCGCTTCAGAGAGCCGATTTTTTTGTAGATAACACTATCAACAATAGCCTTTAGCTTAGTTAACTTAACACGTTAAATTCAAATTCAAATTGAATGTGTGTTCCTTGGCCTGATGTAAAGTTATATAACTGGCAGGTTCTCGTTTATTAGCAATAAATTACAAATCAACAGGTTCAGTGCAACTCCAATGATTATTTGCTTTTTCAAACCCGTATCGGGGCTATATTGAGTCTGTTGATGTTAATAAACAAAATAATAAAAAAATGTTTTGCTGACGCTGGTTGTTTACAATTTTGACAAGTTGAAACTGAGGGCTTATCACTATTTTAAAATAGTAATTCATGATTTGCGAAAATGTTGCTCAAAATAAGATTTATAAGCAGAGCAGTCAGGACAGAAGTAAACATGTAAGTACATTTCCTTTCCCTAAAGAATTATTTCAACCTCAGGCACTAGAAATGCAACGTATCCAAAATCATTGCTAAGCAACCGTAATAAAATATGCCGTTTTCGTTGGCAAGCGCAGCACGCATTCCATTCTATCCTATTTTAATACGTAGGAAGGTATTTGACAATGCAGTGATGACTACCGTCCGCTCAGTGGTGTGACTTCTACCAACACTGAAGTTCAACGTTGTCTCGTCACAAACCATTTGACGCTGCTATATGTCTCTATACATTCCAAAGAGTGAAGGGGGCGTGCTACTATGCATGGTGTCGACTCAATTATAAAAACCAAATTCCCTGATTTCCCTGATGTTCCAGTAATCTTCAAATCAAAATTCCAGGTACAGTGCCTTTCTGTTTCTGGAAACACGGTCTCATCAGCTATTTGTTTTCTCAGATTTGTAATAGTACTACTGTTTAGACATTTTTTCAAGAAACACCACATGGACCTCTTTCTTAGATAAACTAGCCAAGTACTAAAAATGTCAATAATAATGATATTTAAAAAAAACGCATGGACCTCTAACCCATAAAGATTGGTCCAGTAAAAACTTAAACTTTTTTTTTTTCCTTTTTTTTTTTTTTTGTTTATTAATTTATTTGATAAGGCTCAACCGAATTAACTTAACAGAGCCGAGGGTTCATGGTCACTATACAATACATCTTAAAGCTATAGTCAAAAGGTACAACACAATAAACACTTTATCTTCCGCTATCCAAAAAGCCTCCTCCATCAGAACTGGAGCCGCTTCCAGTAGTTTCATTGTATGGCAAATTGTTGTACGCCAACGAGGGTCAGAGCGCGTCCATTGCAGCAATCGACGCAAAACGTGGTCAGCACTCACACACTCATCACGAAACGGTTGCTTTCCAAAGTCGACGACGCATCGACCGAAAGAACTGCTGATGAAGAACAATGAGGAGGACCACACAATGGTTGCTGCCGAGTAAACAGACGATCGCGTAGCACACATCGAGAGTGGCCTGCTTTTGTCGACAGCCGAGTGAACACTGTATTTTTTTTTTTCCTTTATTATAGAGATTTTTAGCCATAGGCTAGTTCATCTCTTAAAAAAAAAAAAACTTAAACTGAATAAAACGTTCGATACATGTTATAGAATACAAAATCCAAATCCTCCAGGAAATACCTCAAATGCCCTCACCCATCAATGTGTGAGTTAGGTAAAGGTGTGCGCATTTGATTAGTATTGTAACATTGATGGTCATTCGCTCAATTTCAACTTCTGTTCAATTTTTACACTGTTGTATCCAAATGGAACTATCAGTCTATCATCTTCAGAACTTTATCTAGCCGATAAATCGCACTAAAACTTCATGTTTATATTAGTATAGCATTTTCTCCCAAGGTTAAATTCACAAATTTGAACCGTGGTAAGCGTCAGGTAATAAGTTCAAGCAGTAATCGGGACGTTACTATAAATTATAGCGTTGTGTTAAGGGAACTGCAACCATCTCGATATAAATCTTCAAATCCGTTTCTTATCTCGTTTTACTCCATGATGCGAGAAAAGGTCCTTGGCACGATCATTTTCTCACCCTTAGAAGTTATTTTCTGACAGTTTCCGAGCTCATCGCTAGGGGTATAAATTATCCTACACCTTACATATGAAACACTTGTCTTTAACCCATTATATTTTTTTTCCCATGAGCACATTTTGAGACTCAACTCCGCAAGAAAATTATTCCGGATAATACATGGGGGCAACAATCAAGCATTTCATCGTAACTCACATCAATGTGATGAATATAGGGGTTAGGATAACTGCAACAGATGAACAGACTACTCTTTATAGCATCCAGCATTACGATGCAAGTGTGAAAGAGTAAGCTCATACCTCCGTCAGTTTGCCCAAAAGTGTCAAAATCATGTCTATACACGGGAACAAATCCAATTACATTTTCATGAATAAAAAATCATGAAATGAAAATACTTGCCAACCCATAAAATCATAACACTAATTCATGATTTCGTGATGGAAATTCATGATTTTCTAATACAGCAGAAGCATGACCGCTACAAGCGTTACACGTACCTGGCAAACCGTATTCATAGAACGCACTACATACACTCACAAAATTCCACAGATTTTTTTTGACGAATTTCCATGAGAAACTTCACATGATTTTCATGTGACCACACTTAAGCAGAATTCACTCAGAAGTACACATGAAATTTATGAGTCGAATGAGTAGAATGTGTGGTCACACATGGCTTTTATGTGTACAGTTATTAAGCATGTGTCCGACACATAGATATGATTTCTTAATCACATTGCAAAAATTTATGTGTTGGACACATATTAAAACGATTTTTGAAATTTTATTAGTGTAGGTATCTTTTATACGCCTTCTGCCTTCATCTTAGACAAGTACACCCAACCGGGAGATGTAAGATTCGCTTACAATTATGTGGGATTCATCATCAGAGGATGTTAGTGGAGACCGCATGAACCAAGGATGCTATATACCTAGCTGCGGTCCAGTGTGCAAAACAGTCAGGTTCATTGAGTCATTTTGATATGAATATGAACTGCCATCTTCCTCATCATTCACTGCCTCGTGAGAGTCTGACTGATTGAGAGGTAAACGAGTCACTGACAGCCGAGCACTCAGTCAGTAGCTCAGTCAACACGTTTATTCTGCCGTGATGGTACCCAATATCCAGAACAACATGTGAAAAGGGCATACAAGCTTTTTGTAAACAAACCTTTGTAGGCCCTTTTCTCACCAACCGAGGGTCGCCCACGCAAACCAGCAATATCATCGGGAAGGGGAAAGTGTCCCCTACCCGGTGATGTTAAAGGTTTGCGTTGGTGTCATATGGGTTGCGAGAAAAGGGCATAAGAAGGTTTGTTTACAAAAAGCTTGCATGCCCTTTTCACATGTTGTTCTGGATATTTGTTTTGAATGCCTCAATTACATGCTGCGTGAGCGAAGGCAAGCGGTGTGCGTCGCCTGCTCGTGAGTAACTGAATGTTTTTGTTGGCTCTTTCATTGCCTCGTCCTTTAAGCTGGGTTTAGATGATTCAAGTCAATTGATCAACTCAGTTGAATTCAATTGGCTTGAAAATTTGAGTCTGGTCCAACTTTTTTCAATTCAAGTGAGTTGATCAAGTCAGTTGAATGGCATGGTTTACACGTTCACTTCACGTTCAAGTCATTTGAATTCAACTGACTTGATCAATTGACTTGCCCTGTCTAAACCCAGCTTTACCGTTTGGTACAAACGGTCTGCACAGAGAAATGGATTGAATAGTGCAGTGCTTTCACACTCAACCTAGGCAGTCAATAATTTTACGCTCTGCTGCGGTCCAATGCAAGAAAATTGGAGACCGAAAAATGTAGAGTGTATTAGTGAGGTAAATTAGCTATGTCGAAAAAAATAGGAAACAGATTGCCGACTGGACTCGAAGAACCACGAACGTTGCGATTATCAGACATGCTTCATGCTGCAGACTCCATGCTTCTGAATTGGATAGCCTAATAGCAAACATGAAGTGCTCATTTTCTCGCATATTCGACTTCGTATGCTTTTTCTGCTGGAGAGATTCGAGGCAAGTGTGTGCGTCGTTCTACAATGTTCTACAATGTGCGTCGTTCTACAAGCTTACTGGTATAGTCGAAAGTGCAGATAGAACACGAAATAAAAAAAAGACAAAAAACCATTACATCTCCTGCATGGTTAATTTCTAACATTTGTTGCGATGTTCATGAACAGAGGATGATAGGAAACAGAACTAACATTCATTGTAATAGATTTTTAGTTTGCGTGTACTGATAGTCTAGTGGTCAAAGTGTGATCGTAAGTTTCTTGGTGCGAATCCAGTCTGATACTTTATTTTATTTTCTACATATTTACTGTAAAAACTGAAAGTTAAATTCATGAATGGGAGCGACCCCGGCATAGTGGTTAGCATCCATACCTCTTACGCCAAAAGTCACGAGTTCAAATCTCACCCGGACAAAAAAAAATAATAATAAAAAAAAAAAAAAAAAAACACACATGATTTTTTGCAATGTGATCAACAAATTATATCTATGCGTCGGACACATACTTAATATGTGTACACATAAAAGCCATGTGTAAGCACAAATACTATTCATTTAACTCATAAATGGCATGTGTGCTTCTGGGTGGTTTATGTTTATGTGTGGTTACATGAAAATCATGTGGAATTTTACATGCAAATTCGTCAATAAAAATGCGTGGAATTTTATTAGTGTACATTCTCGATCGCGACCGCGATATTCATCATATCCCCCAAAATGCATCATGCTTTAACACAAACATAATCTTAACTTAAATAAGGATTCCTTTCAATTGGATCGCCTTCATCAACTCAACTCATGATCAGCGTCCGGTGGCGACCTAGACAGAAGCTTCCACACACACCCTCTGCACGATATGATCAACACTTCTTCCATATCACCTTCACTCCCGCCCAGCCCAAACACTCCAAGATCGAATGTGTTTTCAGCTAGTTTTTCACCACCCTCGCGTAGGCAAAAAACAAGGTAATAGCGGAACACTCGAGAAAATGTATGTGAAAATCTAATGTAATTAATTTATTACACGTGAGAATATGCGACCGCTGTGCACGGCTGCCTTCACAGCAAGCCTAAATTTATACGATATTTAGGGCACACGAAGTTGACGCTACATTAGACGTAGCTTTCCATAAACATAACGGAAAAAAAATTTATCACAGTAAATTGAAGTGCATACAACATAAAGTTCTCCAAATTGAACTTAATGAAAACCGCTTTCTCCTCCAGCATTCGCACCTAATGGCTTGTCAAAATTGTCAATCTCACCCAAGGTAGGTCTCGCACTTCCATTTGCAATATCAAAAGAAAAGGCATTTCTCACTTCAGTACCAGTCATCATCGGATTGTATTTGCTTCCATCGCACAGTGGGTCAATAATGCGATCAAGTGGGACATAATTAATAGCACCCAAACTAAAAATATCCAAGATTTGGTGTCTTGAGCAAAGTTTCTCATTATAATAAAGATCATCTATAGACTTAAACAGATAGTCTAATACTCATCCTCATACATGACACCAAAATCTAACGTTGCAATCTAACATTCTTAAGACTTGATGTATTCGACAAAATAAATTATGTAAATGCTTTAAACACAAAACTTTTGCTGAAGAATGAAATGGTTTTGAATAGAAGAAAATTTTAAACATTATAAGCTTATTAACATTGCAGTATCACTTTTTTCAATATAAATTCGAATTGTGTAGGATCCCTACTGATTTTCTAAGCGGTTGGAGTCAGAAGAGTTAGCAAACCACAGTGGTGTTGAGTACTTGGCACTGATGAAGTCTGCAAGTAGTAGACGAAATACGCGTATCTGTCAAAAGATAAGCAATTATAACGGAATTTAAAGGAAATAAACCAACCCACTCAAAGCTCTTCATAAAGGGATTCCGTTAAGAGGTTCGACAAATTTAAAGGATTAAATTCAAAGGACACACCAGAACATTAATTTGTTGTCTATGAGAACATGAATCCAATGAACCGAAATTATTCATTCAATAAGCAGGCGTTGCATAGCTGAACAACTTTTCCGAAGATATCAAATTGCTGCGACGTCACGAGTTATTATTTTTTACAGTTAGATTGCATTGTATCAATTTTAATATGCAATAACAGATTAAAATATACATTTAAAACCATTTTTTAATAATTCTCAATTAACATAGATAGACCTTTTTTTAATGGTGCATGAAAAATTGTGAGGATATATTAATTTTCCACTATTTTTGCTTATGCTTTTTTAGTGAAATCTATGCTATTAAAAAAAATATTTTAAACACTACATTGCATAGAAGTTTGGCTTGACAAAATCGCAACGTGTGAAGGATTTATACCGTTTGATAAAAATTGTTGACTTTGACTTCCGTTAGCAAATTTCATTTAACTTTCATATCCATAAAAACTTTTAGTGAAATTATGACTTCAGAGTATGCAGTATACACTGGAGTCGCTTTTTACGCGGGTGATACGTCCCGCGTAAAAAAACCGCGTAAAAAAAACCGCGTAAATTACGGAATCCGCGTAAAAAAACCGCGTAAATTCCGAAATCCGCGTAAAAAAACCGCGTAAAAAAAGACCGTGTAAAAAAACCGCGTAAAAAGCGACTCTAGTGTATAATGATAAACCGCGTAAATTCCGATATCCGCGTAAAAAAAAAAAACAAAATCCGCGTAAAAAAAACCGCGTAAATTCCGGAATCCGCGTAAAAAAACCGCGTAAATTCCGAAATCCGCGTAAAAAAACCGCGTAAAAAAAGACCGTGTAAAAAAACCGCGTAAAAAGCGACTCTAGTGTATAATGATAAACCGCGTAAATTCCGATATCCGCGTAAAAAAAAAACAAAATCCGCGTAAAAAAAACCGCGTAAATTCCGGAATCCGCGTAAAAAAACCGCGTGAATTCCGAAATCCGCGTAAAAAAAACCGCGTAAATTCCGGAATCCGCGTAAAAAAAACCGCGTGAATTCCGAAATCCGCGTAAAAAAAACCGTGTAAAAAGCGACTCCAGTGTACATAGTACTTGTATTAAAATTTCAAAAGTCCAACATTTTCACGTCAGATATTGCAAAAAAAAAACGATATAATTATCGGTCATATTTAATAAAAAATTATTTTCCATTGTTGCCATAAGTTTTTTGTTACGTTACTCGAGTTTTGTTAAAAGTAATACAACAGTTTACCTGGTTATTTTTTTTGCACGGTTGCATTTGTTTAATTTTCTTGTTCTGTGCTGAACTTATAGCAGAAACTTTTTGGTGGTACTATATTTTCCTTGATTGAATTATGATATTTTGAAACCAGCTACATTCAATTATGGTGTCATTTAAAGACCATGGGAGGAAAAATACGAACGTGTAACATAAGAATCGGGTGTATATATACATTCCTTATATTAAATATTAAATGTTTTATCCTATATATATTTATTAATCATGTCAAACAATACTACGAATATAAATTAATGCAGTCATGGTAATAATAATTATTTTTTATTAAAGACAACCAAGCGGCGCCGGTGGTGTAGTGGTAAGCGTGATAACCTCTCACCCCAGCAGGCCTAGGTTCAATCCCAGTCGGCGCCGCCGGGATGTTCTGAGGCATGACATCTCTGAGTTGATGGGTCGATAGGCAGGGTCCAGATGTGGAAGCTGTCTTCCTGGCGTCGGTAGCCTTGGTACTCAGCACGGAAAACAAGATCGACGGAAAACAAATCAAGGAGAAAAAAAATAAATCCATCCTGTAGTGCTTTGTCTAAATAATCATTATATCAACTTAAAACATGACGTTTAAGAAGAAATACAATTTCGATTTCACTGAAATGTATCAAACTGCGGACACTAATTCTGATACGTCTCTGTTACAAAAGTAATCGTAGTTCCATTTAGAGCTTCGGATAGTACATATTCCATCGTCCAAAGGTTTGTTGAGTACAGCAACGACTCTCCTTCATTTAAGTCCACCAATAACTCGCTGCAAACTCGATCACAGTCTGCTTTAGCTCTCAAAACAACCCGAAGCACTTCCTTCAGCTGCATGATGACAATTAATCCTTGCATTTTCAAATGTTTAGGTGATTTCGTTCGATAATTGTTTGACATCAATATCCACGTAGTATATGGCATCTCCAGATGTGGCGGATAAAAATAGGGTTTGTCAATCAACAAGCGTGTTCGCTTGACCGTTTTCAGCTCACAATTACGAAAATGCAGGAACCACGAATCGTTACGGTGAACATTAATGAGTATTTCAAACAGATTGACCAAAGTGTTTTCCGCTTTACCGGATGATAGGGAACCAAATATCAAATTTGTTTGCACGTTGCATGGTCTGGCCAACACTAATGGTTCTAATGCTTCCACGAAAATGGTCTCGTTTTTCCAGGATCTGTCCTTCCATAGAGCATGAGAGTCGGCAATAACTACTGGTAAGTTTCTCATTAAATGATGTTCATTCAAATAGTCAAAAGAAATTGCTTCAAGTTTGGGCACATATTCTGTAATAAATGGAAAAGAAAAAGGTCCCAATGTTTCATTGCCACGATATCACATTCTTTTTCTAAACTCACCAACACTTTCACACACTGCACAGTCATCAAATGAGAGTAGAATGTTTGTACGTGATAAACTTTGCTTTTCTATGAATTCGGGAAAATCTCTAATCAAACATCGCTGTTTGTAAAGAGGAATCCAATCCCAATATGGCAATATTTGAATCATGGTAAGTCGTCCAACGGCAGCAGCATTCCAATTCAGCACAGGAACGTAGTATACAGCCAGCACAACAATTGCTATCACTGCAGCTAGCGTTGCTCTTTTGATCAATTTGCAACGAAACAAATGCCATCTGAGAGGAGCAAAGGCCTTGTAGATTCCCAAATCCGATAGTTCCAGTGTGTCAATCGATTGAATAATACTTTCAAACTGCTGATCCAAACCTTCCGTAGGTGAAGACATTTTGAAACAGACTGAGCGGATATTGAGATCGGGAAATGGCACATGTGTCCTGGGCTTCCACTTGAACGAGTTTTCAATCTCCTTTTTTCCAATGAAGTTTAACAGTAATTTGATTTACGGTTAGATGAATCTGTACAACCAGTGTTAAGGGGATGATAAGCGAAACACTGAATTGGGATTACTAAACCAGCACTATGAACTAGTAAGGGTTGGAAAAAATGAGCAACATAAATATCCTTGATGTAAAAAATTGGAACATGAGCGTGTGCGGGAGAGGGGTGGTCACTGCACTTAGGTTAATATTGCAACAAATTTAAAAAAAAATCTGATGTAATAATTGTCATGACGATGGCAGTGTTTTACACCCTTCGATAATTAGTCGTGAATAATTTAAGACCAACAATTGAAATGGCCTTAACTCCATTTTGTAAACAAACCTTGTAAGGCCATTTTCTCGCGAACCGAAACTTTCATTCGCAAACCTAAACCACAATCGGGTAGAGGAGAATTTCCCCTACCTGTTCATTATGTTGGTTTGCCTTTGCGGACTTCGGTTCGCGAGAAAATGGCCTTGCAAGGTTTGTTTACAAAATGTAGTTAAGGCCATTTCAATTGTTGGCCTTGAATTATCCCTAGCTCTAAGGTTACACCTTTAGCATTTATAAAAACCCGAATTTATCCACCGATGGTGTGATCAGACCCTTCTTACTTATTCATGTTTATTTATTTTATTGTCATTATCAGTGACCAAGCCCCCCACCCCCGTGTCATCCAGTGACGCTACGCCACTGCCTGGGGGTACCCGGAATATATCCGGGTGTAGTCTATTTGGTGAGGCTACCAATCAACTTATCATCGTATTTTAATGTGATTTAATGGGTTTTAATTCAATTCATATTCAAGCAACTTCCCCGGGGTACCCGGAACATGTCCAAGTGTGTCCAATGTGGTCTGGAACACTTAACACGACTTGCATTGATCTTATTTCTGAATTCTGTAGTAATTTGATGTGTCGCATGATGGTTTTGATACGTTTTCCGTTAAATCCAGCGTGAAGGCCCATATTCACCGGATCTTATTCCGGGCATATCTCCGGAACCGGTTCACCGATTCCAAAACCGTTCAATAGCGTTCAATGGGACCCCAAGACTTATCATTTGGCGCCGAGTTTGTCCAAATCGGTTGAGCGGTTGCTGAGAAACGTGAGCGCATTCATTTCGTTACATACACACACACACATACACACATACACACATACACACGTACACACACACACACACACACAGACATGTTCCGATCTCGTCGAGCTGAGTCGAATGGTATATGACACTCGGCCCTCCGTGCCTCGGATCGAAAGTCGGTTTTTCAAGTGATATCTATACCCTTCTTTGTAAGAAGGGTAATAACAAATAAATAAATAAATAAATTCATGAATTTAGCTTATAATTTCAACTTGGATGATTCATGATTTCGGGAATCTTAGCTGCGTTACGCAAAAATAGCTCATGATATCATGAATATTATTCATAATGTATTTTCATAACATGACAATACGATATGTTCATGAAATCATGTACACCCAACCGGGGGATGTAAGATTTATTTACAATTATGTGGGATTCATCATCAGAGAGGCCGGGTAAAGTAGGTGCATAAGAACGCCTATCAATGGTTGTTGGGTTCTGCCCTGACCGGCGATTTGCGACCTCTGTGCACCTGAACTCCGATTCATCTCCACGCGGTGCCCGGTGGGGTTGCTGGCGGTGATATTTGCCGTCAGTAATGCGAACAAGAACGGGGGATCATCGTTGTCACCAATGCACTATTGTCAATAAATCGGTACTGCCCGTGATGACGATGACAGAGCAAAAAGGTTATAGCCAACTCTAAGTAGCCTGTGATTATCGCTACCTGGGTATGCTAACCGGCTGGGTCTGGTTACGACTTGGCCGTCCTGAATGAACTTTTTCCACCTCCTCAAGGTGGTTCGTTTAAAAGGACGTTAATAAATGGAAGCATGGAAGCACAGACAAACAGACGTAACTCTTTGAAAAAGTTTTTCTTGAAAACAGTATCTCAAAATACAGGATTATCGAGGATAGTTAAAGTCCTCTGAGTAAAAGTATGGACGTCTGTCAAAAGTTGTTCCAATCGAACCTTTGTTCGTTTGGAACAACTTTTTTCAATAAATATGGACCAACAGGTCTGTGCCATAAAAAGGTAGAAGAAGAAAAAAACATTTGACAGTTTTGTGATAACAGTTGTCCATACTTTTACTATAGTGCTTTAGGAATAATACGCTTAACCAAACGCTAATTCACGGAAGTATTCCTCTGGAGAAAAATCGTAAGAACAGCGCTTTTACCTCCAAAAAAATTCTGTAAATTGGTTCCTTTGCAATTACAATAGCAGCATCATAGCAATTTACTAAATCTTCACTGAGAAGCTAATTTTTTTTAGCTAACCAAGATTTCAATGGATGCCTAGAATACTCATTAAAGCCACTCTATGCTGTCAAGGAAATGCTTGTCTACGTATATTTAAATCATTATACAGTCATAAAAGTGCTATTCTAAGCAATAAAAAAAAATCCACGAAGCAAGACCAATTCCCAAATTATCATATAGCTTATCCTCTCAGCTAATCAGGCTGCCAATAGCACCACAAGAACTACAAGTATTGAGCAAAAAATTATCCTCTTCTCTTAACTCTGGACACAGCTGTATCGAGCATACGCACTAAGCTACTCGAAGGTTAAATTCTGTCAGATGCAATTAGGTGTAACATCTATCACCCCGTAACGTGGGTGGAACACCTTTTCATGGTACGTTACGGGATGTAAGATCTACAATCGATTCCTAGTACTGACTACTTCAAACTGGGGGAACAGGATTTTTCAGTAATCAAAAGAACACTTCTTAGTCCTTGTTATTTTTATGCCTTGTTGATAGTGACAAGACTTGGCTTTGTCCACCGAGGATGATCTTGAAACAAGGAAACAATGAGTTAGTTAGTCTTCATCTATGTGATTCCTAATGTTCTATTTGTTGTTCCCTAGTTTGAAGTGGTTAAGACTAGGGTTCTGATGCATGGTCATTATCGGTGTCATTCTTTAATTTTGTTGCTAAGGAATCCAATTTTGACTGCTAAGAGACGTACGTACCTTTTTGGAGGTTACATTTAATAACAATGAATAACGTTGTTGAGCTGGGATCCTGAGGGTTGATAAAAATCCATTTCCGTAGACACAACGGATATGGATTTTTATCAACCCTCACAATCTCACTTCAACTCAGGAATGTACCAACACCCAGTGAGAGCTGAATTTAAATTAGACTCAAAATCATCAAAATACTACTTTATTTGAATAATTTATGCTCAATTTGCAAACATGTAACATCAAACATTGAGAAACCACAAAAACCGCAACTGTATTTAAAATTTGAAATAAACAACCATCGTCAAGCTACACCGAGCAATTAAGTTGTTTGAAACTAGCAAAGTCAACTGAGTATACTTATTAGTAAGTTTCTGTGGTTAAAAAATATTTCCTTGCATTTGAATTTAGTTCCCTGACTTCCCAGGTCCAAAAATGAATTCCCTGATATCCCCTGATTCTCCAAGTTTTTTTTTCAGATAGTCGACACCTTTCTATGCCATAGTGCAAGATGCAGTGTTCCATTGAAAGCAGTTATTTAATCATATCAATGGCTTCGAAATCAATTAATAGCTAATTATTAACAACTAAGTTGAAGCTGATAAAATTTCACTTATGAGCAGATAGCAAACTTATCCGTAAATAATTATGGAAGAAGGCTAGGGCAAAAAGGACAAAATGTTCACTTTTCCCATACTAGTTCCCATATAAACGTGAAGGTCCAGTGCCGCATGAGATTGCAACTAAATGAACTCAAATTTTGAGGGAACGACCAGGACCTGATTGAGAGTCGATTGAGAAGGGTGGAGCAAAATCGATATTTTGTACCACATTTATACATATAGTTAAATCACATAAGTGAATTTAGTTTCTTGCCTAAACACAATTGAGGAAGCATATTCCCTTTTGTCCACTCCCCCCTTGGCATTTATCGAAGTTTGTTTTTTTTGTTTTGTTTCCGTCGATCTTGTTTTCCGTGCTGAGCACGAATGCTACCGACACCAGGGAGACCCTACCATCTATCGACCCATCAACTCATGAACCGGGGACCAACGGTTAATTCTCGTTCTCTTCGGCCGATGCTATGCAGAGATAGCGAGAAAGCAAGAATTTCCGCCAAGCGGAGCTAGAAAAATATCGCGAAAACGTATTTTTTGAAGCCCGCTGTGGCGTGGTAGCTATCAAGTCATCTTCAGAGAGCCGAGCGCACCCGAATACCCGAAGTCTGCTCCGCTACTCTTGCTCTCGCTCAAGTCTGAATACACCTTTAACTTCCCTTGGCGTGATGATCAGAGATGTTATGCCTCAGAACATTCCGGCGGCGCCGACTGGTATTGTACCCAGGCCTGCTGGGGTGAGAGGTAATCACGCTCAACACTACACCACCGGCGCCGCTATTCATCGATGTTGATTTGATTTCAATCATTATAAAAAATAATAGATTATAGTAAACTCTCCACAACTCGATATCCACTAGTTTGACCACTGGATCACGAACCATAGGAAACATGCATTTCATGGCTACGCGAGTTTGTGCGATTATTATTCTATAACTCGGCCCTTCAAATATGTTGTAGAGCGTTCATTGTATTTAAGAAAATCAAACATCTCTACTCCTGATAGCGAAGTCAGCAAAGACAGCACATTCTATACTGGAGGTTTTGGGGGTTCGATTCCCAGACCGATTCTTCCACCGGGTTTGAATATGGTCTAGATATTCTTGGTCTTACAGTATCATTATGCTTGCTATTATACGAAAGCAAAACTGTACGTACAATCTTAAGAAGATCACTTAATTAACGATGAAGAATAATTAAAACCATCAGATTCTCATCAGAAGTTGAACAAATTGCTGACAGCTACTCAGAGAGACACGTGGTTCATCAGTTGAATCAGGTTTATAAATAATCAGAGTTGTTTTTTTTTTCGAAGCAAAATACCTACCAACACAAATTAAATCCTCCCAATTTGAACTAAGATACACCTGTATTTTTTTTATCACCGCCAAATTATCTGTTTACACCGTATTAAGCGTGTCAAAATAAACATGTCTGAAAATCACACTTGTATCTTCTTTTAGAGTTTGCACTTATCACCTCTTATCAACGTTTAATTTGTATTCCACTGTTTCAAAATTATCAGTAATCACATGGTTATATCACTCGAGTGTTCTACCCGCAAAAAAAAACTGCATCACCACAGCTAAATCAAGGCCGAATGAACGCGCAAACAATCGTCTATTGTGCTAGCAGACTTGTTCAATCATGTTCAAAATCCCAAATTATACCCCTGTCAATCTTCACTACTTGATCACCCGATTGCCATGGAATCTCTCTGGTATGGATGTATTCCACTTACTTTATAATACGCTCATCAGCTGGAAGAAAAATATTCCAAAACAGATTCCACTGGAGATAACTTTTGCACTTGCACTTTCATTTCGAGTGGCTCTTTTTCGCACGAGATTACTCAAGATGACGAGCGCGAAACACAGCTCAAACTGCAACAACTTCCAGCGCGTGTGCTGTTGTAAAAAAAAACTGCAAACAACCCCGCTCATCACACGCCGCGTTCACTGTCAATGCCAATGCCAATGTTCCGGTCGTTGGTCCAGTTACCTACAGCACACCACAGCAGCTAGCAGTTGTAGGTATGTAGTTACCGATGTTGCCTCTCTCATTGATTTGTTTGCTGTGTGAATCTTCTACCTCAATCGGGGCGATCGACGGAGAGAAGTTGAGCAGCAGCCCTCGAATACGACGAGAGCCCAGATAACAAACGAAAGGGAAAGCATTTCGCATCAATGAGACTCTTTTACTTACCCATGGCGTTGGAAGGGTTATTTCTTGAATGTCGCCTCTGAAGTCAACCAGAAAATTGCTTAGACTTGGCTTGCTGACCTGCTCAATGAGAAGATGAGCTTATCACTAACGAGTTTAGAATTGAACGGCCTGTGGGCAACACTGAACTGACTGCTGAATCGTACGCTAGTTCGTAATCGGCTTGAATTGTTGAATCCTGCACACACGCAGCAGCACACACGCGACACCAGATAAGACACAAATAAAAGCACCGAAGGAAATGACCTTGTCGTTATTTTTCCTATTGTTTAGCCCGTGGTTGCCTTCGATAGAATGGCTAGCCATCGGATTCGTCTTCGTGCTATTATCTTGGTGACTTTTTTGCAGCCAGGAAGACTTTCGTTATGTTATCAGTTTTAGCTCGGAGGTGACACGTTGGTTTTTTTTCGGTACCCGATTAATATCGCTACGCGAGCAAAGTCACTAAACACAATGAAAGCAAATGGGTATAAACATTTGCTTTTCCTATCATAATGATTATCTCATTTTGATTTCAATTGTCGCGACGTAATATGATACCAATTAAGCGTTCATTATGCTATCCAGAGTTTTTTGTTTAAATGAAAGCAACTTAAATTCAAGTTTTACTGTTAACGTCTTGTTGATCATTTAATTTAATTTTATCTGTTGTTGAGCTAACGATTATTGTTTATTTGTTTCAGCGGTGTAGTGATTACCTCTCACCCCACAAGCCCTGGGTTCTATCCCAGTTGGCGCCGCCAGGATGTTCTGAGGCATAACATCTCTGATATTTCGCAAGGGAAGTAAAGCGCGTTGGTCCGTTGATGGGTCGATAGGTAGGGTCCAGGTGTGGGAGCTGCTTCCCAGGTGTTAGCATTGGTGCACAGCACGGACAACAAATCGAGGAACAAAATTGTTTTGTTTATCACATTTAAAGAGCCACATGTGAAAAGGGCATACAAGCTTTTTGTAAACAAACATTTGTGGGCCCTTTTCTCGCCAACCGAGGGTCACCTACGCAAACCAACAATATCATCGGGAAGGGGAATGCTTCTCCTACCCGTTAATCTTGATGGTTTGCGTTGGTTATTGGTGGCGAGAAAAAGGCTCAATAAGGTTTGTTTACAAAAAGCTTGTATGCCCTTTTCACATGTTGTTCTTGATTTTAGGTTATTTATGGTCCAGGCTGAGATTTGAACTTAGGACGCTTACCATCTTCGCCAGGCCCGTATTCATTTTAATATTATAAATGCAAAATCAGTAATCAAATTGATTTAATTGAATGCAGGATTAGTTTTCCGTTTGATTCCTCAGTGCAAAATTTTGCTCGCATATTTGTTGTGTTCACCGGCAACGCAACCGGTTACTTTGATAGTTTTTTAAGTATGTAACCAAAATTTAAATGTTAATTTCACTGTATTTCCCCATCAAAACACTTCGCTGAGTGTATTCAAACGATTCCTTAGTCTTTCAGCTTCAGTTCAGCTTGATTACAATTTTACGACTGGGCAATCCGGTTATGCTAGATTTTTCTTTAAATGAAATATACGTACTAAAAAATACGACTTATTTCGAGTTGCCGATAATAGAATAGTTGGTTAACACGCAGCCCAAATTGAAAGGTTGCCGAAGAAAAATAAGCTGCTAACAATAGTCACACTCACCTGGGAAGTTTGGAGCGTTATAGAAACGCTTTCAAACAGTTTTGGACAATTTTGTCGATTGGAATGGATAGAGAAGTAAGCAGCAGATACAAATAAACACGTCATATGTGCACTTGACGCTGAGAAAATACTAATAGAAGTGCGGACGCTGCTTAGAATCACGAGAATACGTAAATTCCTCTATATGTATTCTAAATATTTTTTACAACAATAAATGGTTCTTAAATATTATTTTTTGAAACGAGTACTGAGGATCTTAGAGTCAATCCATTACTCGTATGTGTAACGGAAATCATTGCATTTGCATTACTTGTTTTAGTATTGTGACCGTACACCAGCTTTTTATTTTGGGGTTACTTTGATACTACTCGAGTAATGTAGCAAAACATGCGTAAATCTCAAACAATTTAGTCCAAAAAATATTAAACTTTGAATGACTATATAATCAGAAACATTGAATTTGTGATGGCTATATTGGAAATACATATAATAAGTGATTGTTTGAGTGATATAAAAGGCGAAAAATGTTGTTTTTTTAGATAGAGGAAATGGATGTAATGTCGGCCTAGTTGCACCTAATTTGAGCCCATACATAAATTTAGCAATCGACTAAATTTTCAATAGCCACCAAAAATATCCATTAGTACCGCCCCAATGACTCGTTCATCTAGATAAACAGCAGATTTTTAGCGATGGGCCCAATCTTAGATCCATAGGCCAACATTAGAGCCATTTCCCCTATTTGGAAAATATGTAAAACATACTATATAACTATAAGACCAGAAGGTCCCGAAGAATCGTGCTCAACTTTTTGGCTTAGCTCTGGTACTATCTTTGGTCCCAAGCTAATCGATGCACCCCTCGAAACATAGGAAAATCCACGAACCCCTCATTTTATCTGTCAAACTTTCATAGCGAATCAAAACAAACATAGTACAGTACAAGAATTTCGACTAGAATAGGATACGCTCATATCTTTCTTTTTTTTCTTTTATTTGACGTCGGTCTCTGTTCCGCAATCTAGTGCCAATCACCGACGGACATCGATTGCCATCCATTGACGGCAATCGAATGTGTAGGAAAGAAGCTTCCACACCTGCGTAGGATATCGCACCCATTCAAACATACATGGACCGGAACCAACGGCTTTACTTCCCTTCCGAAGGAAGACGTGACCAGAGATTTTTATGCCTCAGAAAAATCCCACCGACCTATGGGGTACGCTTATAGATTTACTTGGGACCAATAGGCTACTCAAGTTGTGGACCAATTTAAAATCGTTAGTTTCCACCGGTTGATATAACTCTATACGTTATCAATGGCAATACCCTAAGCTTCAAAATGGAACCAATGTTTCTAATTCGCAAATAATGCAGAGAGTAAATTAAATTATTATATTCTACTAGCAAAGTTACGCGCATTATCAAACATACCCCGTTTTACGGCAATCAAAAAAAGTTTCACCATATTAACAAATTTTGATTTCAATTTGATCTCAAACTTTGCTCGGGTAGACTGCCAGTGGTTTTGGGATATGCGACTTAAATCACGAGCACGTTAGTCGCACACTTGCGTTCGATGATATTCCTTCAATTTGGATGTGAGAATGAGATGATTTGTTATAAGTTTGGGTTTAATTGAATTAGAACGCAATTAAGTCCAATTTTCAAATGTTCTACTGGTACCTTCAATCAGAATAGAATGTTTTTGAATTTTATGTGCTTTTGGTTTGCATGTTAGAACTAATTTAATTGTTTGTTGTCTAGTAAGACCATTGCAAATATTTTTCAAAGTTTTCCTCATGATGGAGCACAACCCAAGGTTTCCAAATAAATGAAAAAAAAACTCCCAATATTGTTTTATGGCAGTAACGAACGAATGTTTTATGCAAAATGCACAAACTCTTCATTACTGTTCACACAGTAAGATTTTGTTTGTTACCGAGGAAACGCTGAGGCATTTGCTACTCTCTGGGTCGTATCCTGAAAACTTAGGCCTAACCTTATAATAATTCAAACTTCCTGTTCAGGGACAATCAAATTTAGCATAATGAATTCTACAAGAACTTGTAGCTTGTAAATCAATGTCTTTCAAATGGGGATTAAAAGATCAAGTCGTTGTAGTTTCATTAAGCTACCCACTCCAGGGATACTAAATTTGAAGACTTTTGGAATTCTGTGAATATATTTTCCTCCCGCTACTTAAACCAATTTACATATGTTGCTAAGCTCACTTAACTCTTATAAGATTTTAGAACATCTATGAACTTCTTCAATCATACCGGAAGACCGTCAACATTTTGTACCATTATTCATGAACATCTGGGTAGGTCCCTGAAATTAATAGGAATTTTCCTAAACTTCCATGAAGTTCAGATAGCTTAAGATCGTTTCAGAAAGTACAGAAAGAGTAAGATCTCTGCAAAACTGATATGAAGTTCCCTGAAGGTTCTCGAAAGTTATCTGAACTAGCCAAACAATTCCCAAGCATTTTGAAATTTACTGAGCTTCTGATCAGTATGACGAACTTCTACAAAGATAGACGAACTTTTTAGAAATACCCTGCACTTTTTTTAATGTTTTCTGAAGTTTCTCGAACTGCTACGAAGTTGGCTGCACTATTACAAAGTTCACTGTACTTTTACGATTTGTGTTGATTTTCTATCTTCCACGAAGTTTATTAATCTTGGATTTCCCTGAAGTAGTACCAACAATCAATACGAAACTAGCGATTTTTAATTGGCTCACTACTTGACAAGCCTATTGATCCCAAGCAAACGATTAACGTACCCCATTCTAGTCAAAATTCTAGTACTACACAATGTTTGTTTTGATTCGCTATGAACGTTTGACAGATAAAATGAGGGGTTAGTGGATTTCCTATGTTTCGAGGGGTAAATCGATTAGCTTGGGACCGAAGATAGTACCACAGCTGAGCCAAAAAATTGCGCACGTTTCTTCTGGACCTACTAGTCTTAGAGTTACCTTAGAGTTAACTCGGTCCCAAGCTAATCGATGCACCCCTCGAAACATTGGAAAATCCACGAACCCCTCATTTTATCTGTCAAACTTTCATAGCGTATCAAAACAAACATAGTACAGTACAAGAATTTCGACTAGAATGGGGTACGCTAATAGATGTACTTGGGACCAATAGGCTAGCCAAGTAGTGAGCCAATTTAAAATCGATAGTTTCATATTGATTGTTGGTAATACCGTGCCTTTACTGATTAGGCTATCGGATGGATCTTGTGACCATAAATTGAGATTGACTCAATTAACACTCCGAATACGATGCCTCCGAAAAACGTGTAACGGCAAGTTTGCAATGGCACAACTTAGCTATTCCTTAATGAATTTCAAAAATTGTGGTACCTTTAGAATTCCTAGGGTTTCTAGATGATTTAAATAGTTAAAAACTTTAAAATAGAGTCGTCTACTTTTTAAAAAGGCGTAAAGAGTTGTTACACGTTTTTTTGAAAGGTGTGTTTGTAGGGTTTTGCAAGAGGCGCAAGATCTGTAATTTAGATTAATGGGCACAAATGTTCACAATTAGTCAGAATACAGTCATGGTTCCTATATATGGATCCTGGAGGCAACAGAACAGACCTCGAAAAATCCAGAACATCCGTAAAAACGATCAATCCATGATCCTGATCCTAGAGCTGTGCGGTTTTTTTGAAAACATTAGGAACTATGATATAACAAAATATTTGGGGTCGTGACAAAAACATGAACCTGGAAGTCCATAGGACGATCCTCCAGAAGATCCGGAACATCCGTGAAAGTGGTCAATCAATGAAAATGATCCTAGAGCTCCGCAGTTTTTGAAAAAAAAACACTAAGAACTGAGATGATAGAATGAATTTGGGGTCGTGACATAAACATGGACCTTGATGGCCATGAGACCAGCCTCTGGAAGATCCGGAACATCCGTGAAAGTGGAAAATTCACGAAACTGATCGTAGAGCTTCATGGTTTTCTTAAAAACGTAAGGAACTGCGATATTAGAATGAATTTGGGATCGTGACATAAACATGGACCCAGATGGCCATCGGACCGTCCTCCGGAAGATCCTAAAATTCCGTGAAAGTGGACAATGTATGAAACTGACCCTAGAGCTCAACGGGTTTTTTCGAAACCACTTGGAACTGTCATATAAAAATTAATTTGCGGTCGTTACATAAACATGTACCTAGAAGGCCATGGGACCGTCCCCCGCAAGATTTAGAACATCTTTAAAAATGGTCAATCTCCGAAACTGATCCTAGAGTTCTACGGTTTTTTCGAAAGCATGTGGAACTGCGATATAAGAAAGATTTTGGGGTCATGATATAAACATGGACCCAAATGGCCATGGGGCCATCCAAGTCCAGAACATCCGTAAAAGAGGTTAATCAATGAAACTGATCCTAGAGCTCCGCAGTTTTTTTCCAAAAACATTAGGAACTGTGATATAAGAATGAATTTGTGATCGTTACTTAAACATGTACCTAGATAGCCATGAGACCGTCGTCAAGAAGATCAACAACATCCGTAAAATGGTCACTCCATAAAATTGAGAGGTGGAAGCATTACTATGAAACGGTGATGCTGCGGAAAACGAAGGTGGCACGGCAACAGACCTTGGAGCACGCGTAGAAGACGACAGGCTACCGGCCCCTGATCTTCAAGAAGTTGAAGAAAAGATCGGTCGGCTGAAGAACAACAAAGCAACTGGTGTAGATCAACAACCAAGTGAGCTATTAAAATACGGTGGTGAAGCACTGACTAGAGCGCTGCACTGGGTAATTACCAAGATTCGGGAGGAGGGGATATTACCGGAGGAGTTAAGCAAGGTGTTTTATGCCCAATCTACAAAAAGGGCGACAAGTTGGATTGCTGCAACTACCGCGCCCAAGCAACACGGCTTGTCGTAAAGAAGTTGAAAATACTTTTGAATGACTTATGTAAAGAATCAATAATACTGTAATATACATAAGAAACTGTTAATCACAGCGTTAAGAGACAGTTCGGCTCAATGGCGCAGTCAATGTTTACGTCAATCTGGAAAGTTCATAATCTCTTCAAGACCTTTATAAATTCAACTAAGATTGATTTTGTAAACGACAAGTTTTATAGTGGTATCACAGACAAACAGACATAACACATTGAATATTTCTCACGGTAAAACATCGTCGCTAAACCATTATCGCCATCTGTTGAGTACATTGTGGTGGGCACTACGCTGAACAGATGGCGGTAGTGTGTAAACGTCAAACGCAAGGGAATTGACTATGCGCGCCACAGGTGGCGGTACTACCAACTATGATACTTTTAAATTGTCCGTTAATTGCTTGTTCGATGAACAACTTGCGAGTGTTATGTCTGTTTGTCTGTGGTGGTATTATAAGATGCACGTTTAAAAAACATTTAAAGATAAAAGCAAAAGAAAACTATTTTGGAAAATGTTGAATCTAGGAAGTAAACATCTATTAACCTCATATATAACGTGGGATGTTTTCTGCATCACTTATAATACAGTTATATAACAAGCCGTTCTAATTATTTTTCAAAAAGATGTTTTATGTGTTACTTGGGTGCGATCACACTGCTGAGTGCCGCCTACAAGGTACTCTCCCAAATTATATGCCGCCGCCTGTCACAATTTGCAAGAGATTTCTTGGGCAATACCAGAAGGGATTCATGGTCGATGAGTTCGTGTATTTGGGCTCACTGGTGACCGTTGAAAATGATACCAGCAGAGAATTTCAAAGACGCATTATGGCAGGGAATCGTGCCTACTTTGGACTCCAGAGGACGCTCCGGTCGAATCAAATTCGCCACGAAGTTGACTATCTAAAAGACGCTGATTAGACCGGTGGTCGTCTACAGCCACGAGACCGTGACTATACTCGTGGAGGACAAACGCGCCCTTGGATGACGGAACGTGGAGGAAGCGAATGAACCAAGAATTGCACCAGCTGTTGGGAGAACCATCCATCGTTCACATTGCAAAAATTGGGCGACTACGGTAGGCTGGGCATGTCGTAAGAATGGCGCACGACGACGCAGTGAAAATGGTTTTTGAAAGCGCCCCAACAGGAACAAGAAGAAGACGCGCGCAGCGGGCAAGGTGGATCAACCAAGTAGAATGCGATCTGCCGACACTTCGCATACTACGAGGCTGGCGAAGTCTGGCCATGGATCGAGTAGAGTGGATACGACTTCTTCAGACAGCAGAGGACAACAAGGCCTTAGCCCGATTGCAAGCCATACAATTGATCCAAGAACGAAAAAACCGTGGAACTGTTATATTAGATTGAATTTGGGGTTTTAACATAAACATGGAACCGAATGACCATGGGACAGTCCTCCGGAAGATCCGTAAAAATGGTCCATCCATGATACTGTTTCTAGAGCTCCGTAGTTTTGTCGAAAACACTTCGAACTGTGATATTTGAAAGAATTTAGGGTCGAGGTATCTTCCGGATGACGGTCCTATGGCCATACAGGTCCGTGTTTTTTTTATCTTTATTAAGGAGACTTTGAGCCCTGGGCTGGTTCGTCTCCGGTCCGTGTTTATGTCATGACCCTGAATTCTTTCGAAAAAACCGTAGAACTCTAGAATCAGTTTCAAGGTTTGACCATTCTAAAGATGTTCTAGATCTTGTGGAGAACGGTCCCATGGCCTTCTAGGTACATATTTATGTCACGACCGCAAATTAATGTATATATGACAGTTCCAAGTGATTTCGAAAAAACCGTGGAGCTCTAGGGTCAGTTTCATACATTGACCTCTTTTATGGAATTTTAGGATCTTCCGGAGGACAGTCCGATGGCCATCTGGGTCCATGTTTATGTCACGATCCCAAATTCATTCTAATATCGCAGTTCCTAACGTTTTCAAGAAAACCACGGAGCTCTAGGATCAGTTTCGTGAATTTTCCACTTTCACGAATGTTCCGGATCTTTCGGAGGACGGTCCCATACCCATCAAGGTCCATGTTTATGTCACAACCCCAAATTCATTCTATCATCTCAGTTCTTAGTGTTTTTTTTCAAAAACTGCGGAGCTCTAGGATCATTTTCATTGATTGACCACTTTCACGGATGTTCCGGATCTTCTGGAGGATGGTCCTTTGGACATCCAGGTTCATGTTTATGTCACAACACCAAATTCTTTCTATCATCACAGTTCCTAATGTTTTCAAGAAAACCACGGAGCTCTAGGATCAGGATCGTGGATTTACTACTTTTACGGATGGTCCGGATCTTCCGGAGGACGGTCCCATGGCCATATGGGTCCATGACCCAAATTCATTCTTATATCACAGATCCTAATGTTAAAAAAAACACGGAACTCTAGGTTAGTTTCATGGATTGTCCACTTTTACGGATGTTCCGGATCTTCCGAAGGACGATCTCATGGCCATACAGGTACATGTTTATGTCACGACCCCAAATATTTTTTTATATCACAGTTCCTAATGTTTTCTAAAAAAACGCAGACCTCTTGGATCAGGATCATGGATTGACCATTTTTAAGGATGTTCCGGATTTTTCGAGGACCGTTCCGTTGTCTCCAGGATCCATATATAGGAACCATGACTATATTCTGGCTAATTGTGAACATTTGTGCCCATTAATCTAAATTACAGATCTTGCGCCACATGTAAAACCCTACAAACACACCTTTCAAAAAAACGTGTAACAACTCTTTTCGCTTTTTAAAAATGTAGACGACTCTATTTTCAAGTTTTTTGCAATCAAAATCATCTAAAACCCCTAGGAATTCTAAAGGTACCACAATTTTTGAAATTCATTAAGAAATGGCTAAGTTGTGCCATTGCAAACTTGCCGTTACACGTTTTTCGGAGGCTTCGTAGTCGGCGTATAGTTTTTTACCCACCGTATTCGGAGTGTTAAATGTACTTAATTCAAAATTCCCTACGTTGCGTATATAAATTGAAATAAAACAATATTGTTATGCTAGCGGTGCCGGTGGTGTAGTGGTAAGCGTGATTACCTCTCACCCCAGCAGGCCTGGGTTCAATCCCAGTCGGCGCCGCCGGGATGTTCTGAGGCATAACATCTCTGATCACGCCTTCCTTCGGAAGGGAAGTAAAGCCGTTGGTCCCCGGTTCATGAGTTGATGGGTCGATAGGTAGGGTCCAGGTGTGGGAGCTGCCTTCCTAGCGTCGGTAGCATTGGTGCTCAGCACGGAAAACAAGATCGACGGAAAACAAATCAAGGAAAAAAAAATCTTGTATGCGATTGCTTGGCGGTCCTGCTATGGCGGAGGCATATAGATTTATTGATAGTGATAGGGATACAACACACAGGGTAGTAATACACGTAGTGAACATTTGTACAAACATACTACCCCCAAAACCAACAGTTTTATACTGTACACATGATATTAAAAAACAAGAATTATTGTAAAAAATTTGACAATGAATTGTCGGGGACAATAAATCATTAATATTGCGGTCCACGATGAGTCAAGAGCGGAACACTTTGAGTTTTTAAGTATATAGTAAGTAAGATAGGGAAAATGGCTCTAATGTTGGCCTATGGATCTAAGATTGGGCCCATAGCTAAAAATTTGCTATTTATCAATTGTATCTAGATGAACGCGTCATTGGGACGGTACTAATGGATATTTTTGGTTGCTATTGAAAATTTAGTCAATTGCTGAATTTAAATTTGGGCCCAAATTAGGAACACCTAGGCAGACATTACATACATTTCCCCTATATTTTTAATTAAAAACTCAGCAGCGCCGGTGCTGTAGTGGTAATCATGATTACCTTTCACCCTAAATAGCAGGCCTGGGTTCAATCCCAGTCGGCGCCACCGGGATGTTCTGAGGCATAACATCTCTACACCACCGGCCCCGCTATATTTCCAATTTAATTAAAAGTTTAACAATTCATTGACAGCTATGAGCTTTTTTGAAAATAAAGCAATGATTGATCTCATTAACAGTTGTGGCCAATTTATTTGACAAAAAAAAAATCTTGATCGACATATTTGGGATTTATGGCTGATCAAAAGCCGTAACCATTTTCGATGAAATTATTAAAAAAAATGTTATCAGTTTCGTAAGAAGTTGTAGAATCTTTTAAAATCACTCCAATTTCTGTATGCAAATGAAACCATTTCATTGTAAAATGGTCAAACTCCATTTAAACGTCTTACCATTTATGTTGGGATATGTGATCTTAAAGATGAGACCGATTTTTTTTTTAATTATGACAAATATTATCAATTTTGATAGAGATTTAACCATTTTCATTCAAAGCTGTGGCATTAAATAAGTGTTCATTTTCTTGCAAAAGTTTTAACTGACTTTGTTGGAAGTGTTGACCGATTATGTTAAAATTAATGTTCAAAACAATTTAATGTTGTTTTAAGTAGAAAGCGTTTTTGTTTGAAGTTATGCCTACCTAATATGATTAAAAATTTATGAATTTTACCGATTGAAAGTACGGCAAGTTTTGATCATACATACTGTTTTTAAAGCCGTTGAAGCGTTACCTTTTCGTTCCTTTAACAAGCATGGATATTTGGTATCTAAGTACATTAAAAAAATATATAGCCAAGTAATTTTAGAAACATTAGTATAAAGCTTTTTTTTTGTTCTTTGATTTGTTTTCCGTCGATCTTATTTTTCGTACTGATTACCAATGCTACCGACAGGAGCACATACAGGTAACAATAGCTGCAATTTCCAAACCTACGACTAGATGCCTCCCTTCAGATAACGATTTGAGTGCGGTACAATCGATAGAACTGTTTCAAACACATCGTCGGTACATGAGCAAATAGACGAGTACACGGATGGATTTGAGGTCATTCACTCGACAAAAAGTGACACAACAGCGGGGCTCTGTTTACTAAAAATGAACACATGAACAAAACTCGCGTAACATTTGAAACGGGCCTATAAACTTTTGTACACAAAACTTGTTAAGCTCTGTATACCCCTTACCATCCCTCTCCAACTGGGGAGTTTGGTAAAGAGAGATGATCAACTCGATTCGTACCTTCCTCAAAGTTGTCCTTGCTCGCTTTCTACTCTCTATATACAATTTTCAAACTGCCGTACTCTAACGGAACTATCAACTCTATACTTTCATATCCTCATCAGACAGTTTTTATCGGTAAGTTATATTAAAGAGCTGATACATATTACGAACACGCTCAAATTCTGAGCACTTGTGTTTTTGTATGGGACGGATTTTGAAAAATTTTCTTTTAGGATGTCCATATTACGATAAGTCGTGAGTTTAAATACATTCTGAGCGGATCAGCAATATTTTAGGTAAAAAAGGTGTTTTTCAAAGGATGATTTTAACGCACTGTTCGGAATTTGAATCAATACGGTAAATCGCGCGATGATCAAGACGTTTCCGTCGGATTATGGAAACCGAAATGGCTCTTGATTTTGTTTTATGCCCTTATAGTATAAACCACCATCGCACTTCGTGAGTTGCCCCAATAGAACCCTTGCTTTTGGTTTGAATCAGTACAAATTCGTTCTATTATATATAAAAAAAGAAGTATACATATTCATTTTCTTCCGAACTAAATAAACCACCATCACACTTTGTGAGTGGCCCCAACAGTATCCTTGCTGTTGGTCTAAATCGGGTCAAATCGGTTCTAATAATTATTTTATATTCAATCAAGTAAACCACCATCACACTTTGTGAGTGGCCCCAACAGCATCCTTGCTGTTGGTTTAAATCGGTTCAAACCGCTTATAATTAATTATTTTGGTCATTGATAAAATAAAATAAACCATCATCACACTTTGTGAGTGGCCCCAACAGTATCCTTATTGTTGGTTTAAATCGGTATACACACATCTAATAATGATCTACATCTCTAGACAGCCGGCTGTTTAGAGCATAAATCGAAAACACTTATAAATAACTACACAAAACAAAAGATCGCATCACTTATCAAGGTGAATCCTGATCCAACGAACCTAACCCACTAACAAAACCTCCTTCCTGTGACTTTTGTGGGATGCAGAGGTAAACACGGTCCCAAAACAACAAAAGTCACACACTAACATTCCTTCCCTCTCCCACCTGATTGCAAGGACGTGGCCGGTGACGTTATTGATCTTTAAAGGTAGGAGTCACTGGAACATGTACACTGAGAATGGCAGGTTACTCCCAAGCCCCATTCAGTTGATTCTTTGTACAATTTCACTGGTTCAGATCAATCACGGAGTGCAACTATCGATACGTGCAGTCAGACTAAGCTAAGCTAAGCTAAGCTAAGCTAAGCTAAGCTAAGCTAAGCTAAAGCTAAGCTAAGTTCAGGTGTTGCATTTTACAATTAAGATGACGCGGAACAGCGTCCATAAATCACCGGCTTACTTGCGTTCCCACTTAAAATTGTGTAGGAAATAAACTATTAATTCACTATTACGAATTAATGCATGAAATTTATTTCTCCATATTTGATGTGTCGCAATAAACATGCGGAACCAGCTTTGTTAAATTGTATGTTTTCTAGAACCTAATATAAAGAAAATGCGAAAAGACATCAGAGCACAGGCTTCCTGTTCGGTAATGAAAACATATTTTTTGATTCTTAAAAATGCATATTCTATCAAAATTAAGTTATCGTTTGATTTTTCTTTCAAAGGAATGATGCAATCTATATAATATTCAAATAAAGTTCCTTCCAATAAAGCGTTTGGTTCATTTGGAATCATTGCACCGAAGCCGAAACCTAGGGTCAGTGGTTTGGTTGACCTTAGAAAGTTCATCAATTTCACTTTCAATCCAATAATCGGCCCACGTGTTTTGCTCGCATTACGTTTAATTGAATGGGAGCTTTCACCTCCCGCCTATAAAAGTTTAATGTATGCTTCCTTCGTTATATGTGATGTGCGCCCTTAAACGTTTCGGAATACTTCTAATATCTTACGAAAACCTATCTCATCTGGGGTGGTGCAAGCAAGAGCAGAAATCATATGGCGAGTTGAAAGTGAGTAATGGCAGGCCAGCTGTGAAAGGAAGAAAGATCGCTGACATTAGACAGACGAGTTTCATTTTCATTATGAAAATTGGCCCCACGTGAAAGGGAAAACTGACTCTGACGTGATGTGTGGTGTTACAAGAGATGAAAACGAAATCAGGTTTTCTATCGGATCTGCGCTGCCCGATGCATTGGCCAATGCATTGGTTCAAACCGGAATGAATGAATGAATATGATCATAGATTCCTCTTCCCCTTCTTTCAGTCGTTTTTTGCATCGCCGTCGATATGTTGCAGCTGATTGTAGCCCGGTCCAGCATCGTGATCATGCTTCTCACTTAAGACGCCACTTTTCTCCGTTTGAAGCCTGTTGCCAAGCAGACTATTGAAAGATTAACGGTTTAAAATTTAAAATGCTGGAGAAAAGTTCGTCATTGCGAAAAAAAAGGTAGACAACTCTCCAGGCCAGTTCCGACGCGTGACATACATTCGGGCTGCGAAGAGACGAAAAATCGGTCAAATTCATGCCTGTAATGGAAATCACATGGCCTGCACGTCATGAGTAGCCCGAAAAAAAAATCACAGTCTCTCGTCCCGTCTGGTCTGGTTTGGCAGAGACTCAAAATGAAAGCGAGAGGGAATCGTCTAACGAGATCTACGAATACGAAAAAGAAGGCAGCCAGTGATGGATAAAGTACGATGCAAGGCGCAAGCCCCATAGCAGTTTGGTGCTTCTGGTGGTCGTCGGTGGGTCAATGTAGGAAGTGATTTTCTATAGGCTCTACGCGACCGGGCCCCCAGACAGCTGAGATTGAGTTACCACATTTATAATTCCCGTAAATGTAGCCTATTTACATAGTTTTTTTTTCCTGTCCAGATCTCTTTTCCTCTACATCTGGGCAAGACGCGCGTGGACTGCGGACTGCGAGCAGCATGTGGTGCCTATAAAATACTGCCGGGTTTGGAACCTAATGATGCGGACACTTACGAAAAAGCTTCAAGTCGAACCGTGTCTGGCGAAGGAAGCTGAAACCAGTTTCGATTTTGCTTTTATTTCCCTGAATTCTTTTTATGGCGATTTTTTTTGTGAGGAGTGAGTTGGAGTATTGGGGGATCGAGGGTCGTCGTTTCAGGTTGGGTAGAAGATCACATCTACCGATTATCAACGACATGTAATTATTGCTTTTGATCTACTTAATCCGGGTGGTGTGGGTTATGTGATCAAACAGCTTACGGTGGGGGGAAGTGCCTATCAATAACTTCAGTGTAAAAGTTTATGAACTTCTTGACAAATTTCACGAAGTGAAATTTTATTTTCACGCCAATTCTTGAATTCCTGTAGCAAAGTATTAACTAACCGAGAGAAATTCTGACAAATTTGTAAAAGAAATCGAATAGTAAAAGTAAAATATTAAATTTTTGTTTTAGGGGAGAACACTAATTCAGGAAACAAAGTTTTTTTTAATATTAGATGTTGTTTGCAATGTTTCCTAAATTCTGTTTTGTGCCATTTTAATTATGTGTTCATTTCCTGATCATTACATTCACTCACTTGCTATTAAAAATTGTTTTTTTGGTATTATGAAATTAGATGTTATACTGATAATTAGTACTTGCAAGATACAAGAAGAGGTTGTAAAGTATGTGTTTGACTTATACAACCTGTCAATTTTGCTTTCAGAACGTCACAATAAGCGATTTTACGATTCGTGAGCGTTCACTCAGAGTGAGCGTTCACGAATCGTAAAATCGCTGATTGTGACGCGCTGAAAGCAACATTGGCAGATCTTATGTGTCAAACACATACTTTACAACCACTTCCTGTACTTTACAAGTACCAAATAGCATTATAATATCTAATGATTTCAAAGCTCCGTAAAACATTTTTTTTATAGCAAGTAAGTGGAAGCAACCCTGTTCCTAATCTACAAATTCGGGACTGTGGACTATACATAGAAGGAGCGGATAAAGGACGAAGAGAAGGCCAAGCGGCCGGTGCTCAAAGCGGGCGCTAAACTCAAGTCGCCACCAAGGAAGAGTAAGAGAACTCACAAACAATGTCCCTCATTAATATTTTAGTGTAATTATTAAATAATTTAATGGTTCTTGGCTCCGTGGACTCCTAATTGAAAAAAAAAATCTTCCATTCGTTCTAAATTTTCAAAATTTTGTAAAGAAAAATTGGAAAATTGTTGAGAGGACTGGCGGCACTGGCGCATCAAGTGGTAGTGGAAAAAATAGCCGACCCAGTTAAATCATAATTCCAATGTGTTTTGGTGGAATTTATTAAAAAAGATATGAGTAAGGCTTAAATAAGTACGGTGGAAAGTGATTTGATGCAAAAGATTAGTGTTAAAAGTCTCAGAAAGGTCTAAAAGTGTGAAAAAAGAGTTGGTGCAGATTGTGAAAATAAAAATAAAAATAAAAAGGAAAATGGCGAGAAGCAGAAGGAACCGGATGGCTGAACGACGGTGCAATACGAGAAAAAAAAAACAAACGGTTGCGTCCTCTGCGTAAGATGGCCGAAAGACGAAAAAGAAGAAATGGATGTTTGTCCCTAAAAAAAGCTAAGTACAATAGTTTTGTGTTGCGTTAAATGTAGAGGGTGGGTTTACTCGGGAATTGGATGCAGATTTTCCGGAAAAGCTGCAGCAATGTGGGTGACGTTTCCTCGAATTTGGGTGGAATTTTGCTCATCTGTATGTGGATACACTTTTTGCGCTTTTTGAGTGAACTGATATGAGCACACTGATAAAATTTCAAAGATTATTTTTATGTGTCCCACACATGAATTTTTGAAATGTGATCAACGAATTACATCTATTTGTCGGACGCATACTTAATATGTGTACACATAAAAGCCATGTGTAACTAAACATACTATTCTTTTGACTAATAAATTTTATGTGGGCTTCTGGGTGGATTCTGTTTATGTGTGGTCACATAAAAAATCATGTGGAATTTCACATGGAAATTCGTCAATAAAAATGTGTTGAATTGTATTAGTGTCCCTTTTTTTGTCCGAGTATAGAATGGTACAGATAGGCGAGACAACAACCAATTGAAGCGTTTGTTGTAATGCCATCTAGTGTCATTTTTTTATGTATAGATGTAATGATAGTACACGACTAGATAATGGTTCCCAGCGACCAGTTCACTTTTCCTTACTTTTGATAGTTTGTCTCCTTTTCTCCTTCTAATAATGTCAAAAACAATAAAAATTAATGAGATAAGATTAAATTTGTTCGTTTGTGGTTGTGTATTAAAAAACTGATTGAGGTTGTGTTGGTTCTGCCATGGTTATTGTATTTGGTGGGCTTGTTCCAGTTATGTCGCTTTCGTTATTGCGGTGTAGCACCGGTGTAGTGTAAACAGGAATAAGCGCGAGTCTTTGACAGCTTAACATCATTAGTTTTTAAACAAAGGTGCATCCTATATCAACACCCTAAATTATTTCGGTGTACGGCAGTGTAGCACCGCAAAAACGAATACGAAATAAATTTCGTATAATTTGAGTGCACCACATGAACTTAAGTTTAATTTAATTGGTTATGATTCAAATTGAAAAGACATAAAGGTTTTGGGCCTACGGGAGAAGAGGTAGTAAAGGGTGATACGGTCAAAATTTGGTCAATATCAACTTGACGTATTTCTTTCAATTTTGCATTTAAAAATCCTGAACACCCCTCATTTTGAAGGTGTGTGTGTGTAGAATGTTGCTCCTATTTTGATTTTGGAATTCACTCTTCAGTTGTCAAAATGCCGTCCAAGCAAGAAGAGCAGCGTATCAAAATTTTGCTCACGCATCGCGAAAATCCGAGCTACTCGCACGCAAAGTTGGCAAAATCGCTAAAAGTTGCCAAATAAACCGTTACAAATGTAATTAAAGTGTTTGGGGAACGTTTGTCGACAGCCAGGAAGTCTGGATCGGGGGGAAATCGAAAACCGGAAGCCGCTGAGACGACAAAGAGAGTTGCCGGTAGTTTCAAGCGAAACCCTAACCTCTCTCTCCGAGATGCCGCAAATAAGCTGGGTGTATCGTCTACAACCGTGCATCGAGCCAAAAAACGAGCCGGACTATCGACTTACAAGAAGGTAGTGACTCCAAATCGCGATGATAAACAAAATACGACGGCCAAAGCGCGATCCCGGAGGCTGTACACAACGATGCTGACGAAGTTTGACTGCGTGGTAATGGACGACGAAACCTACGTCAAAGCCGACTACAAGCAGCTTCCGGGACAGGAGTTTTATACGGCAAAAGGAAGGGGAAAGGTAGCAGATGTTTTCAAGCACATGAAACTGTCAAAGTTCGCAAAGAAATATCTGGTTTGGCAAGCCATCTGTACCTGTGGCTTGAAAAGCAGCATTTCCATAGCTTCCGGGACTGTCAACCAAGAAATTTACGTGAAAGAGTGTTTGAATAAACGTCTGCTGCCTTTCCTGAAGAAACACGGTTGTTCCGTACTGTTTTGGCCGGATTTGGCATCTTGCCATTACGGTAAAAAGGCCATGGAGTGGTACGCCGCCAACAACGTGCAGGTGGTTCCCAAGGACAAGAACCCTCCCAACACGCCAGAGCTCCGCCCAATTGAGAAATACTGGGCTATTGTCAAGCGGAACCTAAAGAAGACCAAAAAAACTGCTAAGGGCGAGCAGCAGTTCAAGGCAAACTGGCTTTCTGCGGCGAAGAAGATGGACAAGGTGGCTGTACAAAATCTGATGGCAGGGGTCAAGCGTAAGGCCCGGCAATTCGGATTTGGAAAAGCGGAAGCCTAACTGAATATTTTTCCTGAATTTTATACTAATTGAACTTGAAAAAGAAATTTAATTTGATTTTTTAAAAAAACGATTTCACCGATTTACACGCGTTTTCCCTTGACCAAATTTTGACCGTATCACCCTTTAAAATTATTTTCACTGCCGCGAGTTTTCCTCTTAATCAATAGAAAAAAAAAAAACAAAACACAACATATTTCCTTCCTTTTAATTAGCTACGGGTGTGACCACGATGGCGAGTTCACTATGTTATATTTTCGTTTTATTTCAGCAACCTTATCTTCCAGCAGATGATCCGGACAGCAATTTCAACATTTATAAAAAAAAAAAACTACATATGCCAGCAACACTGACTGGCCGGCGCCGGTGGTGTAGTGGTAAGCGTGACTGCTTTCTAACACCCCAATGGGTCTGGGTTCAATCCCAGCCGAGGTCGGTGGGATTTTTCTGAGGCATAAAAATCTCTGGTCACGTCTTCCTTCGGAAGGGAAGTAAAGCCGTTGGTCCCCGGCCCATGTGTATGTGTGTTGAATGGGTGCGAAATCCTACGCAGGTGTGGAAGCTGCCTTCCTGCACATTCGATTGCCGTCAATGGATGGCAATCGATGTCCGTCGGTGATTGGCACTAGATTGCGGAACAGAGACCGACGTTAAATAAAGGAAAAGAAAAAAGAAAGAGCAACACTGACTGGGTGTATCCTATGGCTTACCTTCCCAACTAACATAATTCCTTAATTCCCGAGACATTTATGAGGGGTCGTAGAGTTCTCTGCATCTCTCTTAAGTAAATGTTGGACTAACATACCTTTCCTATCCCTACCAGTTGTAAGGACGTGGCCAGGACAATCCTTAACTGTTGGAGCGGGATATGTCTTTATCTGGGAGATAGTAATTACTTCCTACTTACTATCTGTCCAGTAATAGATATCCGTCCTGCTCTTAATAGTTTTGAATTCGTACCACCTACGATATTGTGCAACTTGTGCGATGCTAATGCTAATGCTAAAAAAATTGGAAAATTGTTGATTAAACTAATTTTATCACCCTACTGCTTCTCTCTGAGATGACAACGAGAGAGAAGCAAAAAAATAGTTGGGAAAAAGTTGCATTATAACACAACATTGCCTGGAAATGGAATCGACAACGTGGGGCTTTAGGTAGTGATAAACGTTGCTAGAACTATTCCACAGCCGCAGGCAGTATATGAGCAAGTCAAACGCGCACTATTTAACCTCAAATCCCCTCACCCATCAAAGTGTGAGTTAGGTAGAAGAGTGCGCATTGTCGCATTAATGGCCCTTCGCTCAATTTCAACTTCTGGTAAATTTTTATACTGCCGTGCTCTTACGGAACTATCAATCCATAATCTTCAGAACTTTCTCTAGCTAATAAGTTATCGCACTAACGCTTCTCAATCAAGAAAAGAAGATTTCAATTTTTGAGGCTAAGGTTTCAGTAAATATCCCAGGCATGTTTTAAACACACATCAAAATAATCGTGTGATCCAAGCTGATTTTTTTTTTAATTTTGAGGTTTAGAAGTAATTTCAAGTATTTGAAAATCGATACTTTTATGACTGTAAAGCTCTTATATTTAAAATTTTAAACATAATTATTAACTTTAATACTATTTCAGATCAAGAAATTCGCATACTCCATGATCGAACTTTCTCTTAGAGCTCTGATAGCCTAGTCGGTAGGACACGATATTACCAAGGTGGAGGTCACGGGTTTGATTTCCAGTCCGGTCGAGGAAATCTTCCGGGTTGGAATTACCTCGACTTCCTTAGGCATAGAGTACCATTCTCAACAAACAATTCAGAGTCGCAAATAAGCATTATTGCAACATATTGAATAAATGCTGTATAACAGAGTACAATGCTGAATAAAACGGGATGTTCAATTATGTGCTGAAAAACCTCATTGATAGCGATAGATACGCCTTTATTCCACTGTTTGCTCTGATCTGATTAATTTACTAATTAAAAGCTACTTAAACGTTGACTTGACTGTTTTCCTGATTCAACAGCAGAAGTTTGATCTAATGACAAACTGTATAAGTGTAATGTGCACATACATTGAAGTTTTAATTCGACTGTTTTCAATTGCGTCCATGTTTTAATTGCATGCTTTGTAAATGCTTTACAAACGACGAATTCATTCATTATTTCACTATTCTGTTTCAATTGGTAGCATAGTGTTTACCGTTTGTGCTTTCCAAGTAGAAGGCCGCTAGTTCAAGCCCAACCTCAACCCTTTTTTTATTTATGTTCTGCGCCTAATTAATTTTTTTTTTTTTTTTTTCCTTGGTTTGTTTTTTCCGTTGATCTTGTTTTCCGTGCTGAGCACCAATGCTACCGACGTGCCAGGAAGGCAGCTCCCACACCTGGACCCTACCTATCGACCCATCAACTCATGAACCGGGGACCAACGGCTTTACTTCCCATCCGAAGGAAGGCGTGATCAGAGATGTTATGCCTCAGAACATCCCGGCGGCGCCGACTGGGATTGAACCCAGGCCTGTTGGGGTGAGAGGTAATCACGCTTACCACTACACCACCGGCGCCGTTGCCTAATTAATTTGAATCGTAATCATTACATTGGAATGTTTTGACTAAAACATTATTTATACAGTGCTATTCGATATAAAAGCAGCACATGCCATTTTTCATACAAAATTTACAACTTAACCATGTTGTAACTTTGTTCTCTTAAGATCAATTGAGCTGATACGTTCGCCACAGAACTACAAATGTGTTTAATTTTACTATTTCAAAATACTAAAATTTTGGAAGCAACTGCCGGAAAGTGAGGTGCTAGGTAAAATTGTTGGAAAAAAATAGCAAGTGGCATAATAGGCAGGTGCTTCCAAAAATTTGGTATTTTGTAATCGTAAAATTGAACATATTTGCAGATCTGTGATTAAGGTTTCAGCTCAATTGATCATAAGACAACAAAGTTCCATCATGTCAAAGTTGACAATTTTGTATGAAAATTGGCATGCGCTGATGTTATATTGAACAGCACTGTAGATACTTTGAAGTCTCAGTAATTCATTAGTCAAAAGTAGTTTCACAGTAATTTTGTTACCGAGAATTGGAATAAGGGAAAGCAGTTTCACGCCAACTGACGAATCGATTTTATTTTTCCCTCTCAGAACACAACATATGCATAAGTGGTTAACTAGGGGCAATGAACCAAGTTTGAGCTGAAATTCGGCCATTTTGACCCAAGCCTAATTTTTCTTCTAATCAAAATTACGTCTCAGACAAAATTGTAGGAAATTGGATTGCCTTTTCAGAAAAATAATCATTTTTAATATTTTCAGTAAAATTTAAAATCTTAGAAAAACAAATTTTGAAACTTTACGAGTTTATCTTTTACGATTTTGGTCAACTTTGGAATGGATACTGGATGAAATGGATACTGTCCAATATAAGAAAGCTTACATCTTCGATAAGTTTTCAAATAAACATATGTTTAAAAATCTTAAAACGAACATGTTTTTGTATTTGAAGTTGTAACCGTTTTTTTTATTATTTTGACGAAAATTTAATGCTTTTTGCAGAGTGGTTTTTTTTTATAAAAAGGCAATTAAGTTTCATAAAACTTTATTTCAGACGACATTTCGATTAGATGACAAGTTTTCTTGCTATGATTTATTAAAAAATATTGAGCACGCCATTTTGAAAAATTAGGCGTTAGTCAAAATGGCCGAATCTAAGCACAAATTTGGTTCATTGCCCGTAGCGAATAATTATGCGAAGTTTCAGGGAATTAAAATTGGAAATTTTTTTTGTCTTTATTTGGCCTGTAACTCTCTTAGGGGACATGCATAAATGACGTAGCATTGGGGAGGGGGAGGTGTATGGGTTGCAGAAGTTGTGACCAGCAATGTATTAGGTATAGCAAAATAAGCTACGAGGGGGGAGGAGGGTCTAAAAGTAGTCAAAAATATACTACGACATTTATGGATAGTCCCTTATATCATGCTTATCCACATGAGATCGCAATAATAATACTGATTTATTTTCTTCAATCCGGGTCCTCCCACCTCACGGAGGGGTTTTTGGCTAATCTTGTTATCTTTAGTAAAATAAGGGATCATCAGAGAAATTCTAAGAAATTTCAGGAAATTTGAGGAACCTCAGCAAAGTTCAGGGTACTTTAGGGTAGCTGAACAGAGAATTTAAGCAAAATTAAAGAAACATTTTTCAATGAAAAGCATTGCAAACTAAAACATCGTTATCAAAAATCAACAAGCAAACAACAGCCGATGATATTACAAGCAGTGATCCGGAAGCTCTGATATCAATGATATCATGCTAACAAAACTAACCAGCTACACTTCTCACCAAATTGTAGTGAGTTTGAGTTTCAAGATTTTTGCTGCATACCCGAACCACATATACCACATATCAAACCGTGGGGAAATCAGTGTTCGGAAGATCATTCTCAAGTATCATTCATTGAGCCTCCCTGAGAGAATAAACTCGCTTGCAGACCTGGCAAACAAATCTCACGCTTGAGATTCTTATGCATTTTCACGCACTTATACTCATAAAATCGTTTCAGGTTAAAACTCACAACAACCACTCAAACATCAATTTATAGCATACTGATGAATGTTGTGTTAGTTTGCCAGCCACTGATGCATAAACAACAATAATAACAATGAATAACGCAAACATATCGAGCAATTGTAACGCTGTGCGGTTTTCTTCTTTTTTTTTCCTGTATATATTTTATCGATTAAGTTCAACTAAATTTAAAATAAAATTCATTTCATTATTTAAATTTTCATTTAGATTTCATTCAGTAGTGAAATATTTCGTGCGTTTCATATCGAAGTTACGCGTTATTTATAGTTAAGTGTCCTGGATAAACCTTTTCCTATAAAAAGCTCATCTTTATAGATAGTAGCTTTTATTGCACATGCTTTTGGAAGGCGCCATGAAATACTTCGCCATTCGATTAGTTTGGCGCAATTTTTGAACAAAAGAATCGTTTTTTAAAAGACAACCTTAATTTCTAAAGAAGAATGTCGTTAGGAACTTTCTTCCCCGCGAAAGGTACTCTGACTCGTCCATTTCGCTTTCGAATCGGCTGGTGAACAGAAGTGCGCGAATTAAGTTCTCGTTAAAAGTCGTTTGTGCATTTAGAATTGCCTTAAAAGGTAGTTAAACTTTAGTGAGTGGGTTTTATTTTCAGAAGTTTTACTAAGACGTTTCTTTTCTTTGTACAGTGTAGCTAAGGTAGTTTTAAATTCCGCGCAGTCTGTTCGTTTTGTTTCAGTGAATTTTGTACAAAAAAGGTAATAATTGATTTTAGTCTATATTGTAATTATTTAATTAATGTGAGTTCGCGTTGGATCTCCAGCGCTTTGCGCTTTTTTTGTACGGGCTGGATTTTTTATCTTCAGTTCGGCTATCGCAAGGCCAAACAAGGGGTTCTGTTAAGTGGCATCTATTCCGTCGTCCGTGTGAAACGGACCATCAGACTCGTGCGCCAAGCGAAGGCCCGCCTGTTCAAAGGTAGCCAAACGGAGAAGAGTGAAGTTCGCTATTCCACGGAGCGAAACTTTTCCGACGGTCGCAAATCAACCGTCGACGAGGTCCTTTTTCCGCTACAACCCCTTGTGGACCATTCTTTCCGAGAGCGTGGACCGTTTGAGTGCGTAGCCAAGAGCGTACTACGGTCCGGATTCAATCCAAGGAGAAGGGTGGGTTTCATTCCATCCCGGGCGGTCATAGCGGAAGCTTAGTACGCGAAGCCGTGCGGCGGTAAGTTGGCCCTCTTTTCTCTGAGGGGCGAATCTCCCGGGAAAGCACGACTACGGTTGATGCTCAGCTCTCGACGTATTAAATCGGAAGCCTTCCGTCCAGCCGCCACTCTCTCCGCAACTCTAGTTCGGCCATACTGCGCACGGGTCACCTTCATCGCTGCTCACCATACTGCAGCTCATGTGCGGCGCCATCCCGCCTCGCCGCCATCGCCATCATCGAGTCGTCGAGTCCCCACCGTCAGCCATCATCGAGCCGTCGTTCTTCGCGTCGAAAAACCTGCGCAGGTATGTTAGAGCATGTTTTTATTCATGGCCATGATTTGCTCTTTTTCCGTACACTCATCCAGAAGTCCAACCCGAATAAACGAACTCAATAATAGTGTTTAATGAAAATTGAAGATTAGTTTTTTATGCTTTAGAATGTTTTTTCCCTGGAATAAAAGACACTCGCTATATCGTTCAGTTTTCCTTCGATTACCGCTCAGTTGAGTAAGAATTCCTTCTTTCTCTTTCCGTTTCGTTCATGTTCTGGGTAAGTCAGAGTAATTCTTTCGTTCCGATAATATCTGCGGTTCTACAGGACTTGGCGTTTTACTTTTGATATTAAAGCTAGTTGTGCCATTAGTAATCGGAAACCGTTCAAGAGGTTCTCTGAGATAAGGTCTCATAAATCGGGCGAAATTCGAACATGACCAGTGGTCTCTCCTAATTGAGAGCGGCGCTTAAGCCACTGAGTTTTACGAAAACCTCAACGAAAATTCGTGAACGGTTACACAATGAATGTTGGAACCTGAAAACTCAACGCTGATTTTTACCTAGTTGAATTTTGCATTGCAAAACATATAGGGTGGGTGAGCCAGTAGTGGAGGTACTAAGTCAATTTATTAATTAAAAAATAAATATATGATGTACACACAATTGTTATACGTCAATCTATAGCTTTCAACCTCTATTTTGATATAAAAATATTACATTGTAATAAACTTGCATACTATTTTAGAAAACTCACCCTCCATTATTAGGAACACTGTTCCAGTAGTTGTGGTAGTTGCTAACTTTGGTTTCTATTATAGTGGAATGCATTGGTTTCTTATGGGTTTCACTATTATACAAACACTACCGCAACTATAGGTGCAAAGGAGTGAAAATCTTAAGGAAAATTAATGATTTTCCGTAATTTTTGGGCTAATTTTAAATTTGAAATATGTAAATATGCTCTATTTTAGGACGGCTACCGATGAAACATAATCTTATCCGGGTCCTCCTCACTATTCCGGTACAACCTCCATACCGCAGCTATAGGTACACCACTGTTACTGGAACACCTACCCTAGGCGAATAAACTCTTGCATGAGATTTGAGTTTTTAAGTTTTTTTTGAAACTGGGTGGGATACTTGGTTCACTTTTACAAATTTCAAAATATTTTTCGTAAACTTCTTAGTAACGACTCTTTGATGCGAAAGACAAAATGATTGAAATTGCACATTACTGGTAGAGATATTGAAAAAAAATCAAAATGTAGAATCAAGTCTCCATCTCCCCCTATCGTTTGATTTGAATGATACGACACGATTTTAATACCAAGTTGGGACAGATGGAGAGCAAAATTTATTTCAAGTTTTTAGAAACAGCCCTGGAACGCCGTCATATCGAGCAGAACGAATCAATTGTTTGGTACGAGTACAACATCTACAAAGCATACACACTTAGAAATAACTAATTTTACACGTGATGGAATCCATCTTTGACATAAAAGATGAGACGTAAGCAAACATGTCATGTTAAATTAAGTGCTCCGAGATTGAAAAATTCGTTACTCGTCGAAAAGTACGGTTGATTGAGCTGAATTTCGCGTTTGCTATGACTGAATTGTATGTCAAAATTGACGCTCGTATATGTCAGTCTCAGAGCACCTAAATTTCCCAGAAATTTTCTAAATGTGTAGTCAGCGGTGCCAATGGTGTAGTGGTAAGCGTGATTACATCTCACTCCAACAGGCCTGGGTTCAATCCCAGTCGGCACCGCCGGGATGTTCTGAGGCATAACATCTCTAATCACGCCTTCCTTCGGAAGGGAAGTAAAGCCGTTGGTCCCCGGTTCATGAGTTGATGGGTCGATAGGGTAGGGTCCAGGTGAGGGAGTTGCCTCCCTGGCGTCGGTTGTATTGGTGCTCAGCACGAAAAACAAGATCGAGGGAAAACAAATCAAGGAAAAAAATACAAAGCATAAACTATAAGAACGAATAATATGAATATTTACATCTATTCTTCTGAAAAACAAAAGTAGTAGGAGCGCTTTAATTTTATTCAGCTTTCATCCGTATTCCGAAGTGAATCCAATGCCGTTTCAATGTGTTTGAATGGCATTGAAACTCGAATGACGGAATTGGAATCAAGAAGCAGTGTTAGATTTGTAACAATGTCTCAACAATTGGTTACTTTTTTTTATCAAATTCAGCATGGCAAGGTAAATAAATTTAGAAGCGATTTACACGCAGTACAGACTGATGCGTTACATTAAAAATTTAAGCATAGATTCTTAAAGTAATTAATGAATTTAAAAGTACCTAATATTGAAAGTAATGTAAAATATTTAGTCGCAGTTAATGTAATTATTAGTTGAAATAGCTGTTTATGCAACAAGCGACAAAAAGAAGACTTTTCAGAACGAGCCCTAGTTTATACAAGGCTTGCCCGACAAATATTTACGACGAGTACTGACAAAAAAAATCGAATTTTGCAACGAGTTGCATACAACACTCATTTCAGAAAAATGTTACACTTGATTGCAAAATATGTTGAATGAAACTCGTTGCCAAATTTGATTATGTCAGCCCGATAGATCTCCGGATATTTTTTTTTGTATTCACCTTTTGTCTGTATCTTGGCAAATTTTGCAATCTTGATTATTCGAAATTTCTCAGACATTTTTGCATGCTCAAGTCTTCTTGATATGCTTGCCTCTTAGTTGAGACATAGTTCGAATTTTATTAAATACCCGTTTTCAAGGATTTTTGCCATGAACTTAGCTTTATATTAGAGGTTAAGAGACAAAAAGTTAATCTTGTCTGTACCTCCAATAGCTTGAAATGCAAGGAAAGGTATTTTCTTTCATATCGTGAAGATTTTGGAGTGTCGAGTTTTTGTATTTGGTACACTGTAGGAAACGAACCATGGGATGATAAAGCCAAACGGATAGGAGTTAGAACATCCGTTTATATATTTTAGGTAATAAGTTCACTTTTTGATAGTTACTTACCAAATGTTTAATTATGAACTTCTGTGAAACTAATCCTAATCCATATAGGGAAATATTCGTTTTCTCGACATTTTAAGCAGCGTCCGCACTTCTATTTCTCTACCAATATTACGTGTTTGTTTGTCTTCATTTAACTGCTGCTTGCTACTCTATCCATTCCAATCGACAAAATTGTCCAAAATGGGTTGAAAATTTTTTTACAACGCTTCAAACTTCTCAGGTGAGTGCGGCTAAATATTGTCGGCAGCCTCTTTTTCTTCGGCAACCTATCCATTTGAACTACGTGTTAACCAGCTGTTCTATTTATCGGCAACTCAAAATCAGCCGTATTTTATAGTGCGTGTGATTTATTTGAAGAAAAACCTAGGATAACAGAATGTAATCAGATTGAAGCTGAAAGAGGTTATACCACCAAGGATGACTTGGCTATCTGAGTACCCATTAATTGTGTGGAAAATTATAATGAAATTGTTAATTATTCAATTTGCCTTTAAAACATATTTAGAAACCCAAGCACCCAAACTGAATGTTGTTGATGAAAAGCCCGATGTTGAATAATTAATTTATTGAAAAACAGGAGATTTGTATTGATGGGCCCATTATTTAGATCCATAGGTCAATATTAGATCCGTATCACTTATACAGCATAAACTAATAACTTTTTCACATTCAGGAGAATGCACTTCATCAACGTCAAAAATGTGGTGTAATTCAGAGACGTATCCATAAGGGTAAAGTCTCTTTAATAATTATTTAAAAAAATATGGTGTAATTTTTATCGCCACGAAAGGAAACAAATAGGGTTTTAGGCAACGAATCTATTGAAATTAAATTAGATTGAGTACAACGATGTGAATTTACATTTCACATTCGATTTAATTCCGTTTGCTTACATACCTATTTTGGAGCATTTTAGAATATTGCGTTCGCAGTGTGTAGTACTAAATTTATTCTAAAATTATGTTTACTGCAATCGTCCCACAACTTAGAGTAGTTGAAATTCACTGCCATTGAAAAAAAAAATGCTTACCGTCATCAACGTCGAATGGACAAAAGTTCGAATGATAAGAACTCGAAAAATCAGGAAGAAAGTAGAGAAGCCAACAATGTCTTTTAAAGTTTTCAACTAACACCTATAAATCTGCTCAAGAAGACTAAACTGAGCACTTGCGATTAGCTACAGTTGGGACGTAATAGTCGTTACGAAGAAGGCAAGAGTCTTGAAAAATACTCTGGTAAAAAATCCAGCTTTAACAAATTGCGTGACTTGCAAACATCTCAAACAATGTTGCAAACCAAAATGTTAATCAAATCTGCCAACTACGATTTAATATTACATGCAAGTCATGATTACTTGGTTTTTCCCCTTTTACATTTTAAACTTGCAATACATACCTACTACCAAATACAAAATATAACCTCGAAACGTATCATCGAACACTGATATTCAGCATCATTGGCTGATTGTGGCCAGCATGAGAGCGGGGAGTATACCAGAGAATTGTGCTTCGCCGAAGGTTAAAACAATGAAGCATAATGATGATTGAACTTGATTATACGATATATATACACGAAGAATGAACCAACCGCATCCTCGTTTTCAGTTGAGATGTTCTCTTTTCAAAATCACGTTCAGCATACATATATTCTGGTAATCCTCGTACTGATCCGTGCAGATCTTCTTGCAGGCATTTGTGCAAAACTACAGACAAACGCCATTCCCACCGTTTTTCTACATCAATACTTTGATTTTGTTTTCGCTCCATGCCTGACTGCCTTATGTTGCTTTTATGTATCTCAACCAGACAGAGTTTTTTGTAGTGCTCGATCTTGAAATTTGATCAATGCTGCACGTTACATATTGCTGGGCCACCCTAGTTGTACAAGCAGTTGCATTCGATTCTCAATTATTTGGTATACGGTACGCAAGGTTGATTATTCCGTCCAAACAAATAGAGATGAGTTGCATAATCTCACTGGTGAGCGTTATTTAATGATGATGTTTGATTAATTTTATTTCCTGAATGTCTAGTGTTATCAATTCATATTCAAATAATAAATAACAAATAGAAAACAATTTGACATTGAAAACAATGCCTTGGTTCTTATCACATCAGAATTCAGTATTTGCCTGCTATAAAAATTGTTCACCACTGCCACTTTTGGTGGCGTAATTTTGTGACAACGCATTATTTGATTTGAGCTGGATCCATCTCTCTAGCAACAAGGTTCCGTACACATATTTGTCATCCGAAACTTGTCAGTTCTGAAATTCGATCAACTGCTAACGGCACCACGGTACCTCGAGCACGTAGAGTAGACGATCGGATCCTCCCAGACGACGTGACTAACGACTAGACGTTGTCGGTCGGCTATTGGCTTTGGAGGCCTTGCCTTGATTGTCTCGGTCAATTTACGTAATTATAGTATGCGTTCAGATTCGATCACCAAACGATCACCATACTTGCCGCCGGCTAGCAGTGACAAAAGCAATGGATGAATATAAAAATGAAGAGCAATATCTCTGCCGCTCACTTTCAGAAACCAGGAAAGATCATTTCAATTGACACTAGGTAATTCTTTTGGGTCGTATGATTCGTGAAGAACTACTGCCGTGCTGAGTTGAACTTGGAGAGAAAATGCTTAATGTCAAACGAAGAACCACTAGAAACCTTCGGTTGACATTAATGGTATCCATGAAAAGTTTTGAGAAGAGTTGAACTGCATGGAGCGGTACGCAATGGAACTGTGGCTGAGTACTTCGTTGAATTATCATTTTGCGTGCTCAATGCATTTTGGCGTTTCGTCCGTCTCGGGATATATATATATATATATATATATATAATAGTCGAATGGCATTTAGTGGAAAAGAAAGATTTAGTGCTGTGAGTGGGTTGGTTTATTTCCTTTAAATTCCGTTATAATTGCTTATCTATTGACAGATACGCGTATTTCGTCTACTACTTGCATACTTCATCAGAGCTAAGTACTGAACACCACTGATGGCACTGATGAAGTCTGCAAGTAGTAGACGAAATACGCGTATCTGTCAAAAGATAAGCAATTATAACGGAATTTAAAGGAAATAAACCAACCCACTCAAAGCTCTTCATAAAGGGATTCCGTTAAGAGGTTCGACAAATTTAAAGGAAAGATTTAGTATTCGACATTCGCACAAACGGCATTCTCTCAACTGAATAGGATGTGGCACCAGCTCTCATTTCACTTTGGCACACCCCCCTTAAATCAGTTTTCCCACAGCCCGTAATTATTTTACAGTATTCGTAATTTAACTCGTGAGCAAAGAATTTGATGCATGAATGATGGATGTAGCTGTTTGTCTTCTTTGTTTTTTACCTCTCTATAAACCATGAACCTTAAAATGCACAAACACTTAATAAAATAAATATACTATTTCTATTGTCGGCTGTCACGAGTATTAAATAGCAACATATGCTTTTGGTCGTATTGCCAGCTTGAGACAAATCCTGACCAAATACCCTACCCAATTCTCCAACTCCGTAGCACTTATGAGGATGTCGCTGAGTCGGTGGCCTCTTGTTAAGTAAGTACTACATCAACATTTTCTTCCCTATCCCTAGTTAAGGTAAAGATGGGCGTAGACGGGAAGAGCGACAGTCATGCTTTTGGTATTCTTATTTAGATTGAAATCAATGTTTACTAATCAGTATTATTCCAAAAAGCAGTCTGACTGAGAGTTTCAAAAGAGTTGTGAATGTTGTTAGTATCCAATCTACGAAGTATACCGTAAGTCTAACGCTAACACTAATCACATACAACAAATCAGCGTAGTTGGTTGAAGGACAACGAAGAAACAGCGGCGGTGGACGGTACCACCCATCACATATATGGAGGGGTTGCTGTAAGGTCTGTACCCACAATAATCCGGACACTTCAAAATTTAAGTAAAACACATATTTCGCATTACATTTCGATTGTAGTTGTTTATTTAAGATTCATGGGATTTAAAAAAAAATCATGAAGTCAAAACATAGTTATTCGCTACTTGCATACAATTTTCGAACTTTGCGCTTAACTTCATCCATTAGGGTTTGTACAGACTCCCTGGCAGTCTTTGTCCTAATTTGTTGGAAGTGTTTGGTATCTTTGATTCCTTGTTTCTTTCCAGAAAGCTTCCCAAGAGATGAACTAGCCTATGGCTAAAAATCTCTATAATAAAGAAAAAAAAAAAGAAATCCAGAAAGCTTCCGCTTCATCAGACCCCACTATTTCTCGATTGGACGTAACTCTGGACAATTTGACGGATTTGTGGTTTTTGGTACAATATTCACTTGATTTGCTTCGTACCACTCCTTCACAATTTGAGCATAATGGCATGATGCCAAATCGGTCCACAACAAAATGTTTTCTTTGTGGCTTTTGATGAAGGGTAGCAATCGCTTCTGCAGGCACTTGTTCTGGTAAATCTCTTTGTTGATTGTGCTTGTAGTGACGAAAGATTTACTCTTTCGGCCACACGTGCAAATAGCTTGTATTTTTTGGGAAATTTCAATGCTTTCTTTCTCATGTATTATATATTTCAAATTGCAATAAAATTTTGTGCAACTGTGTGTTTAAAAAATCTGAATAAAATGTTAAACAAAAATATGGTGGTGCTGAAGTTTTAACGTAACGTTAAAACAGAATTGACCTTCAGTCCACCCAGCTTTCACTAGTTCCGCAACGTATACGGAACAGGGTTTTTGCAGTTGATATGAGGCGCTATGAAATTCGTTGAATACTCCAAATCCAGTGATTTCAAGGATTTCTTACAATATGGTCAAATCAATATTTACAGAGGAACTATAAAAGTCATGGAGGTAAACACGATTGGAATTGTACGAAGAAGGGCCAATCTTTATCTCGTAATAGAGACTTATGAATCTTGTTTGAGGATTTCTGTCGAGCAGCTTCTCAAAGTACGAGTACTTCGAGGCTCATCGTATGCGTCGAGTGCATACAGCCAAGCGCGATTCAGAAGCAACGGTATTGAACCCGTGCAGCTTCAGGATGTGTGTTTTTGCCGTGGATTGAAAGCAGAAGCTACCGTACTCTAAAACCGACAAGATGGTACAACCTGATCAGATCTTCCAGGTGTGCTCCTCACCAAGTTCCGGTAATTAAAGTTTTATGTTGTTGTGATGAAATTGGTGTTGTTATCTGGCACATATTCAACTGTAAATTAACACCTTTTTTGCATTTTTCCGCATTTCTGCCTTTCTTGAATTGCTACAAATCTAACTGGAAAACACCAGGCTTGTTGATTATTGTCATAGCAACCACATATTAAATTTTGTCGGCGTTTGGACAACTAGAATCGAATTTTGAGCGATATTTGTGAACAAAGGTGATACTCTAAGGAAGCCTTAGCGTGAAACTTTTAGGGCACAAATGTCAGCTTCCACAAAACATACAAATTTGAAATTGCTACTACTTGTTTGCTGTGCTACTACAAACAGAGAGTAGCAATTTCAAATTTGTATGTTTTGTGGAAGCTGACATTTGTGCTTTTGAAGTTTCACGCTAAGGCTTCCTTAGAGTATCACCTTAAAATGCTTCTAGAGTAATTATTAAACAAAGTTCAAACCATTTGCGTGACTTCTAAACGTTCATAAATCTTTATCTGTTGGGATTATGAATCAATCTGGAGGGTGGCCTATAAGATTGCTAAAATATTTTTCTAAATGAAGAACCCTAACCATCATTGGTTTTGAAGCCAAGGTTGATACAATTTAACCGAATGATAAAGAATATACGCCGTCAAATACACCACAACTGATAAATTTTCACTAATTCCGTAGCACGGAACGTTGTCATGGCCATTCAAACAGACGCATTACCGAAACAGAAACTCGTAATGTTTTCTTTGGATTCCAATTATTGACATAGAATCGAACCAAAGCACAAAAACTTAGGCTTCAAGCAAAGTATTCTTGGACGACGTTTGTGTCACCGGAGTTTACCTGCAAGTATTTCTTTCGACATTCCAATGAATGTGGTGAACTTTTATATTAACCTTATATATCTCACTGTATATACGAAAAGCTATCAATTTAGTAACGTTCCATTTGATCTTCTCAAACCTTCAAGAGAACTATAGAAATACTCCTCCCTTGCAGCGTATTACCAATACCTAATACGGAACAGGGTCCTTATGTATGGTCCGGTCCCTTACGAAAAATGCACGTGCTTCACCTCGCCTGACGGGAATTGCATGTTTTATTTGCGAATTCGGAAAAAATCATTGCATTTTTGTAATAGAACCTATTATCGGTAGTTTAAATTATGTTCCATTGAAACAACGATGAAATATGCACTACATTCTTCCTGATAAAGTTTTATTTGGGATTTCTAATCCTTGTGTAAACAGCCCCACCATACTGAGAGCTACTTTGTGAAGGTCAGGAATAACCTATTTTTACCATGAACATTCTTTCGGGTCCAACGATCAGCAAAATGCACCAAACTTGCATACTGCATCGTGAATGACACTTGATCCAGCCATAAATTCATTCAACAAGCTGATTTCATTCACGTAAAAATTCTATCGTAAATTTGTAACTAAATCCATCAGCCTGTCGGGCACGCGTCCAACTACATTCTCAGCAAATAAAGTTTCAAACGTTTCAATTGGACGTTTCTGTCTTGTAATTGGTTTTTGAGCAACGCAAAACAAAATCCAAAATGACACTTGATGACATTACAGCGAATTGAATAAGTGCAATTGTTTTATTTTCGACATGTTATTCGAACCTCACCATTCGCACTTTTTTATTTACTGCCAGACACGCAACATTTGGTGAACTTTGATTTCAGAGGAATTCAACCTTTTTGGTTACAAAACCAGCATCGATTTGTTTCGATTCCTAGAACGCACTTTGATGTAAAAAACAACTTCCCTCATCCAGCACAATCAGCTAATTTGGCTCGGTCACGTCACAAGTCACATTGCGTACTTCCTTTGGAGAGCCTACATTTTTGGCCACACCATGCAAAAATGATCAGCAAAAAAAAAGGCTGCCGGCTAGTGCGTGATCGTATGAATAAATTTGATTTTATGGTGACCCACATTCGTGGGCAGCCAACGAAGAATATATGCTTCTTCACCGACGACGATTGACATCAATGAGGCCGACATAAACCCAGATTGCAGCTCGTTTAAAGTGTCCCTCTCGATGTCGTATCGTGGTGAAATGGTATGACCCAGGAGAGAGTGGACGCGAGCGTTTTAAACGAGTTCAACGAGATCGTATTGGATTACTCTGGCAACGTCACCGGCATGCGGGTTATTGTTTGAAATTACAGCAGATTGCAGTCTCGAAAATTTTACCATGATGAAATGATGTTACTCGTTTTTGAAAATGGGACAATGCAACGATTTTTGGGTCGACCAATTTTCAATCATCACGATGATCCATGATGATGATGCATCGCAGTGGAGAACATCCGTTGATGAACTGTTCCCACGAGTTACATTGCATTCAGTTTATACACAACAGACTAAACTAATGCTTGATTCAATTCAATAAAGGCAACAATTACGCTCTTCACGGAGGATCTCTCTCCGATGTGTACAATGGGTCAATTGCTGAGACCTAATACACCAGACGGCCGAACGGTTCTTGATCTCGGTTCTGTCGCGCGTGCATGTGAAAGTGATAATATCATTCTACAGAAAGTAAACTGTCCCCACTTTAACTCTCGTCTGATTGAGTTCAAACGTGACACAAAACACAATGGGGTGTACTTGAGGCACGCAGAACTTCCGCGATGTAATACATATACCGTGAAAAAAAATGGAAGCATAAATGCAACGAGCATGCCCTACACCGGGTCAACTGCGTAGATGAAGAAGGAAGGCTCTTGACACCAATTTAAGTAGATTGATGACCTCAGAGAGCTGATTGTGGTACTTTAAGGGGCGATTGAAATTTCTTAGTCATGTTGGTTGTGTTTTTTTTAATCTAATCTAATCATACATACTTTTTTACATTCATATCTCTTAATCAAATTATACAAACATTTATTGAAAAACAGTTCTCACCACCTACATGTTGGTCCGTATCCAGAAACAGGTCTTGAGAGAGGCCTGTCCAGTACGTCAGTTTAATATTTGGATTCTTATTTTTCCGCATAAAACGTCCTTTCTTCAAGAGTAAAGAATACATGAATCTATGTGTGATTGTTAGATAGATTTTAGCTTCGGATGCAAAATTTCAGGATAATCCGACGAGAATTGGATTTTATGCGTTGCGGTAAGGAAATTCGTTAAAATATAGTTAATTTTATACCCCGTTCACATTACAGCGTATATCACTTGATATACGCTGTCTTGCAATGAGCACTCATACATCTAGTTTTCACTGGAAATCTTATGTTTGAGTGCTCATTGCAAGACAGCCTATATTACGTGATATAGGCTGTAATGTGAACGAGGTATTAGACTAATACCGCGTACATACTATGGCTTCCCAACTAACATTTTCAGCTTTGTAAGCCAACTTTTCCAGCGTTGTGCTGTAAAGTAGCTGAAATAAAGCTGCGAAACAGCTACAAGCAGAAGCTAGCAAAATAGTTGTGGAGAGCGATTACTCAACATTTTCACAAATATTATTCAATTTGTCAGTAGCACTTAGTAACAGCAGCCAATAAACGCTAATGTCACTTCTATACAAATTTTAATCAATTTGCAACTTCAGCTGCAAAAAAAAAAAACTAATAAAGGCAATATATTACTTATTTGATGGCTCCTACACAACCAACCACTCTTGCTGAATAACATAAACATCAAAAGTGCTTTTTCAACAACTAAATAACCTGTACTCAACTAATAAACTGTGTTAGCGCTACTTTGAAAGCTATTTTACAGTCCACTAGGTTTATTTTTAGACGTGTTATAGCTTTTACTCTTTTCAAAGCGGAATTAACTAGTCGAGAAAAGTGATTCATATGCACTATTATAAAGCCTCTACTCAGCGATCTTGTTGTAGAAGGACATGTGTTTTTGTTTACGTCAGTTCAATGGGTTTGGCGTAGTGAAGTTGGTAGTATCAAGGTTCGCCAATGCGGTCATTTCGAGTTCGATTCCAGGTTCCGGTACAGTGTAAATCATTTGGTGGCGTGTTTATAACTAATTTCGATTAATTTGATTCGAATAAAATAAACTTGATAAATTTCTCCAACAAAAAAAAAAAAAGAGCGTAAACAATATTTAACCTGGCGTCAAAAGAAAACTGTGTAGTGATTATTGGATAATCAGGTAAAGGTTGAGTAAGCGCTTTTCAATTTTCACACACAACTAAACAGCAGGATAACAGCTGTATAGAAGCGTAAATAGATATGCAATTAAGAGCTTGTCCGAACCGTCACAACAGCCATAGCTGACTAAGTTCGCCAGATTTGCTTGTATAGAGGTAGAGTAAAGGTTTCCTCATATCGTATAACATTTGAATACAGCTTGAGGCTGTATAAATGAAATGAGTAAAGCGTTTACATTGCGAAAATTGTTAGTTGGATTATATCATGTAATATAGGCTGTCTTGCAATGAGCCATAGTCTGTACGGGGTGTGTAGGATTTCCAGTGAAGTGAAGAGGGGGAACTTATCCACCTACCCTCTTCTAAAGATCATTCTCTAGCTAATAAATCATCACACTAAAGCTTCATGTTAGCATTTCCAACCAACTCTGAAAATCGTTAACTTCGCGTATGAAGTAACATAAAAACACTTTGAATGTAACAACTCAAGTCGGGAGTAGCCGTCAACAATGCTGATGATGGTACAGCACGCAACAACCACTCTACTGCTTTCTCTCTGAGATGATCACGTTGGTCATGACGAGAGGAGCAACACAATAGTAGGTTAAAGAAGAACTGCATTATAACACACCATCGACTGGAAATGCTCTCGCAACGTGGGACTTTAGGTAGTGATGAAAACGTCGCTAGAACTATTCCACAGCCGCAGTCAGTTTATGAGCAAAAAAAGGGACGCACATTTTTGCCTGTGGACTTGGAGACATACTTCAAGTCCCCGCGTACATCGCACGGGTTAGGCAAAAATGTGCGTCGATCTTTAAAAACTGTCGCATTAATGGCCCTTCGCTCATTTTCAACTTCTATTCAATTTTCATACTGCCGTACTCTAACGGCACCTACCCTCTTCTAAAGATCATTATCTAGCTAATAAATCATCACACTAAAGCTTCATGTTAGCATTTCCAACAAACTCAGAACGTCCTGGCGGCGCCGACTGGGATTGAACCTAGGTCTGCTGGGGTGAGTTGTAATCACGCTTACCTCTACACCACAAGCGCCGCTTCTATTTATGTTGGCCTGTGTATTAAAATTTTAGTATCATACTATATTTCAAATATCTGAAAGCTCAAGTTCACAGCAGCGTTGCGTATAAATTGACCATGAAATAAATACTAAAATCACAAGCTTATCGCATTCTAGGTCCTAAGAAACATGTTCTACCCACAAATTTATTGAGGCCTTGAAATAAGACATTTAACGTTTAATATAGAATCGTTTCCGATAAACCTGTACCTACTTACACGAACAAATCTCTGCTACAGCAGATTGGTGCTGTTTTAGAGTTACTTCGAGTGCGTAAGTGCGTGTTTCTATCGAACCAATACTGTACTATCTCGACAAGCAATCAGGCGCCCCCAACGCAACACTCGGAGCCCCATCAGTGTCATCGACATTCAGCAAACGACCTGGTTCTATACAGCGAACTGGTTGATATTGAATTTGAAATTCTAATACCTCCTGCCAGGTCAGAAAACCCCAGCCACCTCCTAGCCAACCACCATTTCCACGATGGTGGCAGGAACCGGTCTCGAGATGACTCCAATCAGCACCGTCTCAAAACACGCGAGCTTTACCGTACGGACACCTTGCCTTGACGTATGCTCGAACGGATCTGTTCACCCATGGACCTGCCTCCATAAGCGAGGGATGCTTCAATTGCTTTAAATTCGAGAAATGATTATAGTGAATCGCAAAGAGAAATAGTCTGCGAAGAAGTGCAGATCTTCGATCTTAAAAGCAGCATGTATGATTATAGAATTGAATGCGATATTGATCATCCATAGTAGTGGCAGTACTGGCAGTGAGTCGCCATGCCAAGTGAAGTAAACCTACTGCGATGATGTAACGGCAGTGACAGTAACAAGTGACTCCAGTGTTAATGATCAAACCAGATTTCGCTCATTGCATTGCGTGCCCTCTCTTTGCGTTTTCTTATACTTATGCGATCGATTGGTCTAATACGTGTGTCTTCGGTAGAACGAAAATATGTACTTATACCTACACGAAAAAAAAAATTTAAGGGTCGATTTCTTACATCCTCTGCATGTTTTCTTACAACAAATGTAATGGCAGTTTTTATAATGAACTGGAGCGTAAAAATTTTTACAGAATTTATATTTTCACATGAAATCTTCACGAGATGGTTTTCTAGTCGCTGCGAACTTGGGGAAATAAACTTTGTTCAAAAATATGCTAACATAAAAATTACAAAATTATTTAAAAACTAAACCTTCCGACCTTACAAAATTTGTTCATGTGGTGAAAAATTACAAATTATGCATGCTTTTTATGAAATCTGTAATAGAATCATACATTTTCCGGTTGGGTGTATATCTACTTGCGCACAGAATTGTACAGTTGCATCATGAAATGTATCCAGCATTCTTGAGTCTATGCTTGTTGCTGACTAGATGTCTGGACTCTAATTAAGAATGCTTCAATTATAGAACACTGGCGTTCAAGAGGAGATGGCATCACATAGGTATTTACCTGATTAGTGGGTAGACCCAGTGCTATCGTATTTGTTTAGCCCAGGGGACAAGGGAAAGAACTTTTTTATGCGCATGTGGGTACAGTTGCTACAGAACGTGTTTGCCTTAGGAAAACGTCTAAAGCATTACGAACATGTTTAAAACAAATCAATATAAGGCAAATAAGAGAGTTTAAGAAATATTTCACTTTGATATTATAATAATTTTATTATTTTATTAATTTCCTTTCATTCTTTCTTTATCAAAGAGACTTTCAGTCATCGGCTGGTTCATCTCTGCATTATGTATTATGTATTATGTATTATGTAAACATTGATATTATACCCGTCCTTATTTAATCACGCAGTGCCTTTTTGATTGACCGTAGAATATGTATGTTTGGTGTCCAACGTGTCAAAACTTCCTGTTTCACACATTTCCTTGACCCGATAGTTCACTCTCAGTAAAATGATTTGACTAGCAATCTCTGGTCGTATTATCGCATTATTGCTTTAATGTTTATGAAAAGACTGTCAACAGGCAACAACATTCTGTGTACAAAAAATATAAAATTCATAGCGGGGTGAAGTTCATCGAACTGATTTTTTTTTGTCGCATTGGTACTTTTCTATTATAGGCTTAGGTTTATGCACACTAATAGTTTTGTTTTTATTAATGCAGTAATATTTTGCTGTATCGATTTATTTTTGTAATTACTTTGCTTGTGAAAGAAATTATAGGCTTATTGATACATTTTATTATTTTAGCTCGATAGTTGTGAGGCATTTCTTCAGCTATGTGTTATTGTTAACAATATGACTCTAGAGAGATTCCATCCGCAAGCTTCCCAACTTAGTCTGAGTCTCTTGATTATGTCGAATTAAAAAAAAAACAACAACATATAACTGAGATTATTGACCTATCGTAGCGGTTTTTTTTTTCAAGCTTGTGATATGTTTTGCATGCAAATAAACGGGAATCTGAATCTCTACTGGTCAATTGTTGAGTATTCGAACCATTGATGATTTATTTTTATATGTGTTTGCATTAGATGTGCGAAGTAATCAATTTTATTATCACAAATTAGCCATTGCTTATCAGTCACAAGTTGGGAAGCCCTGTGTGATTGGTTGCGTGAGATCTGCTATAATTGTGGATTATGTTTAGTTAGTAAAGCAAATAAATCCCCTATCAATCAATGTTACACCATTAGCGGCGCCGGTAGTGTAGTCAGAGCTGGATTTAGGATCCCGGGGTCCGAGGCTGCTATCATTAGGGAGGCCCCATATTATCTGCTGCCAAAGCTTAAACTGTAAATGAACGATCGTATTTTTCCTACTACCATGTTGAAATGAAATAAAAATATTTTTTTTTAAATCCGAAGAAAATCACCGGGTTAAATTAGTTGGTTGAGCTGGATAAATCTTGATAGTATTTCATTATAAGACTACAATGGTAGCTTTGATGCGTTCCTCTTTACAGAAAAGTAGAGTTTTCAACATAATTTTCAATTTTATATAATTTACGTTTATATTATTCAATGTCTGTTTTCAAATATGCAAATCATAGGGTTGGAACGATTGTTGTCCTTAACTTGAAAGTAACATTTTTCATTGAATTGAAATCAATGTCCAAAAACTAAGCAACACTAAATATAATAAGTTATCATGCGGAATGATAGCGTCATCATAGCCTATTGATTTTATCACCATAAGTTTGTCAATTTTCTTTAATAACCATTAACGCTGGTAGATCACCTTTTCGTTGTGCGTTACTGGAATAAGATCTACCTCCGAACCCTAGTGCTGACAACTTCAGACAAGGATTTTTCAGTAATCAAAGGAAACATTTTAGTCCTTTTTAATTGTTATGCCGTGTTAATAGTGACAAGACTCGAAGAAGTAGTCACAATGCCTGTTGAATTGTGAGGTTAATTTAAATCAAGTTTAAAATTAAAATGAAATATCTTGAAAGAAGAGATACTTCACTATGTAAATTGCTCAGCAGTTATCGACTATAATTAAAGGTAAAAGTGGTTGTTGCTTAATGAACTTGGCAAGTTGCGTATTAAATAGATATGAGCCTAATCATTTTTATCAAATGCTATGTGTGTGTCATGGTCATTGAATATCTGTTTGTATGTGGTTGCGTATATTTTTTTCATTTTCTTTATGAAATTTTCCAAAATTTGTTTAGGGTTGTTTTGGTGTTGCCATGGTGATTGCATTTGGTGAGCTTGTTCCAGTTAAAAAACATCCGTTTGTTTCCTGCCGAGCGTGATCTATTTTGCGGTTTTAGTTAAAACATAAGAAAAGCGTTACTTCCGGTAAGGTGTGCAGCCGAATGCAAGCAAAGTTGAGTCTTGTGGGAGAAAATACATAACGATGTATACCAGGCTTCTATTGTAGAAACTCGTAACTGATAGATCATGGGCGGAATGCTTCCGAATGTTTATAAAAATAGGGCGCACGCTCGATCCAGTTTGGGATACATTATTGACCGCTTTAGAAAACGTAATTTCATTTGAATAGCTTGTTTAAACAATCGTCACGTCGGTCATAGCTTGTTATGATAGCCTGAACAATGCGTAAAGAGCAAATCGAAACATTGAACGTCGCGTGAAAGTGGAACTTAATGAAGGCCTAAGTGCTTTTTTCTAGCTTTTAGTTTTCGAATTTGAAAGATCGTCGGTTGCAGTGGCTTGCTAACTGAGCAGAAAAACGTGGATTTATGATCAAATCGCTTATTCATTTTGTATATTGTGAAAATTCGTCGTCATCGGTGCTGGGTTTGAAAGGTTACAACAACTCGAGTAAAGGTATGATGTGATATGAGAGGCTCGGTGGCCTTAGAGTGTTCGTTTTTACTTACTGAGCAGAACATCATGAGTCTAATCTTAGGCTAATCCACATGCAAGATTCGTCAATCGTTTTATTAACATGACTACATGGTCATATTAACATGACTACTTGGTGATAACAGCAACTCGGTGATTAAAAAGGAACTCGTTTGCCTAGTGGCAAGCGTTTCTGCCTACTGAGAAAAAGACCGTGGGTTCAATCCCAAGCTCCTTCACGTTATATGATCGTTAGGACATCAACTCAGCTTATCGCTTACCAAATTCTTCGTGGTTTCTCGTGGAAGTGCAGATGTGTTCTCGGCTTCCATCAAAGCGAAAAGTGAATTCCAGTTAGGAACGTTGGTCATGTCCAATCAAAAAGTGTTCCAGGAATATTCAGGAATAATTCTTGAATGATATCTGATCATTTGATCAGGGTTTTTCTAATGTATCATCGAAAAAATTGAATTTTTAAAATAATATTATTTTTTTATTTAAATCACTGGTAAATTCTATCAGAAATTGAATTCCAGTTAGGTACGTTGGTCATGTTCGATCAGAAAGTGTTCCATTGATATTCAGAAATAATTTATGAATGATATCTGATCATTTGATCAGGTTTGCTGTAATGTATCATCGAAAAAATGTTATTTTTAAAATAATATAATTTTTTTTATTTAAATCACTGGTAAATTTTATCAGAAAGTGAATTCCAGTTACGTACGTTGGTCATGTCCGATCAGAAAGTTTTCAAGGCATTTTTCATGATGGAGTTTTCCAAGCAGCACCGTGCGTCTCCATAATTATTCATGAAATTAACGGTTTTGTTCAAAATTAGTATAATTTTAGAGGATACAATTAAAAAAAACTGGTTTGGTCCTCAAATTGGCTACAATGCACTTAAGTATAATGATTTATTATATGAAATCGGGCTTAAATTTTCCAAGGAATCCAATTCCGTGTCCAGGATTCATATATAAACCGATTTAAAATGTTTAGTATAAGCATTTAAGTTAAAATAAGAGGTACGTTAAAAATGAATTACTGATTCGTAAAGTACGCATTTGATACGTCACATTTCCGTAGAAATTTAGTCGATCGACTTGGTCATTGCTGAAATCGTATGTCTATCCAGCAAGACACGGGTTTTCCGGGAAGCTTTGAGGTACGTTCAAAATCCTTGAAGGTACGCTATGGTACGCTATTGGTACATTCCAAAACACATATCAACTTTGAAATTCGTTAAGTTTGTCCCGCTGGATAGATTGACGTGAGGATTATTTCTAGTCCCAAGCATTGTCTATTGGTTTTCTGTGTAGTTACAGCTGATCTGGCAATAACAGAGCAGCAATCGTGGGCGGTCAATCATGCTCATGCTCATATGTTTGTCAGTTTTATTTAATGTAGGAATGAATTTCCATATTTACGTTTTTTGTGATCAATTTAATAACGGTATTCAATTTAGAGTTGCATTTACCCTCTTTTTGTTAATGCTACATAAAAACAATACAAATCAGTAAAAATAATTGGAAACATCCATGAAGCATTGATGCCTACATTTAGCTTCAATGCTTCAAAATCAGTCTCCTTAAGAGCATTACTTTCGATGTTCAGCAAACAAAAAGGGTAGGGCGACATTTCATCGAAGGTCAATTAATCGAATGGGCCATTTCCACGGGTGTGAACTTTTCTCAAAGCACAGTAAATTATCAAATCAGTCTCGAAAAAAGATTGAGAAGGTTCGATTTTTTTTCAACCTTGCAAGCTATTCAAATGTAATGCTTCTTTCTTTTGAGCATGAGGAGTTCTTTCGAGTTCTACTGATTTCAGAAATTTTTCAATAATCAAAATTTTTGATTTATTGGAATGCTTCTCTCTAACAAAAAAAAAATGGAATGCTTTCCTTCTTTTAAACATGAGCAGTTCTTTCGAGTTGTGAAATTTGGTGAAATGACCCATACGGCGAACTACCACAGCTAAAAAAAAAGAACTCAGTCATCACTCAGTTATCGATGTCCTCAATGACCTTAATTTGCAATCACTCAAAGCTAATTTGCTGAAAGATCTTTTACCTCACACCGTTTGAAAAAAATCATGTTACATTCGGCAATATCTAGCACACACTTAATTAACCCTATATGTGGCGTAAATGTATACGATATATCATGTAAGCGCGATTTTGCATAAATCAGGAATGTTGTATACAAGCTTGCAAAACAATTTCGATTACTAACAAGCTCAGATATATTGGCAAGCCTACGTATAAAATTAAATCAGAAGTTCAGAACTAAACTTTATGATTGAATGTAAAATGAAAATTATTTGCTTTAGCAGGAAAAATATGATATTTTAAAAATTGCTTTTTTTTAACTCTTTATTTGTTCTAAATTCAAAATAAATTACATTTCATTTTAACCTAGGTGCTCCAGTTACTACAGTAACTTACCAGCCTTAATTGTTATGATATACAGCTATGTGTTTTTACATTGTTCCTGTCTTGGCAATTCAGTATTTTAAACAGGTTTTTTAAACCTGCATGTCAGTATAACAATTGATATCTTGAAACTAAAAACTAAAACTAAATCTTATCTAAGTATAAAGGGAATTAATCGTTGCAATTGAGGATTGCAACGATTTTTGCCTGAAACTATTAATTATTTTGTTGGACATTTGTTCTAAAGTCTCAACATTCGAAATTCTATGTACTTCGGTAGTACTGTACCAGGGAGGCAACTTCAAAATCATTTTCAGAACTTTGTTCTGAATCCTTTGAAGTGCTTTTTTTCCTGGTAGTGCAACAACAAGACCATATTGGCACAGCGTAAAGCATGGCCGGTCTAAAAACTTGTTTAAATATTAGAAGTTTATTAGACAGGCAAAGTTTGGATTTCCTGTTTATAAGAGGATGCAAACATTTTATATATTTGTTACATTTGGCTTGAATGCCCTCAATGTGATCTTTAAAAGTTAATTTTTGGTCAAGTATTAATCCAAGATATTTCACTTGGTTTGACCAGGAAATTGGAACTCCGTTCACAGTGACTATGTGACTACTACTAGCTAAGCTCTAGGCTTATGTGGAAATATTATAAGTCGAGTTTTGGAATCGTTGGGAGAAATCTTCCATTTTTGTAAATAAGAAGAGAAAATATCTAAACTTTTCTGCAGTCTGCTGCAAATAACACGAAGACTTCTACCTTTAGCGGAAATGCCTGTGTCATCAGCGAACAAAGATTTGTGGCAACCCTGAGGCAAATCAGGGAGGTCCGAAGTGAAAATGTTATACAATATAGGCCCAAGAATACTACCCTGAGGAACTCCTGCTCTAACAGGTAGTCGATTAGATTTGGAATTTTGATAATTTACCTGCAGAGTTCTGTCAGTTAAATAATTTTGAACTAATTTCATAATATAAAATGGAAAATTAAACTTTTTCAATTTAGCAATGAAACCTTCATGCCAAACACTGTCGAATGCTTTTTCTATGTCTAGAAGAGCAACTCCAGTTGAGTGGCCTTAAGATTTGTTTGAACGAATTAAATTGGTAACTCTTAAGAGTTGATGAGTAGTTGAATGCCCATGGCGAAATCCAAACTACTCATCTGCAAAAATTGAGTTCGTATTGATGTGAAGCATCATTCTATTTAAAATTATCTTTTCAAAAAGTTTACTTATTGAAGAAAGCAAACTTATTGGACGGTAGCTAGAAGCTTCAGCTGGATTTTTATCAGGCTTCAAAATTGGAACAACTTTTGCATTTTTCCATTTATCAGGAAAGTATGCCAAATGGAAACATCTGGTAAATAATTTTACCAAGAAAGACAAGGTACTCTCTGGGAGTTTTTTGATGAGGATATAGAAAATTCCATCATCACCTGGAGCTTTCATATTTTGAAACTTTTTAGTTATAGACCTTACTTTGTCCAAATCAGTCCCCTAGGAATAAAATATTTTCCCGAGAGAAAATATTCAGAAAATCAGATTCTCAATAGGACTAGTAAGACCCAAACTGAAATTATGGGAACTCTCAAATTGCTTAGCAAGTTTCTGAGCTTTTTTCAAATTTGTGATCAAAATTTTACCACCTTCTTTAAGCATTGGAATTGGCTTTTGAGGTTTTTTCAAAATTTTGGAACTCGGGTCTAATTAAGAAACATTATTTTCAAAATTTTTGTTCCTCAGGGCAGAGAATCGCTTTTTAATTTGTTTTTGCAAATCCCGCCAGATAACTTTCATGGCAGATCGCGTGTTCTTTGATATTGTCTAAAGGAATGTTTGGATCGAAGTTATATTCCATAAATGTTCGATATTGCTCCCAATCAGCTCTATGGTAATTGAAAGTAGAGCTGTTGGGATTACAAATTATTTCTTGGGATATTTCAAAAGTTACTGGAAGGTGATCAGAACCCAAGTCAGCATGGGTAACCAATTGGATACAAAGTTGACATGAATCAGTTACGACCAAATCAATAGTGGAGGGATTTCTTGCAGAAAAAAAGCATGTTGGGCTTTTGGATATTGAATAGTGTAATAACCTGCAGAACAATCATCAAACAGAATATTACCATTGGAATTGCTTTGAGCATTATTCCATGAGCGGTGTTTTGCATTAAAATCACCAATAATGAAGAATTTATACCTATGACGGGTAAGTTTCTGTAGGTCACCCTTGAGAAAATTCTTTTGCTTGCCTACGCATTGGAATGGCAAATAGGCAGCTATAAACGTAAGTTGTCCAAATTTTGTTTCAACAGAAACTCCCAAAGTTTCAAAAACTTTGGTTTCAAATGAAGAAAGAATTTTATGTTTGATTCGTCTATGAACAATGATGGCAACGCCACCACAGGGTCCATCAAGACGATCATTTCTACATATAAATTAAATAATTTGAGTCCTTCTTAACCTTATGGTCAGGTTTAAGGAACGTTTCAGTTATAACGGCAATATGCACGTTATGAACTCTCAAAAGGTTAAATAGCTCATCTTCATTATCTTTAAGAGATCGAGCATTCCAATTTAAAATATTTAAAGCTTTAAAATCCATTACTGAATTTTAAAGTCATGACAATATTATTAGCAAATTTTACTCCAGTTTGAATAGCATCAAACATGGAGTTAGATTTAAGCAAATCAGAAATCATGTCAATTAATGAATTCTGTAAAAATTCCATTTTAGGGGCAGTAATGCTTCCTAAGTCAAAATTGTCAAAATTTCCGTTAGAACGTTGGTTAATGTTTTGATTTCTACCCGCTGCAATAGCAGCATAGGTAGCTCCATTAACTCGCTGAACATTGTTAGCAGCGAGGGGAGTAGGTACAGATGAAACATTTGAAGCAGGGGTGATATTTGTACCTACGGGTACGAATGTAGAATTTGTTCCTCGCTGACCGTTGTTAACAGCAGAGGAATTTGTACCTGGTCGGAAACGTGGAGCGTTTCCTACCTGACGGTTAGAACGAGATTGTAGGATCGCTTTGCGAGTCTTACATTCCCAAAAATTGGATTTGTGGTTTTCACAACAATTTGAACATTTAAATTTCTTAGGATCTTCCTTCACAGGACAGTCGTCCTTTGCGTGAGAGGAATTACCACAATTCATGCATTTAGCTGGCATGTAGCAATTTTTAGTTCCGTGACCCCATCCTTGGCACTTACGGCACTGGGTGAGGTTTTGGAAATTTCCTCCAGTCTTCCTGAAGTGTTCCCACTTCACTGGGACATGGAGCATAAGGCTAGCTTTTTCTAAGGCCTTAAGGTTGTTTAGTTCACAAGACTTGAAGTGAACTAAATCAAAATCATTAGAAATCCCGTTGCGCGAATCGCCAGGACGGGATTTCATTTTCATTTTGATTACTTGGAGTGGCACAACTCCAAGTAATTTTGCCAGTTCATCTTTGATCTGATCCAGGGATTCACCACTGGGCAGTCCTTTCATGACAACCTTGAACACACGTTCAGTTTTGGTGTCGTAAGTAAAAAATTTGTGCTTCTTCTCAGTAAGATACTTGAGAAGACATTTAAATCCGTCCAAGGTTTCAGCCAATACACGGCATTCACCCTGACGTCCAATTTGTAGTGAAAACTTAACTTTCACGAAATTCAAAAGTTCCATGCGAAGAGCATGGAAATCGGAAGTGGTTATCACAATAGGGGGAATCTTTTCCTTCTTGGCATTAAGCCGGAAAAGTTTACTAGAATTTTTCTTGGATGATGGATCATTCTCATCATCCATCAGCAAATCAAATTGATTACTCAAATTAATTTCATCAGAAGGGGGGTCAAGAGTTTGCCCTTTTCTTTTGCGTTTAGGCGCCATGGCGCCAGTAAATTTTTATCCAAATCGACTTCCAAGCAGATTACTATAAGAATCTGAAGGATCGAAGAGGAATTTTTCAAATCGATATCCAAGAAGGATTACTTCGGGTAGCGTCCAAACAAGGATCGAAGAGGAATAAGAGTTGAACAATGTAGACAATTTTTTACAGGTCGAGCACTGAAGTGTTTTTTAAATTTGTTGTAGCTTTAGGTAGTAGTAACACTTCATTCAGCAAAAAGCAAATAGATCCGCACGGCAAGAGAGCACGATGCGGACTGAATTAAAAATGGCTATTTCTCCCTTTGCCCGCTCCTCAAATCCGGCCCAGGGTGTAGTGGTAAGCGTGACTGCCTCTCACTCCAAAGGGCCTGGATTCAAACCTAGTCGTCACCGTCGGGATTTCTCATTCTTCCTCTTCTTCTTCGCATTTCAACCTTATTGTTCATCGCATATTAGCTTATTGCATGCTCTCAACTTAACTCAACGAAAACAACGTATAGTTTATCTAATTTTACATTGAAAATGCTATGTAAAATTAGACGAGTTATACGTTGTATTCGGGGTACTTGTATACAACGTATATTCGTTATAAGTCAGGTAACACAGTAGTATTAGTTGATAACATTCATAGTTGTTACTCGAATATGATTGCGACCAGTGTGTCGGTTTGACGGCAGGTAGGTGCAAATATGCAGACAAGATTCAGACACTAGATTCATTTTACCTTTTTTTTCCTTGATTTGTTTTCCGTCGATATTGTTTTCCGAGCTGAGCACAAATGCCACCGACGCCAGGGAGGCAGCTCCCACACCTGGACCCTACCTATTGACCCATCAACTCATGAACCGGGGCCCAACGGCTTTACTTCCCTCAAGCGTCATCAGAGATGTTATGCCTCAAAACATCCTGGCGGTGCCGACTGGGATTGAACACAGGCCTGCTAGGGGTGAGAGGTAATCACGTTTACCACTACACCATCGGCGCCGCCAAATAAATTCCGAGGAAAATTCCAAGAAAGATGTCCGATGAAGTTCTGACTAGAATTCAAAGTGATTCAGAGAAGAAATCTTAAATAATTGTAAAATGATCTTCAATACAATTCTAGTGAGTGTGTCAAGGTAGATATGACAAAAAATTCTGGAAAGAATTCAAAAATTGATTGGGGATGTATCCCAAAATGGTGGACGATGGCCCGGCAACTGGTGTAATATACGGTTCATTCAGCTGATCTTCGTTCCATAATTCATCTGCATACCTTCTTAGTTGGTACGCAACATCTTCCGTCCGAAAACATCTACGTGTGGTTTTGCACGAGCAGAGGTCTCGTGGCCGTAGAGGACTACCGCACCGGTTCAATTAGCGTTTTGTAGATAGACAATTTCGTGCGGTGGGAGTTAATTTTCAACTCCTGTCAAATCAACAGGCCGCTCCAGTTATTCTCTCAGCAGGGCGTCCCGATATATTGTATATGGTTTTCTTTTTTCTGTTGAATCAATCGACGTCACAAAGGAGTTATTAACCCAAAAGTTGGCCAAAAGCGAAGCGAGCTACTAAAATACGGTGGAGAAGCACTGGCTAGAGCGCTGCACTGGGTAATTTCCAAGATTTGGGAGGAGGAGATGTTACCGGAGGAGTGGATGAAAGGTGTTGTATGCACAATCTAAAAAAAGGTTGACAAGTTGGATTGCTGAGCTCCATTTACAAGGTATACTCTCTTAAATTCTATGCCACCGCCTGTCACCATTTGCAAGAGAGTTCGAGGGCCAATACCAAACGGGATTCGTGGGTGCTCGTAATACCACCGTATAAATATTTTTTTTCATAGATTTCAAATCCGCATACGACACAATTGATCAGCTATGGCAGATTATGCACGAGTACGGATTTCCGGATAAACGGGCGCGGTTGGTTAAGGAGATGTGCGTTGTTCGAGTATCGGGGACACTCTTGAGTACATTTGAATCTCGAAGGAGGTTACGGCAAGGTGATGTACTTTCGTGTATGCTATTCAACATCGCGTTAGAAGGTGTGATAAGAAGAGCTGGGATAGATACGAGTGGCATGATCTTCAGGGAATCCATCCAGCTTCTTGGCTTCGCCGATGACATTGACATCATGGCATGTAACATTGTATACGATGGCGAAAACGTATAGCAGACTGAATGCTGACACGACGAGGATTGGACTTGTCATCAACGCATCGAAGACGAAATACATGGAAAAGGTTCATGGGAAGACTATGTTAGCCTCCCACTCCGAGTTCAGATTGATGGTGGTGAAATCGAGGCGGTCGATGAGTTTGTGTATTTGAGCTCACTGGTGCCTGGAATCGTGCCTACTTTTTTTTTACTCTGGAGGACGCTCCGGTCGAATAAAATTCACCACCGCATGAAGTTGGCTATCTACAAGACGCTGATAACCGGTGGTCCTCTACGTTCACGAGACCTGGACTATGCTCGTGGATGACCAACGGTGTTTCCGAACGGAAAGTGTTGCGTACCATCCACGGTGCAATGCAGATGGATGACGGAACGCAAAGGAACCACGAATTGCACCAGCTGCTGGGAGTTCACACTGCAAAAATTGGGCAGCTATGGTGGACTGGGCACGTAGTAAGAATCCCGAATGACGACCCAGTGAAAATGGTTCTCGTAAGCGATCTATCAGGAATAAGAAGAAGAGGTGCGCAGCGGGCAAGACTTTTTCTAACAGCAGAGGAAATCAAGGCCTTAGCTTGGTTGGTAAGGATAGTACGAAAAAAAAAGTCTGAACAACTCATTTAATAATTCATTAATAAATGGGTAAACAAAATTGTGTAATTTTGAATGTAAGTGCAGAGCGAGTGAGGATTCTGAATAGCACTGATTTTTTTGCCCTTAAATATTTTGTTATTTTCGAAGGACATAAAATTCAAATAAAACCTTGGATCAGCACTATTGTCACTTTAACTCTCAATGGATCATTCGTGACTTGTCCGGATGAGATTTGAACTCGTGACTTTGACGTGAGAAGTATGGATGTTTACCACTAAATACGCCGGGGCGGTCCCCAATTTGTCAATTGATTTATCGATTGTTCAACATTGTGTAGTTACCACCACCTGACAAAAAAAACATGTTTCTAACTAACCCTTGCAATGTTATAGATCGTTGAGCCTAGAGCACCGATTTGATCGCTATTAGACTGCCAAGCTGAAATATTCTCATCTGCATTGTCAATCTGTCAATGTTGATTGGTTTTCTTTATGTATTGTACATATATGGACCAAAGGTAAATAAAATGAAACAGATGTTGGCTAGAAGTGGGTTCAAATAATATCACAAATTATAGTTAATTTTTGAAATTTTATTTTTATCCGCTTTTTCCAAACAAAGTTTGAACCACAAAGATGCGCATCGGAAATTATAAAAAAGTATGTTCTGCTACCTATATAATTATGGTAAATATTTCGACTGGCAAACTTCGAATTTAAGGTTCGTCGCTTGCTTACTTTCGTCCCACTGAAATTAGTGTTCCACATGTGCGCGCTCGCTCAGCTGGCCAAAACTGGCCATTGACCGACCGAGTGCTGCTCTGCTGCCATCATCGCCAGAGCACAAGAATGACAGAGTTCATTGGCCGGTCGATTTTTCTGCCAATGTGTTTGTGATCTATGTTGTTTGGCAGTGTTGTTGCGTTTTTTTTTCCTGTTATTTCACGATCAAGTAAATATTTACCATCGTCAGTACCTACCAATACTCTTCGGTTGGATTCTTGGTTGGCTTTTGTACAATTACTTTCCATTACCAACTGTCGGTCAGGTACCGAAAGCAAAAAATAAATTGTGGTTGGCTTCGAGTGACAGATAGTCATTAGAAGAAGTGTTTTGCACTGCTAAGATTGAATGGATCGATTTGCTCTGGGGGCAATGAAAGAGGAAGGTAAGTTCTTATGGAGAAGATCTGCATTATGATTTATTTGCTGTTTGTAGCGCGTGTAGGTAGTTTGGGATCCATCGTAATAACTGAACAGTAATACTTCTAGTTACTTTGTCTGATAAACTTTAAATTCCAAAATCTCGATTTTTATCGTTTTTGATATAATTTTTGACATTTTCAAACTTACATTAAAATTAGTTATTTGTTAACTTTTCCTATTGCACCAAAGTAAAAGAAAGTACAAAGTGTAGACCGAAATCCGATACTGTGATCTGTAATGAAAATTTTCTGATCAAACAGCATAAGAAAATGTAACTCTCAAGCGATGATTAAAAGTTCGAAAACGATATCGGACTAAAAAAAACAACAAAACGTCGGGTTAAGAGAACATAAAGTAGCTTAAACTCACTCAAGTGTGAGAAGCCAAAACATAACCTAGCACAAACATAATTTATCAAAAATATAATGACCAACACTCCAAAACGGCCACATTGCTTTTGTTCCTCATTTCATTTCCAAAGAACAAAAGCTAACCCACTCAAAATAGCATAACATAAAATAACCTTTGTATGACTAGTTTTGGTTGTATAGCAGTTTACTCAACACAATTCTATGAATTTGTGTTACTCGGGTAATGACGGTAAGCTCCAACTCTTAATAGCGACCCTGTTTGGTGATCTTGTCGATATCGAGGCAGCTGGACATTCTTGGAAGTTACCACCATAAGTGATTCATGAGAAATCGGCTATTGAAATCATTGTATACACAAATTGATTCACCTATTTGGTATGTTTATGCTCATATTTGAATAAATAAAAATCAGTAACCCTGGCAAGTAATTATATGATATTCTGCAGTCATCAGTCGTAACGATTAGTCATGGTGCGAGTGATACTGGAATGTTGTGTTTGTATGCTATCTTGGCACTTGCCGTACTCCTCTGCTCTTGCTTGCTATACCTAAACTCCCAGCAAACAAACGAATAAGCTACCATCGAGAACAAAAACGAAGAAAAACTAAGAGACAAGAACGAATAACAGCACAAGCGCAGGGCACAAACGAAAGCCATGCCAAATGGCAATAACAAGAATAACAAACCAACACAACAACAACAACAACAACAACAACAACAAATAGCCGATCGTAACCAATGATGGTCATGATGAAATTACATAACACTCCGACACGGGCAGAATGTGTGAGAGATTTTACTGTTACCGTGGGTTTCCCGTGCCGACGACGAAGCTGCAGTGGCGGCAATTTGCGCGGGTCGCAGGACATTGACCTTGGCTGGAGCGAATGCCCAGGCCGTGCGATTGCTTGCAGGTATACCCGTATACCGCAGGTTCTTGGAAGGATGGCGGGAGAAGAAATCGTTTTCGCGATGTTCTGCCAACTCTCACTTACTTGCTGATGTGAATCTGAAAGGGGGCACCGAAGGAGGAAATGATCATGAATTGACGTAAATAGGGAAGTAGAAGGTGTCAGTTTTACTTAAAACTGGTTATGTGTCATTGATATAAGTTTTTCACATGCGATGCTGCAGTTTAATCATCAGGTTCCTTTTAGTCATTTCGGGTGATTATCATAATAGGGAGTCATGAATTTTACATTTGATTTTAATAAAAGCGTTGTAACATCACAGCGAAATGTTTAAAATGAGCATTTCAACGCCAAATGACGAATTGGGAAACACGACTTTCTCCGATCTGCATAAAACATTTCATAATTGTGTGTTATGGGCAAGCATTCATATTTTTTCAAAAAATCGGCCATCTTTTTTTCAAAATGGCGTCTCTGCAACTTTCCATTATAATGTAGCACGAAAATGTCACTCCTGATCGTAATGACGTCTGAGGCAAAGTTGTAGGGAGAAATAAAGTCTATTTTCAAAACATAATTGTGCATTGGATTTGTTTTAGTAATTTTTAAATTTAAAAAAAATGTTAAAAATACTAATATCTCAAAAAGTATAACTATAAAAAAGCTCATAAAAATTAAATCTTTGGAATATTTAAAACGAAGGACACTTCAAATATATCGCCAGCCTCATCTGTGTTGAACACCCTAATAGCTCAGCATTACTCAATCATCACGACAAAACGGTCTCACAGTTCTCAAATTGGTTGTTGCCCATAAAGGCAGGCAGTGCTGGCAGTTCTAGTACTGCACTGCTAATATTGTATGCAAATTTTTTAGATGAAATGTTTCCAACACAACGTAGGTTAAATAGACAATGGGGGGAAGACAAGGGAATAAAAATTAGCTAGTAAAGTTCTAACCGCCAAGAAATAAAGATCGTTCAAATTACACAGCAAAGAAAAAAATAATATCAGTGCTAACATTTGAAAACGGCACAAAAGCCATTTGTAAACAAATGGTTTGTGGGCCCTTTACTCACTACTTGAAGTACACCCACGCGACACAACAGCAACATCGGGTAGGGGAAATTTTCCCCTTCCTGACGATGCTGTTGGTTTGCGTGGGCGTTCTTCGGGTAGCGAGTAAAGGGCCCACAAACCATTTGTTTACAAATGGCTTTTGCGCCGTTTTCAAATGTTAGCACTGATATTACATCCAAGAGGATGCACTTTAATCATGTCGAAAATCTCATGTAATTTTTATGGCCACAAAAATAAACAAATGCAGTAAAAGCAGCGCAATGAGAGTTCATGCACTATATTAATGATTATTTTGTCCTTTTTGGCAAGTAATATAACCCCATGTTTTTGACACGATATAGTAATATAACCCCATGTTTTTGACACTTTGATGTGATATCAAAATTAATTTTTTGCTGTGTAAATAAAGTGGTGTGTGAAGTCGAAGTCTTGTTTATTACTAGTGAACAAGAAGTGCCTGCTCTGCAAATATTTCCCGTTCCAATTGATGGTGACGTCCGCGTGTGATCCTGAAATACCCCGCCGGAAACCACGATCCTGTACTAACACGGTCATTTTTAGGACCTCCATAAGTACTTGCTTTTTAAGAGTTAGTTTTCATTGAACGTTCACTCGCGTTGCTGCCAGCCACATCACACCCTCAACCTCATACAGCTCTTTGATAATGTGCACATCAACCGATTTCAAACGTTTGTGGTCAAATACGTAGCAGTATTGAAGTGGTACATACACATTCTCGCAATGACCGAATACCACGTGACTTTGTCATTGGTCATTGACGTCATTTGTCATGTCACTTTGATCAACCAGAAACACTTTGATTAAAGTAAGGTTTTCTCCAGAACGCTGAAAAAAGCAAAAAAATCTCGAATTTGATCGGTTTTTTTTTAAATTATCTATTGAATAAACCAAAAATTCCGTGCGTACTGTGCACGAAAATGCGTAATTTTGTCATCAGAAAACAAGGCGTTTCCGTGATGGGAAAAAGTGGTTTCCCTTACACAGTTGCCGAATATTGATACCGAGCACGTAATCCTACGTCAAATCTGCGGTCGTATCTTGGATACAATCTCTTATTTTTTCTTGAAAGGATTTCAATCCACGTTGTATGTAAGGGAAATGTCGGCTTCGGCAATACCTTAACCCAGCGTTTCTCAATCTCTGGGCCGCGACCCACTGGTGGTTCTCAGGCTGTCAGTAGGCGGGTCGCAGAACATCATATTAAAATTAAAATATAAAGTTTAAAATTCTGACATCATATTTTTTCAATAATTATTCAATCGGAATCATTAATGACGAGCTTTTGGTATTGCTTGAGTAATTTTATTTTAATTTCCTTACTTAACTAGTGCTTCCAAGATTCTTGGCCATTTTGGCACTTTTAGGGTAAAACTTCCCATTATTTAGTGATTTTACACTATGTTTGGCTTTTCTAAGGCCATTTATTGGCACTTCAGAGTCATTTTGCCGATTTAAGGTAATTTTTAATCTTTCAGAGCGTTTTGACGTTTAATGGTCATGATGGCGGGTCCTATTTTATTTAAAAAAAAAGTAGAAGGGTCTGTGCCTAGGGGCACGAACGGAAGCTTGATGTAGGACCGCTAGTGGACGGAATAAATGTGAAGAGCATTTAGTTCTTTTAATTGATCAATTATCTATTATCTTAACTTTTTCCGTTTTTGAATAGCAGGCGTACCAAATTTTTAGTAATCTTTTTCAAAGAGAAAGTTGATTAAGAGAATCAATCAAAATCATTTGCACCCCTGCTTCCAAGTTTGGTTACAAGATTACAACTCTGGAGAGCATTTTGTGTGGTCGTTGGGGACTTGTGGTTCTGAATATGGACAAACAAGCACAGATAAATTCTATTCCAACTCTTTACTGATGTAGGTTTGATGGCCCTGAAAAGGGCCGTTTTATTGAAGAGGACATCCATGACCACTTACGCTTGGCGTGTTTAGTGTAGGTGACAGCATCACGGACCTCATTTTCCAGGAACACCTTCAGCACACCTCGTAGATCAGACCGGAGATACGTTTGACACCACCACGGCGAGCCAGACGACCGATGGCGGTTATCTCGAAGAACTTTGCGATGACGCTTGGCGCCTGCTATTGCTGATCACCACGCCGTCCGAAGCGAAAATGAGCTAACGCCATACAGCAGCGCTCTTTTATATCTTTTCAGGTTGCAACAGAATGATGTGCAACCAAGTGGTATAAAAGCTGCAAAGACTCCTCCCATTATGAGTAGTTTGCTATCAAGTAGCGACTCTGGCTTTTTTTCCGTACACGGCGAATGAGAACGACCCAAATTTGAGTTTAGTTCACTCATAATCGCCAAAAGTGCAGGAACTCAGCGATGAGTAAATTTTCCTGTGGAAAACCTAAAAAATCTGCCAGAAAATGAGGAAATTGACGAAAATTTTATTCAGTCTCGGAGTAGGACCAATAGACTGAGTGAATCCAATCTTTACTTTTCTCAAATTCGGGAATTTTTCCCTGAAAAATCCTGGAAAAACCTGGGAAAACATGAGGCAAATTTACTCATCGCTGAGTTCCTGCACTTTATTTCTTATTTCTGAGATAACTAAACTCAAATTTGGGTCGTTCTCATTCGCCGTGATATCACTTTGAAAGATATCGGCTGCGGTGGTTAGCGTGATTACCTCTCACCCCAGCAGGCCTGGGTCCAATCTCAGTAGGCGCTACCGGCATGTTCTAAGGCATAACATCTCTGATCACGCCTTCCTTCGGGAAGTAAAGCCGTTGGTCCTCGGTTGAGTTGATGGGTCGTAGGTTCGAAGTGTGGGAGCTGCCTCCCTGGCGTCGGTAGCATTGGAGTTCAGTATGGAAAACAAATCTCGCGTCACTTTTCAATAGATCCTATCTACATTGATCGATTCTCTTCATCGACACTCTCTTTCGTAAATAACTCGGCTTCACAAATGTTTCCTGCCGTCTTCGTCGAATTAGATGCTAAATTGTTGCTTCTTCCATCGAAAATATCCGGCCGTGGCGATTCAAAGTTGATAGGCTTGGTGGCCCTGAAAAGAGCCGTTTTGTTGCCAAAGTTGGTGATGATTTAACCTCAAAAAGCAAACAGAATGCGTCTCTGTCACTTCAAAACGTAGATGACATCCATGGCCGCTTATGCTTGGCGTGACATCATCACGGATCTCATTTTTCAGGAACACCTTCAGCACACCTCGTAAATCAGACCGGAGATACGTCAGACACCACCACGGCGAGCAAGACGACGGATGGTGGTTATCTTGAAGAATTTGCGTTTGGTTCTGAATATGGCGATGAGTGTGCAAAGTATTACGCAATTCCATCCTCCCTATTCGCACGCGTCCGAGGATCGGAGGCGAATGCCCCTTCGACTTGTTTCGTCTACTTACTACTCTCTGACGACTGTGCTGGGGAAGCAGCATATGCATGTAGGTAATTGGTGGATTCGACGCTTTTGGACAATGCTGGACATTTACCAGTTTTTTCAATAGTTCTTGTTGAAAATCAACATTCGGAAGCATTGTTATCGATGCGTAGCTATATTTCTGATTGATTGGTGATAAAATTATTGAAATTGGACCAGGGCAGCTGAGTTATTAACGTTCAAAATCTTTCTTAATTTGTTACATGTTCCGTTTTTGGTTTTCACAAAGTGTACCCCCATATAGAAATCAAAGACGTAGTCCTACGTCAAAAAAATCTAGCCATTTTGGCGTTTCAATTTGACGTTCTGAAATTGCCGTTGTCATGGCTCAAATTTGTAAATTAATACGATACGATATTCTAGCATTTAGTTAGTTTATTTCGGATTTGTTGTCAATTATTTCATGTTTAAAATTGATTTGATATCTCCATTCGTCCGTTAATTGTCAAAATAAATTGATTTGATTTATCCAATTTATCTAGTTTTCAGACCATTGTGCATTTTAAAGGCTTTTTTGGCTGACCATTCTAGCGTTCTCAGGATCATTTTGACTCTAAAACATATGTCTTTAATTTTGGTGTGTCGCGAGTTTCTTGCACGTTTCAAAGTGGGTCGCAACCGAATAAAATTTGAAAACCGCTGCCTTAAATAATTATCGTCACCCAAGTTTGGCCAATAGATGCTCTGAAACACAATGTATCCACATGCCAAAATTGAGCTCTCAAGGACTTTGTTTACCCTCCTGACGATGACAGAATATTTTTTTGCCAATGCCGTCATTAATCCTATGTAAATTTTGTTTGATATGTATTGATTTTAATATATTTCTAATGGTTTTCGGTCCCTCTTGGTTGATAACGAGACAATTCTTGTTTTCTAATTCAATTTTAAATTTTTTCACTGGAAATTATTCTCAATATATGATGGTGGATAATACTGCAAGATTCTAAATATTGTTTATTTTCGGAATGATGATGAATTGAGAACATTTTCATGATGTTTGTTTGTCGAGTAGTTTTTGGACGACCTTCTACCAAGGATTTTATGAATATAAACCTCTTTAAATTTATGATTTTCAAGCTTATCATAAATAGGACACGACCCTATTTTGTCGAGATTCAAGATAAAAACCCGAATTTATCCACCTATGGTGTGATCAGACCCTTCTTACTTATTCAAGTTTATTTATTTTATTGTCATTATCAGTGACCAAGCCCCCCACCCCCGTGTCATCCAGTGACGCTACGCCACTGCCTGGGGGTACCCGGAATATATCCGGGTGTAGTCTATTTGGTGAGGCTACCAATCACCTTATCATCGTATTTTAATGTGATTTAATGGGTTTTAATTCAATTCATAATCAAGCAACTTCCCCGGGGTACCCGGAACATGTCCAAGTGTGTCCAATGTGGTCTGGAACACTTAACACGACTTGCATTGATCTTATTTTTGAATTCTGTAGTAATTTGATGTGTCGCATGATGGTTTTGATGCGTTTTTCTGTTAAATCCAGCGTGAAGGCCCATATTCACCGGATCTTATTCCGGTTCACCGATTCCATAGCGTTCAATGGGACCCCAAGACCTATCATTTGGCGCCGAGTTTGTCCAAATCGGTTGAGCGGTTGCTGAGAAACGTGAGCGCATTCATATCGTTACATACACACACACATACACACATACACACGTACACACACACACAGTAAGTGGTAAGAAACGTCATTTCAAACTGCTCAAATGATGTGATCCATTGCTTCGAATTCTTTTATAAATGGATTTAGTGTTATATTGCTACGGATTAAGCCTTAAACATTTTTTTTTATAGTGAAGCATTTATAATTCTCCATCGAAGTGTTTTACCTTCTCAATTGATAATCAATCAATTATAGGATTATTTTTCATTTTAATACATAAAGGACATACTTAAACAGCATTCCCAGTAACGCCTGGTAGATTAAAACTAGGGGAACAGGATTGTTTTTGTAATCACATCTTAGTCCTTTTTACTTTTTATGCCTTGTTGACAATGACAAGACTTGACTTTGTCCACCGAGGATGATCTTGAAACAAGGAAAAAATGAGCTAGTTATTTTTCATGCACGTGATTCTAATATTTTATTCTTATCTAGTTTGAGGTGGTTAAGACTACACACAAAAAAATTAATTGTAGTATTACATCCAAGAGGATGCACTTCAATCATGTCGAAAATATCATATATTTTTTATGGCCACGAAAATAAACAAATGCAGTAAAAGCAGCGTAGTGTCAGTTCATGCACTGTATTAATGATAATTGTGTCGTTTTTGGCAAGTAATATTACACCATATTTTTGACACGATTGAAGTGCATCCACTTTGATGTGATATTAAAATTAATTTTTTGCTGTGCAGGATTGTGATGCATGGTTATTATTTGTGTTATTGCTTGATTTTGTTGCGAAGGAATCCGTTTGTTACTGACAAAGGGGTGCACCTTTGGAGGGTGTTTCAACAATCCGAAGGGTATAAAGAGCGGAACCTTACAATTAGAGTAGGAGCCTTGCGATAAAGAAAAGAATGACAACTGTATCAGAACCGAATACTTCATCATTTCTCAATAGTGATGAAGTGATGAAGTGATGAAGTAACACGATAGTACACTAAACTAAGGACAACAATAGATAAAAGAACTAGTCGCAGTGGATTTATATCCCGAACAGAGGATAAAACAGGTACACCTAATTACTAACAGTAATGTCCCGATTTTTCAGCCCATCCGCGTATCATATTTTTATCTTTAAATAAGTTCACATAACCGAACGGCACCGGTGGTGTACTGGTAAGCGTGATTACCTCTCACCCCAGCAGGCCTGGGTTCAATCCCAGTCGGCGCCGCCGGGATGTTCTGAGGCATAACATCTCTGATCACGCCTTCCTTCGGATGGGAAGTAAAGCCCGGTCCCCGGTTCATGAGTTGATGGGTCGATAGGTAGGGTCCAGGTGTGGGAGCTGCCTTCCTGGCACGTCGGTAGCATTGGTGCTCAGCACGGAAAACAAGATCAACGGAAAAAAACAAACCAAAGGAAAAAAAAAAAAAAAAAAGTTCACATAACCGTAATCCAAATCATTCTCTTTCATCTTCAAGATAAACATAGGCGAAGCCAGTCACCTCGCCTCCCCTTAATTCAGCAACATTAAAGCGCCTGGCCAAATGACGATCGTTTTATTGGCATTCGGTCAAATCCATCATAGTATAATCAAAATTCGCCACCCCCCCGTTATTTGCACCCTGGGAAGATGTAAAGGTATATTTTGGTGCAATATGACCACTGGAAAAAAAAAATCAATTTCTCGTTTCTTTCGCCTGAATCTTAATATGTCATACGGGTCGCTTGGGCAAGTCTCAAGCTCTACTTATAAGGCTAAAATGCAATTTTTATATTCATGTCAATATAAATTGAAAACCAGGAATTGTTTTGCAATTGTGTTTAGTCAGATATTTTTTTATTGCCGCTCTTCTAAAAGATGATACACACCAACTAAAATAAATATGGATTTCGTAGAACAAAGTGTTTGTACGATTTTGCATAATTTTCAATGTAATTTTTCGTCTCACGTTTACAAGTTTGGAAAATTGAGCAAAGTATCTAATACATTCTAGTGAATCCTAATATCGTAAGTTTAAGCCATTCAGTGATAGTTTTCATTAAATTTGATTTGAATATGCACATTTGAAACACATACAATAATTTGCGTCCTGATTATTAACTATGTCAACACACTTGTTATCACATTTTATTTAATTAAATTATTGAATTAAATTTTTTATATAAACAATTCGGATACAAAGAAAAATTAAAAAAGTTACAGACAATTTGTTATGTCCGTTTAAAAACTTTAACAGTCTTTAAGGCAAAATCAGCCTAGCTTTCCATATGCATAAACTAAATTTATTTTGATAATTTAAATTGGTTATAGATGGTCCACAATAGGATGAGAACTATCCTATAATGGTGTTACGCAAATCGAAGGACACGCTTTGGCTTCATGATTGTCTCAATATTATTGTAGCGTTAAAGGGATATGTACAATGTATTCAACAGCATTAAAAAGAACTCCGCGTTCAATCACTACTATAGCAGCTGAAGTCATTCATAGAGATAAAGGAGAAGCCTTTGGCAAACATTTGTGTGAAGGCTGTAATGTGTAAAGAGACCTATCACACAGCGTAGAGCTTGTAAATTACAATTACAGATCAAAAGCGTTACAAGGTTCTCAATTATTTATGTCTATATAGTTTATTATACATTAAACTTCCGCATTGTTAAACATACAATATGTTGACTGTTGTTATAGTACCCTAATTAAATTATTTAAAAGATTATACATCGACTTTATGTATCACGTTGACGTATGAGATAATATCCGATACCTACCGCTCTATTTTAAGAACATTCAGATATCGCTAGCCAATCAGCAAAAAAAAAATCTGAACGAAGGAAAACAACATGCAAAAACACCTCGGATTTTACCAAGTTCATTGCCATTGCCATCATCGTCATGACCACCACCATCATTATCATCATCATCATCATCATCAGCATCATCAACAACAATAACAACAGTAACGCTTTGCGCGAGTAAATAAACCTACACCCATGCAAAACTTCTGGAGCTCCGCGTGTGCTTGGCTGATAATTCGCAGAAATGTTTGGTTAGCACATGGATGAAGAGGACCGGAGATCTTCTCATCCGTTTCGTATATGTAGGTACCTGCACCTTTCTATACAACCACGTCAAAGTACAGTAACCCCTCCATATATGCGATGGTACCTTGTCCTTCAACCAATTGAGCTGATTTTTTGTAGATTCACAGTTCGAAAAAGTAGTGTAAATTTCTGTTCAGTATGATGCACATAAATGGAGCGTCACATATCATGTACGTTTACATTATATGATATGTGAAGTTCTGAGACATTTCATGCAATGTAGCAAATATTGTATACGAGAGCCCATTGTTGTAAACATCATTGTTTACAAGTTGCTCGGTTGCGTGAAATGAAATACAAGTTTACGTGAATGAATGTTTACATCACTATTAAAATTCAGAATTTTTTTCTGTGTGCATAAGTAGTTCATGGTTGATACCAATCACATATAAAAAAAACTTTATTGGTTGAAGAACAACCAAAAATTAGCGGTGGGTGGACGGTACCACCCACCGCTTATATGGAGGGAATGCTGTAAGAGGCTAATCCGTCAGCAGCTATCTCTCACTTTGTAAACAACAATTTCATCCATGGGCGCCCGAGGAGGTTGCATGGTACACATTTTAAGAAGGTGGGATGGTTGCAGAACAGGAGGGGGAGGGGTGCGAAATTCTTTCCACATTTCCCCAATTCACCCAATAATCCTGGGGAAAGAGCGAAAAAAAAAACTACGCATCAGTCAAATTCGAACTGAAGATTGAATCACCCAAAGCGGGGTCATTGGCGTTAGTTTGTAGAATGTTCTGCACAGATAAAAAATCTGAATTTTAATTGTGATGTAAAAATTCATTCTCGTAGACTTGTATTTCATTTCACGCAACCGAGCAACTTGCAAACAATGTTGTTTACAAAGATGAGTTTTTGTTCACAATATTTGCTACATTGCATGAAATGTCTCAGAACTTTACATGATTTATAATGTAATCTTATATGATATGTGACGCTCGATTTATGTGCATCATATTGAACAGAAATTTACACTACTTTTTCGAACTGTGCTGCTTATACATGCAAAAATTTGCTGCATACGACAAATTTTGCCTGTATTAGCTTATCTGCACCTAAAATTGTTAGTTGGGAGTATTTCATTGACGATGATTTCGTTACAATTTGATCCAGCCAACAAAGAAGCTATCTCACGGTAGTTAAATACACAGCTAAAAAAAGTAGTGTAAATTTCCGTTACTATGATGCACATAAATGGAGCGTCATATATCATACAAGTTTAGATTAAAGAACGTGTAAATTTATGAGACATGTCATTCTATATTTCATATATTGTATGCAACTGTCCTCTTTTGTTTGCAACATTTTTTGCAAGCTGCTAGTTTACGTGAAAAAGAAGTTTACATGTATGAATGTTTGCATGCATGGATGTTAACATCGCCAGTAAAATTCAGATTTTTTTGGTGTGTACATCCGTCTAATCGTCTTTATTATGCACTTGTAGCATTTGAGATATCTTCCAAGCAGAAGGATTCCATTGATTCGGGTATCGTTCTATCGGACGGCTCGTTTTTTGAACAATTGTATGATCATATGGCTGGAAGGAGATTCTCTATCATCCCGTGGAGGCGTATAGGTGAATTTACCTATCGATCCTCCAAATCCATACATGACATGTTCAGGGCAATCAGAGGTGCTACTACAAACAGAGAGTAGCAATTTCAAATTTGTATGTTTTGTGGAAGCTGACATTTGTGCCTTTGAAGATCACCATAAGCTGGATCAAATCAAACAGTGAGGAGCGCCCACTGCTATCGGACTTAGTTTCCGTGCTACAATGAGTGGTAGACAATTATCATACATACACCATACAGCAGAAGGAATCCATTGATGCTGAAGTGATTGTAGATGAGTAACCAAAAATGCACTACACATTTTGAAATACATGAAGAAATGCCATCTGGGCCAGGTTTATAAGAATGCTTAAGCGTACTCTCAAAAAAGTCCACACGTCTGATCAAAGTGCTTAAACACTTGATTTTTGATATGCACAATCACATTTATTTTAAGTGTACATATTTCCCCATAGTGCAATGTATTCTACACGTTGATTTCTAGTGTTTGAAACTTTGAAATGTTCATTCCTCGTTCTGCTAGCGAATGAGCAACATCAGGGTCTGTTGTCTCGTCACACGGCATCGCTTTGAAAGTGTTTTTTCACCGCGAAACGTTATTTTCCGGAAAAAGTTTTTGTGCCTCAGGTGACTCGCGCATTTCTGGAGGAAGCAGCCGATCCTGGCGAAGCCTACGGTCGGACTGTCCACCTTTAAAACCCGCTTCGACGATATCGAAATTCGGCATACGGCAAAACACACGGACGGTGTACAACTGGAAACAATAGCCAGCAAAAAGCAGTGAGCCACCGCACGGACGGTGTGTACGACCGGCATCTATTGTGACAGAGCAGCAACAGTATAAGCAGTAGAAATGGTAAGGGCAAATAATAGCACGTATCTGTTTTTTGTATACCCATTCCTCTGACTGTTTGCTTGTGAATCGTCTGTCTCTCCCCCAGTGGAATCGTTCCACATAGGGTGGTTCGTAAATCAAAAAAAGTAAAAAATAATAATTACTTCCTAACGAAAGTTTTAAATTTCGTATGGATGAAGGACAGGGGGGCGTCAAGCCTCCCAATGATAAAGTAAGAAAGCGTCATTACCAGGCGTCTTCTGCTTCGCCTTGGGTTGTCTACTTTCGGCAGAAAGAGAAAGCCCTAAACTTCTTAGGGATTAAAAGAACGTTGACGCGTCGTTTCCCGGGGACCGAATTCCATCAGGTCAATCGGAACAAACTGCGTATAACTGCACTCACATATAAAGTCGCAAATGAGATTGCTGACGACGAGGGTTATAATGAAGAGTATTACGTCTACATCCCATCTCGAGATGTGGAGATAGACGGCGTGGTCTCTGCAGTGAGCCTGACGTGTGATGACGTCATGGAAGGTATGGGGCACCTTCAAAATGCTGCTACATCTACCGTGGACGTTCTGGGTTGCAGGATATTGTATTCAGCGACCACGGTAGATGGTCAAAAGACTTATTCCCCTTCAGGCTCACTACAGGTGTCTTTCGCTGGATCGGTTCTCCAAAAGTTTTTAGAAATTGAAAATGTTTTTTTCCCGGTGCGACTTTTTGTACCAAGGGTATATAATTGTACCAACTGCAAAAAGTTGGGACACACAGCTGCTTTTTGTGACAACAAGCCCCGTTGTGGCAAATGTAGCCAAGACCACATGGAGGGTGCTTGCCAACAGGAAGCAACTAAATGTGCTTACTGTGGCAAAGAACCTCTTCATGCTTTGCAGGACTGCCCCGCGTACAAGAAGCGTACCAATAATGTGAAGCGTTCAATAAAAGAACGCTCCAAGCTGACGTTTGCAGAAATGGTTAAGTTGCAAAATGGAACCTCTGCTTCGTTGGCATCAGCCGCTCAAAATGAAAACACTTTTGAGATTTTGTCTTCCGATGAACTGGACTCTGACATAGCAGATGAGAGTGAGTCTCCGGAGGTACACGCCCCTGGTAAAAGGAAGCCGACTAGCTCCCCGGGAGTGCGCCGGAAAAAAAATAAAACCACTCTCAAAAGCATGCAAAAATCTGAAGGTAGCGGGGATTTATTGAAAAAGCCGAACAAATCGGTAATTGCTGCTCCATCTGATCCTTGCTGCAGCTTTTCCACCCCGCCGCTACCTAATAAAGGTAATCGTAAGAGATTACCAAAAATAAACACTACGTCTACTCGCAATTCAAAGAAAACCCTCCCGTCCAAGCGAGGAAAGATTAAATTTAAGGACATTGTGGATAACATTTTGAATGCCCTCGGCTTTCCCGACGAATCGCCACTTCGAGGGCTTATTGACCTGCTTGTTCCTATAGTCGGAAACTACTTCAAGCAATTGACTGCATCATGGCCCCTCATTGGTGAATTCATATCTTTCGATGGATAATTCGTCGAGTGAGGATCAAGATATGATCACTTTATTACAATGGAACTGTCGTAGTTTAATACCTAAATTAGACTCGTTCAAGTATTTGATTCACAATTCTGATTGTGATATATTTGCACTCTGTGAAACTTGGCTTTCTTCTGAAGATGAACTAAACTTCCACGATTTTAACATTATCCGCCTGGACCGAGATGATTCATATGGTGGCGTACTTTTGGGGATCAAAAAGTGCTACTCCTTCTATAAAATCTCAATCCCAATACTTTCAGGCATTGAAATTGTCGCTTGCCAAATAAATGTGAAGAACAAAGATCTTTGCATAGCTTCTGTATATGTCCCTCCTAGGACTTCCATAAACCGCCGTCAGCTTTGGAGTTCAGTTAATATCCTTCCATCTCCAGTTCTAATACTGGGCGATATGAACTCACACGGTACTGGTTGGGGCGAATCATACGATGACAATAGAGCGGGTATTTTCTATGATTTGTGCGACGATTTCAACTTGACTATCTTGAACACTAATGAAGCAACACGTATAGCAAACCCTCCTGCTCGAGAGAGCCGTCTTGACATTTCTTTGTGCTCTAACTCACTATCATTAGATTGTCTGTGGAAGGTTATCAATGATCCCCATGGTAGTGATCACTTGCCAATTATTATTTCAATCAAAAGTGGTCGTCTAAAAACAGATCAGTCAATTCAAGTTCCTTTTGACCTCACGAGGAACATTGATTGGCAAAAATTTGTATCGGCGGTAACACTTGGTATTGATTCTACCGATCCTCTACCACCACTGGAAGAGTATCGTTTCTTTACCGAACTAATCTACAAATGCGCATTAGAAGCTCAGAAACGACGTGTTCCAAGTGCATCCCTCAAAAGAAGACCCGCCACCCCTGGATGGGATGACGAATGCACAAAGTTGTATCTTGAGAAATCCGATGCCTTTAAAGATTATCGTAGACATGAAAGATCTGAGCTTTTTGAAAAGTATCTAAAGCTTGAAAAAAAGCTTAAAAACTTACTAAAAGCAAAGAAACGAAATTACTGGCGTACTTTCATCGAGGGACTTTCTAGAGAAACCTCGATGACAACGCTTTGGAAAAAGGCTCGCTATATGCGAAACCGCTCATCTTCCAATGAGAGTGAAGAATACTCCTCCCAATGGATATTCGACTTCGCTAAAAAGGTTTGTCCAGATTCTGTTCCAGCACAACCAACTTTACGGGATACAGCCCGAAGTAACGGTTCTCTGGATGAACCATTCACAATACTGGAATTTTCAATGGCACTTCTTTCATCGAATAACTCTGCTCCGGGAAGCGATATGATCAAATTCGACCTTCTAAAAAACCTCCCCGATATCGCTAAAAGACGATTACTTAACCTATATAATTCATTTATGGAATTCAATATAGTTCCACCACACAGCAAAAAAATAATTTTGATATCACGTCAATGTGGATGCACTACAATCATGTCGAAAATATGGTGTAATATTACTTGCTAAAAAGGACAAAATTATCATTAATACAATGCATGAACTGACATTACGCTGCTTTTACTGCATTTGTTTATTTATGTGGTCATAAAAATTACATGAAATTTTCGACATGATTGTAGTGCATCCACTTTGATGTGATATCAAAATTATTTTTTTGCTGTGGCAGCATGGAGACAGGTTAAAGTAATAGCTATTCAAAAGCCTGGGAAACCAGCGTCTGATCACAATTCTTACCGTCCGATCTCTATGTTATCATGCCTGAGGAAATTATTAGAAAAAATGATCCTATTTTTTTTTTATTAATTACTTTATTTGTACAGGCTCAATCGAATAAACTTTACAGAGCCGAGTTATCATTTTTGTTATACATTATTGATTTCTTATATTTAAAGTTAAAGGAGCTGGACCGGATACTCGCGGTTGTCTCGAGGTTAGTGGGGGTTTACATTTTTTTTGGATGGGAAAAGGGAGAGGGAGGTTTGAAATGTGGTTTACGATACAAATATTTAATTAATCCTAAAACATGAACTATTTTCTATTCATCTTGAAAACAAACATAAAAAACCCACACGTACAAAATACAAACTAAACACAAGGTTAATAAAACTTACAATCTAATGTTAATATTCTTAAAGTAAACATATATGAGTTTCATAAACTCCAGATCGCGTCTAGCCAAAATATCCCGAACTGGAACATTAGGTTGTCTACCTCGAGCCCGAAGGGAATCGTACAGTTCAGATCTGACTCCGCGATGCTCAGCACAAGACCAAATAATGTGATCTGCGTCCTGGTAACCTTGTCCACATTCACAGAGATTGCTGTCCTTCAGCCCAACACGGAACAAGTGAGCGTTTAACGAATAGTGATTGGACAGGAGGCGAGACATCATACGAATGAAATCTCGACCCACATCCAACCCCTTGAACCAAGAACTCTTCGACACCTTAGGGATGATCGAATATAGCCAACGTCCCAAACTCCCTTCACTCCACTTATTCTGCCAGCTGACGAGTGACTGTTGACGATAAATGAAGAAAAATTCATCGTAGGCGATTTGTCGATCGTAAATATCGCCTTCCATAGCGCCCACCTTAGCAAGTGAGTCAGCCATCTCATTGCCCGGAATCGAGCAATGAGATGGGACCCATGCAAAGGTGATGACAAAAGAACTTAAAGATAAAGCACTCAGAAGCTCTCGTATTTTCATGAGAAAATACGAGGAGTGCTTTACCGGCCTCATGGATCGAATAGCCTCGACAGAACTGAGACTATCCGTAAAAATAAAATAGTGATCTGGTGCAAGTGAGGCGATCGTTTCTAGCGTATAATGTATTGCCGCCAGCTCAGCAACATATACGGAACAAGGAGCTTGAAGCATTCGAGAGGCGCTATGAAATTCGTTAAAAATACCAAAACCAGCGGACGACTCTATTAGTGATCCATCTGTGAAGAACGATCTTGCGGAATCAACTTGGCCAAACTTTGCAGCGTAAATTGACGGAACAATCATGGAACGATGATGTTCTGGGATCCCACGAATCTCCCGCGTCATAGATAAATCAAAACTAACTGAATTGCCGAAGTCGGAGAAGCATACACGATGAGGATTATGCTGTGAAGGGCTGACATCCTGTGTTATGTACACGTAGTACAATGACATAAAACGAGTTTGAAAAATGATCCTATTAAGACTTGACCATTGGGTTGAATCAAACAATCTACTTTCAAATACGCAATTTGGTTTCCGGAAGAGTAAAGGAACAAACGATTGTCTAGCGATGCTTTCATCTGATATTCAACTGGCCTTTGCGCACAAGGAGCAATTGGCTTCAGTCTTTTTGGATATTAAGGGCGCATTTGATTCGGTTTCCATAGAACTACTGTCAGACAATTTGCACAGTAGTGGATTACCCGGTATTTTGAATAATTTCTTGTATAATTTGCTGTCAGAAAAACAAATGACCTTCAAACTAGGTCAACTGACAACTTCTAGAATTAGCTACATGGGCTTACCCCTGATGTGTTCTAATTTAGAGTGCAAACGATAAATGTCGTTAAACGAAAACACCATACGATGTTACGTATGACAGTTGGGTCAGGTCGACAAGGTCTGATCGTATGAAAAATAAAGAGGAAGATCATTCCAGTCTGAAACATCAAACGAAGTAGAGTTTTTTTTATTTTGCTCCGCAAAGTCCCGGTTTTCTCCAATATAAGTATAAGATACTAAAGTTGACGACGAGTGATAAAGTGAAGTTAGTGGTGAATACGGCCGTTTTCTCGTTTTCCACTTTATGCGGTGGAATAAAGCTTCGTCGGTGATAAAGCTACCCGTAGCATATAGCGGTGGCATCAAAGGACGCCTGATACAAAGCCGACGGGAAGTTCGCAACCAATTTACTGCTCGCTGCAGTTGTTTCCTTGCCGGCTCAGTTTTGCCGTAAATCTCGCTGTGAGTATTGCAGAGAAAGGGAATTTTTTTTTGCGTGATTTGGCGATACAGTGTAAAATTGTATAGCGTTGCGTATTCTAGCACCATTTTGTGCTAAAGGTGATTTTTACTCTAATCTCTTTTCAGCCACACAGAAGAGTTTTTTTTGGCTTGTGTTTCATTGTCCCTTTTATGATAAAAAAAAGAAAACAAAAAGAAAGTGGTTGAAACAAAAAGTTCTTTATATTCTTTTTCTAAGAGAGTTCTTTTTCTATTCGTGTATAGGTTACAAAAGTGTTTGTCCTTTACAAGGACATTTGGCCATTTTGTGGAAGGTTGCCATCAAGGTGAAAGGATTTTTCGGTGGTTCAGTTGGTGATTGCGAAGATTAATTGATTGGGTTCATCCTTTCGACGTTGGATCCAGATTGATACAGATAGGAGCTAAGTAAAAAAAAAAAACAAGCAACGTCAACTGACGGCTCGTGTGGCTGCCGAAGGGCTGTGAACAACGAGTTGAAATACCTCAACTTAGACGGCAAAGGCTGAACAATCTTCACTGGTGAGTCTGCATTTTATTTTTGGGGAAGTTAATTTTTTTGGAAAAAGTGCTAATTCAATTGATTACTGGTATTAATTTCGGCGAGTAAAAGCTACCATGGCTCAAGCCAATATAACAACTACGTTAGAGCCTTACCGGAAGGGTAATTGCTTTAGTGATTGGGTGGAAAGGCTAGGATTTTTTTTCAATATGAATAAAATTCCTGAAGAGGACAAGCGTGATCATTTCATCACGCTTAGTGGGCCTGTAATTTTCAGGGAACTCAAGCTACTATACCCTAACAGTGATTTAGCTGAAATTGCCTATGCCGATATGGTTTCTAAGCTAAAGGCCCGACTTGATAAAATAGAATCAGATTTGGTTCAAAGGCTCAAATTTAATGTAAGAGTGCAGCAACCGGATGAATCGTTGGAGGATTTCGTGTTGTCTGTGAAATTGCAAGCTGAATTCTGTAATTTTGACAATTTTAAATCTTCGGCAATTAGAGATCGCATTGTTGCTGGGGTTCGGGATAAAGCTCTTCAGCAAAGGTTGCTAAATGAGGAGAAGCTTACGTTGGAAATTGCGGAGAAACTTATTGCGACCTGGGAAATTGCCAGAAATAATGCCAGAAATATGGATTGCAGCAGCGGCATGGATCTGGTGGCTGCATTGAAAGCGTCAGGTAGTACTGGGTCTAGATTGGACAAGTTAGCTGCTACCATGGATTTGGCGCAAAGGATGAATAATGGTGGCGTTAGTCGTAATAAGGGATCAGTGAAGAACAGACTAGGTTATACACCGTATCAGAAAAATACATGGCGGGACAGACAATGGCGGAATGGAGAATCGCAGGACAGGCAATGGCGGAACGAACAATCGCAGGACAGGCCAAGATGGAGTGGACAATGGCAGACTAAAAGAAATAATAATAGAGAGCAACGCCCTGATTATTCGCAGATGGTCTGTGATTTTTGTGGTGTAAAGGGTCATATTAAAAAAAAATGTTTTAAATTGAAAAATATGCACAGGGATGCCGTAAATATGGTAAATCCAAATGCTTCGGCAACAAATCCAGATGAATATTTGAGCGATTTGGTTAACAGAATGCGAGCGGACTCGGAAAGTGATAATGATGTTGAGGGTGAGACAAATGTTCTTCAATGTATGCACGTTTCTTCTATTGGTAAAATCAGTGAACCTTGTCTGGTAAATGTGGAAATTGAGAATGTTATGATTAATATGGAAGTGGATTGTGGATCGTCTGTGACCGTCATTAGTAAAAAAAAATATTTCGATAATTTTAAGAAGGTTTTGGCGAAAAGTAAAAAAAAGCTAATAGTTGTAAATGGTACAAGTCTTGTAATTGAGGGTGAAGCGAATGTTTCAGTGAATTTTAAGGGCATTTCAAAGAAATTGAAACTTTTGGTACTGAACTGTGATAATAACTTCATCCCATTGATGGGAAGGCCTTGGCTTGACGAATTTTTCCCCGAATGGAGACATTTTTTTGTTAATTCTATTATGTGTAATTTTATGACAAATCAAGAAATGATTAATGATGTTAAGAGCAAATATAAAGATATATTTATTAAGGATTTTTCTTCTCCAATCCAAGGTTTTGAGGCCGATTTGGTTCTAAAGTCGGAAGTACCTATTTTTAAAAAGGCCTACAATGTTCCCTATCGATTGAGGGATAAAGTGTTGGATTATTTAGCAAAATTAGAAAGTGAGAGGGTAATCACACCTATTAAAACTAGCGAATGGGCATCTCCTGTAATTGTGGTTATGAAAAAGAACAATGAAATAAGGCTTGTAATAGATTGCAAGGTATCCCTCAACAAATTTATTATTCCTAACACGTATCCTTTGCCAACTGCACAGGATGTTTTTGCAGGATTGGCGGGTTGTAAATTTTTTTGTTCATTAGACCTTGAAGGTGCTTATACCCAATTATCATTATCTGATAGATCCAAGAAGTTTATGGTAGTGAACACCATAAAAGGGCTTTTTACATACAACAGATTACCACAAGGAGCATCCTCAAGTGCTTCCATTTTCCAACAGGTAATGGAACAGATTCTGAATGGAATTGAGCATGTTTCTGTTTATTTGGATGATGTGTTAATAGCTGGGAAAGATTTAAATGAATGTAGAGAGAAACTATTGTTGGTTCTTGACAGGCTAATGAATGCGAATATCAAAGTAAACTGGGATAAATGTAAATTTTTTGTCACTGAATTGGTTTACCTAGGGCATGTTATTAGCGAAAGAGGGTTAATGCCATGTGCTGATAAAATTTCTACGATAGAAAAGGCAAACGTGCCACGAAATGTGACGGAGCTCAAATCTTTTCTTGGATTAATAAATTACTATCACAAATTCATTCCAAGATTGTCTTCAAAACTGTACCACTTATATAATTTGCTGAAAACTGATATAAAATTCACATGGGATGAAAACTGCAATAGGGCATTTGAAGAAAGCAAAAAATCATTATTAGATGCAAAATTTCTTGAATTTTATGACCCAAATAAACCTATTGTTATTGTTTCGGATGCATCCGGGTACGGTTTAGGTGGAGTGATGGCTCATATTATTGACGGAGTTGAAAAACCGATATATTTCACTTCATTTTCGCTGAATGCAGCACAAAGAAATTATCCGATTCTTCATTTGGAAGCGCTTGCTTTGGTATGCTCAGTAAAAAAGTTCCATAAGTTTTTATATGGCAAAAAGTTTTTTATTTACACAGACCACAAACCATTGGTGGGAATTTTCGGAAAAGAAGGGAAAAATTCTATTTATGCTACTAGATTGCAAAGGTTTGTGCTTGAAATTTCAATTTATGATTATGAGATTCAATATAGGCCATCAGGAAAAATGGGAAATGCTGATTTCTGCTCGCGGTTTCCCTTAGATCGGGCAGTCCCTGATGAATATGATACAAGTTTGATCAGTAGTATAAATTTTAGCAGGGAACTCCCTATAGATTTTTCTGTGGTGGCTAGTAAAACGAAGGAGGATGATTTTTTACAAACTGTGATAACATTCATGCAAAAGGGTTGGCCTGTTAAACTAAATAGACTTTTTATTAACGTGTTTGCAAATCAAAAGGACTTGGAACTGGTGGACGAATGTCTGTTGTATCAGAATAGGATTGTAATACCTCTGTCAATGCAAAAGCAGATTTTGAAACTGTTACATGCCAACCATTCAGGAATTATTAAAATGAAACGATTAGCTAGGCAAAGCGTTTACTGGTTTGGTATTAATAGCGACATCGAGAAATATGTAGCAGAATGCGACATTTGTAATAGTATGGCAATAGTTCCAAAGGCGAAAATTGTTTCCAAATGGATACCAACAACAAAACCTTTTAGCAGAATTCATATAGATTTTTTTTACTTTGCACATCATACGTATTTACTGATAGTTGACAGTTATTCCAAATGGGTAGAAATTGAGTGGATGAAGAATGGAACTGATTGTGGAAAAGTGTTAAAGAAATTAGTAGCTTTATTTGCTAGATATGGTCTGCCAGACGTTTTAGTTTCTGACGGGGGTCCTCCATTCAATGCTTTCGCCTTTGTTGACTTTTTGAAGCGGCAGGGAATTATTGTTCTAAAAAGTCCACCTTACAATCCTTCCAGCAATGGCCAGGCTGAAAGGTTGGTGAGAACCGTAAAAGATGTATTAAAGAAGTTCCTTCTAGATCCGGAGTTTTCGCATTTAGACTTGGAGGACCAGATTAATCTTTTCTTAATTAATTATAGAAACAACTGCCTAACAATGGATGGGAATTTTCCATCGCAAATCATATTTTCATACAAACCAAAAACAATTTTAGATTTGCTAAATCCAAAGAACCATTATAAAAGACACTTGCATATGGAAACCTCGCATGATAAGAATATTACTAATAACAAACAACTCGTACCTATGCATGATGATGTCAACTCAAAGGATTGCGGGAATGTCCCGAAAGCTATAAAAGATCCTTTCGAATATCTGATGGAAGGGGATGAGTTGTGGTATAAAAACCACAACCCCCATCATACTGCTAGATGGCTTAAGGCAAGTTATATTAAAAGGCATTCTCGCAATACTTTCCAGATTCGAATTGGAAACGTGCCAACAATGGCGCATCGAGGACAGCTTCGCATATGTAAGGATCGGGACTTCTCTGGGAAGCCAAATGTTTTGTTAAGTCGACGACAATTGCAGCCCGAGTCAAGTGACAGCAACGAGGCATTCCATGGTTTTACTGAAGAAGAAGTTAGAAGAGGCAGGAAACGTAAATACGTGTTCGAGAATTTGGAAAGTGAGGTTGAAAAGTCAACAGATTTCGCCCCTAGGCGTTCTAAAAGAATAAGAAAAGCTAACATTGATGAAGAATTTGTATATTAATTTGTAATAATTTTTTACGTTCTGATTTGCATTGTATGAAGCTTTGAAAAAGAAGATTATAAGAAATTGTTGTAGTAGTGAATTGAATTGTAAATGCTTTCTGAAGAGGGAAGAGCTGATGTGTTCTAATTTAGAGTGCAAACGATAAATGTCGTTAAACGAAAACACCATACGATGTTACGTATGACAGTTGGGTCAGGTCGACAAGGTCTGATCGTATGAAAAATAAAGAGGAAGATCATTCCAGTCTGAAACATCAAACGAAGTAGAGTTTTTTTTATTTTGCTCCGCAAAGTCCCGGTTTTCTCCAATATAAGTATAAGATACTAAAACCCCAAGGTTCATGTTTAAGTCCCTTACTTTATAATTTCTATGTCAAAGATATTGATAACTGCTTAGATAATCTATGCACGCTTAGACAGCTTGCAGACGATGCCGTGGTTTCCACGAGAGGTCCACGTGCAGAAATCTTGCAAAGACCATTGCAAAATTCCCTAAATAATCTGTCTCTCTGGGCAAGAAATTTAGGGATCGAGTTTTCACCGCAAAAAACTGAATTGGTAGTGTTTACAAGGAAGCGGTTTCCAGCCCAACTGCGTCTAAATATTTTGGGCAGAGACATTACCCAGTCTTTAACCTTCAAATACCTTGGAGTCTGGTTTGATTCAAAATGCACTTGGGGTACCCACATTACGTATTTGAAACAAAAGTGTCAACAAAGGATCAACTTTCTACGATCAATTTCCGGGACATGGTGGGGTGCTCACCCGGAAGACCTCATTAAACTATATAAAACGACTATTCTTTCAGTTCTTGAGTATGGCTCTTTTTGCTTCCTCTCGGCAAGAAAAAACCACCTAATCAAATTGGAACGTATTCAATATCGTTGTTTACGTATTGCCCTTGGCTGTATGCATTCAACACACAATATGAGCCTAGAGGTCCTAGCGGGCGTAAAACCCCTGCAGAACCGTTTCTGGGAGCTCTCATTAAGAATATTGATTAAATGTAGTGTCAGTAACAACCTTGTGATTGAAAACTTCGAAGAAATGCTCGAATTGAGCATCCAGTCTAGATTCGTGCGAATCTACCTTAATTATATGTCATCGGATATTAGCCTTCCTTGCTATAACCCCTCTCGTGTATGCTTTACTAACTACAGTTCCCCCATTGACTATGATCTCTCCATGAAACAGGCTATTCAAGGAGTTCCAGATCAACTTCGACCTATCTCAATTCCCCGCATTTTTGCTGAAAAGTACCAACAAGTCAATTGCAATAGAAGATTTTTCACTGATGGATCACGCATTGATGGATCCACTGGCTTCGGCGTCTTCAATGAATACTCAACCGCCTTTCGGAAACTTCAGGAACCTTGTTCCGTTTATGTTGCTGAGCTAGCAGCAATCAACTTCGCATTGGGGATGATTTCCGATATGCCCATAGACCATTACTTCATCTTCTCGGATAGTCTCAGTTCGATTGAGGCTATTCGGTCGATGAAACAAGGTAGGCACTCATCTTATTTCCTTTCAAAGGTAAGGGAGCAGATGAGTTTGCTGGTCAAAAGATCATATATGATTACCTTTGTATGGGTCCCCTCACATTGCTCAATCCCAGGCAATGAGAGGGCAGACTCTCTCGCAAAGGTGGGCGCACAACAAGGCGAGATTTATGATAGAAGAATTTCACATGATGAATTTTTCCCATTAGTACGTCAGAGTTCTCTTTTAAGTTGGCAAAACGATTGGACAAGTTATTCCCTTGGGCGGTGGTTACATTCCATTATTCCAAATGTTTCTTCGAGAGCGTGGTTCAAAGGTCTGGATGTAAGTTGGGGATTCATTCGAGTGATGTCAAGACTTATGTCCAACCACTACTCGCTAGACGCACATCTCTATAGAATAAACCTCGTTGACAGCAATATATGTAGGTGCAGAACCGGTTATGATGACATCGATCACGCAGTTTGGTATTGCCCGGGTAATGACGCCTCCAGAGCACGACTATTGGATACCCTAGTGGCCCGAGGTAGACAACCCTTCCGTGAAGTAAGAGATGTATTGGGAACACGTGATCTTCCCTACATGCAAGCGATCTACGAATTCCTTTGTTTGTCTGATTTTAGAGTTTGATGTGACTATCCCCATCCTTTCCAAACAATTTCCCGCCATTGTGTCCCAGTCTTATTATCCTCCTGTTCCTGTGCTACTTGCCCCTGTCCAGTCAGGATTTGGTCAACCGTCCGAGAGTAGTATCTGAAGGAGGCTTCAGAAACCAGTTTCCTACCTAGATCCTTCCAATTGAAATTGTTACCCATTAACCTCGAGCCCGCCACGAGTAATTGGTACCCAATACTAACCTAGAAATACTGCTATTTAAAATGTAAATCAAACATTACTGATTTTGGCTCCGCAAAGTGTCACACACGACTGAGCCTAGTAAATAAACGAACTAGTTAAAAAAAAAAAAAAAACTTTGAAATGTTGATAATATTTCTGTATCAATTTAAGTGTATTGCACATTGAATGAAACTACTGTTCAAAAGAGATGGATTTGAAGTGTTTTGTATTTCAATACTAGGTATGTGAATTGCATGATCTGCAAGGTAAACATCGAAAACATGAGTTATGACTTCATCCTTATAAACCAGCCTCATATATGAGAACAACCGTGGCCCAGTGAGACCGAACGAAGACAACGGCAGCAGCACACCCCAAAGAGCCCTATTAAAAAAGACATATGTAAGCTCTGTCCTGCCCCCTCTGGCAGCTTTGTTTTTTATATTTGTCGATTCAATTCGACTCCAAAGACAAAGTATGAGTTGATAAACTAGAATATTGTAGAACATTGAACTGTGATGTGCAAAGCTATTGAAATCACCATGTGAATCACATATACTCCAAGTGGGTCACGATTCGAACCAATGGTGTTGAGGCATGGTTCACAACATAAGATTCACACATGAAATGAATGTGTTTCACAATAAGTGCTCAATGTGTGAGACAGATGATGATGACGTGTAGAATTTTTTGAGTGTGATTCAACCAATGCGTCTCTTGGAATCAGATCAACAGCAACATCAATCTCAGGCACTATTTGCACACGAACTTGCCAGAATCTCACACTTTTCTTTTACAGAAAGAGCATGGACATCTCCTATGTGCATCGAAGTCGGCAAACCTTACGCTTTGAATTTGTGAAGCTACAAAACCGTTTCGGGTTACACCGAAGATCATCTTTTTTGCATCTAAGGGACCATTATTACGTAAGATTTTCCAGGGATTTTTCTATCCCAGCTCCCCTCCTTTTTGACGTAGATCTACGTCTTTGTCGACTATACTGGGGTGCAAATCAAAACATATGAGTGGTGAAATAGTGTTAGGTTTTGAACACTTGTAACTTTGTCATTTATAGATGAAATTTAAATCCAAATACGCTAATCGATAGGATACTTCTTAAAGAATCTGCTAAAATAAATCCTTTTCCAATTTTTAATCAGGCTCCGAGAGAAAACGGAGAAGAAGAACAGCGGTGAGGGTAGCTTGAGTGTACCTATTTCGAATAGGTACGCAACTCTTCCCACCGATGTAGGGAATCCCACCTCAGACACGGTGAAGCGGTCTAAGAAGAGGAAGAAAAACCAAGGCCAGTCCGATGGTGCGAGTGGACGGGACGATGCCACCGCGACGAACGTCAGCGTCATTGGTGATTTCGGCGACGCCGTCGACAACGAAACTGCTGCCAGTGCAGCAAAAATGAAGCTTCCTCCACTGGTGGTGAAGCAAGTCCCACTCAACACGCTGATTGGCGATCTTTCATCGCTGGGCGTTGCAACTGAGTTTAAGCTCGGCAGGATCGGCACCAAGGTGATGCTCCGAACGAAAGTGGAGTACGAAGTGGCCGTGAAATATCTGAAGGATACCAAGGCGGAATTCTTCACGCACGACATCCCCGGTGAGAAGCCCTTCAAGGTAGTCATCAGGAGTCTACCAAACTTCGACCCCAAGATGGTCGAAGCTGAAATCAACCGGTACAAGCTAGCCCCAATCGCTGTCTTCCGAATGACAAGGAGAGACGAAAACGTAAAGACGTACCCGGATTGTCTTTTCCTGGTGCACTTCCAGAAAGGGACGGTGACGCTCAATGCGCTACAAGCCATCCGATCGATCTACTCCATCATCGTACAGTGGGAGCCATACCGTGGCGGCCATCGTGACGTAACGCAGTGTCAGAGGTGCCTCAATTTTGGACACGGTACCCGCAACTGCAACATCAAGCCACGCTGCAGCAACTGCGCTCAAGAACACGCCACTTCCAACTGCCCTGCGGATGGAGCCGTGGCGATAAAATGCGCAAACTGTGGTGGTGCACATCAAGGTTCCGACAGACAGTGCTCCAAACGCGAGGACTTCAAACGCATCCGAAAGCAGGCGTCAAGCAACAATCAAACAGGACGCAAGAAGGACAAAACCCCAGCATTCAGGACGGAGGATTTTCCGCCTCTTCGTGCTCCCAGCAAAGGCAAGCGAATTCGCGGGTGCAACCCACCCCCCCTCAAGAAGCTTCCGGTGATTCTGCTGGCCAAAGCTCTCCATCCCCCCCTGGATTCTGAAGACAACAAACAGCACAAAACAACAACCCCGATCTGTTCTCAGCGGATGAACTGATGGAAATTTTCGTCAACATGTCCGGTGCTCTTCGTAAGTGCCGCAATAAGCCCGAACAGATCCAAGTGCTCGGTAAGTTCATCATCTAGTATGGCGTCTAAACCGCTAACTATCGTCACCTGGAATGCTTGCTCTGTATGAGCAAAAGAGATTGAGCTTGCCGACTTCCTCCGCAAGCACAGCATCGACGTGGGCCTTCTAACCGAGACCCATCTAAAGTCCGACGACAGCTTCTGGTTGCCTGACCACAACATTATCCGGCTTGATCGCACCAGCTCCAGGGGGGGTGGTGTAGCGGTCGTCGTCAAGAAAGGAATAAAATGCCACACTCTGTCCCATATCCGCACCTCTATCATCGAGGCCCTTGGTGTGGAGGTGGAGTCGTCGCCGTCTACTGCCCTCGACAGTGTGCCGCCAGCAGCGGACTAGCGGCTAAATTCAAGAAAGACTTGTCCACCATCACCCGTACTGGTTCCCGCTTCGTTGTTGGAGGCGATCTGAATGCTCGCCATGAGGCCTGGCGGAACTACCAGCAGAACCAGAACGGTCGTCTGCTGCTCGACCATTCGCAGCATGGGCTGTACTCCGTTTGGTTCTCGGACGAGCCAACATTCATCTCACCGGCAGGCAACTCATCGACGCTAGACCTGTTTCTTTCAAATACCGGCTTGTCCAAGCCGGTAGCCTTAAACGAACTCAGCTCCGACCATCAATCGGTGGTGGCTGAACTGGGATACAACGTAGCTCCTGCTCCAAGCCTGCGCAAGGACTACCATCGCGTAAACTGGGCCCAGTTTGGACGCGTGGTAGACAGGCACATCATCAACAACCCGCCGCTTGACTCCGTAGAGGACATCGACCGAGCGTTGGAGGGACTCCACCAAGCCATAACCGTGGCTGACGAGGCGTGCGTCCGACGAGTTCCTGTGAGGGGTAAGTTTATTACCATTGATTCCCACACCCAACTCTTAATTCGCCTGAGAAATGTTCGTAGACGCCAGTTTCAGAGGACTGGAGATCTAGCGAGAAACGTGAAATGGCCAATCTGAGCAAGGAAATTGCTTCCAGAATGGTCTCACTCCGGAACGAAAGTCTCGGGCATGTTGTCCAGAATCTGGACGACCGCTCCAGACCATTCTGGAAGGTTTCCAAGGTCTTAAAGATGCACCCTAAACCCATTCCACCACTCAAAGATGAAAATGATGACGATCGGCTCATAATCACCCCTCAGGAGAAAGCAAATGCGATTGGTGAGCATATTGCCAAATTGCACTTGCTTGGCTCCAACATCCAAAGTCCGCTCGAAGTTCAGGTTGAGCAATGCGTACTCAACCTTGATTCCTCCCCTTGTGCCACAGGATAGAATCACAGTGGAACAGATTTGCTCAGCGCTGAAATGCACCAAAAACATGAAGGCCCCCGGGTTTGACGGAATATTCAACCTAGTGTTGAAAAATCTCAGCATGAAGGTTCACTCTCTGCTGGCTGCTGTCTTCAACAGATGCTTGGAACTGCACTACTTTCCAAGTATCTGGAAGACAGCGAAAATCATACCTATCCGCAAACCCGGGAAGGACCCAACGCTAGCCTCAACCTACAGACCAATCAGCCTCCTTTCAGCGCTGAGCAAATTGTTCGAGAAACTCATTCTCAATCGTTTGCTCAAGTTTGTCGAGGAAAATAACATTCTCCTTCCGGAACAGTTTGGGTTCAGAAAGGGGCACTCCACCAATCACCAGCTAGTGCGGGTGATGAATAACATCCGAAGTAACAAAGTTGTATCCAAGTCCACAGCCATGGCCTTGTTAGACGTTGAGAAAGCGTTTGATAATGTCTGGCACAATGGGCTTGTGTACAAGCTTTGTAACTTCAACTTTCCATTACATCTGGTTAAAATCACCCGTAGCTACCTCCAGCAAAGGTCGTTTAAGGTATCGTTGAATGGTTGTCTTTCCGACACGTTTTCTATCCCAGCAGGAGTCCCGCAAGGCAGTCTGCTGGGCCCCTTGCTTTACAGCATTTACACTTCCGACATTCCTCCCCTTGGAGACGGTTGCGTGTTTTTCCTGTTCGCAGATGATACCGCAATAGCGGTCAAAGGAAGGATGCCTCGCGAAATAACAAACAAACTTCAACGATGCCTTAACGCCTTTGCTGATTATGCCACCACGTGGAAAATCAAAATCAATGCTTCCAAAACACAAACGATCATGTTCCTCCATCGGCAATCACCCAAACTAAAACCGGCTCCCTCTTGTACTGTAATCATGGATGGCACAAGGGTTGAGTGGTCCGCCGAAGTAACCTATCTCGGGATGTTGTTTGACGAAAAGCTCCTATTCCGCTCACAAACCGTAATCAAGTGTTTCGCCTTGGTTAGGTGTCTGTATCCACTGATTTGCCGCAGATCCCGCCTCTCAAGGGTGAACAAACTGGCTGTCACACAGACACAACACAGACTCACAGGAACAAAATCCAGGTCGCTCAGAATAGAGTGCTGAGGATGGTTCTTGATCGTCCTTTCGACACTAGAATAACAAATTTACACGAAGAGGCAGGCATTGCCAAAATAGATTCAAGAATTAACGAAATTAAAACGAAATTAGCACAAAAATGTAATTTATCAGAACATGCTTTGATAAGCAATTTGTATATAGTAGGTTAGGTTTATATAGTAGTTGTAGGTTAGTTGTAGTTGTAAATAGTAGTTATAAGTAGTCTCCTTTTTTCAATTCAAATCAAACTAATCCCACTAAGGTGGTCATACTTTAAAAAACAGGCCTGATAGGACTAGGAACTGTAAATAATAATTAAAATCTCAAATGTACTAAAGTTGAAAAGACGCATCTGTGTCACTTGATAAGTTATACATGTAAACCACACAAACACAAAAAATAAAGATCATTTAAAGTCAAGTGCCTCTGCTCATTACCGCTTCGGACGGCGAGGCACTTGGTCCTGCAGCAAGCAGGACTAAATAAGTCAGCGGATGAAGTTGGATCACGGCGTGATCACCTGTCACACAATAAGGAATGGGACTTGGACATGAAAAACCCCCCTCTCCCCCTCCCCCGTCTATAATGACAACTCAAAAAATACATGGATTTGACGATCACTTATTTTTCCGGTAAATAAATTGTAAGCAATCTATAAGTAAAAAACAAAAGCTAAAATTTTCAAAACAATTTCTTAAGAGGAGACAGATATTCTGTTGGTAAATTACCACAACTGACTGTAAAACACGGGGCCTCCCTTAGCTCAGTCGGTAAAGGCACAGCTACAAAGCAAGACCATTCTGGAGGTGGCTGGGTTCGATTCCCGGTCCGGTCTAGGAATTTTTCGAGTTGGACTTGCCAGACAATTATACTAATGCAAAAATGGTACAGACATCGGAAGTGCTTAATTAATAACTGTGGAAGTGCATCTAGAACACTAAGTTGAGAGCACGCAATAAGCAAATATGCGATATGCAATAAGCTTGAAAGGCGAAGAAGAAGAAGAATAAGAAGAAGAAGACTGTAAAACATATCTGGTACCTCTCTTTATTCAATTAGATTAACATCCAAAGTCCATCTTTTTTACATATTCTGCACAAAAGAAACTTTCTGCCCCGCCCCATTCATAAAAAACGGTGGGAAATCTTGTCAGTTGCGGAGATTAGAAAGTATATATTGTGCAGAATATGTAAAAAAGGAGGGACTTCGGATGTATTTTTTGTGCAAAATATGTAAAAAAAAGAAGGGGCGTCAGATGTTAACCTAAATGCATATATGGTGCAAAATAGATAGAGAAGTTGGTTCTACGTCATACTGCGGTCGTGTCTAAGACACAACCCTTTAATTTTTTTTTTCTTTGATTTGTTTTCCGTACTGAGTACCAATGCTACCGAAGCTAGGCCAGGAAGGCTATCAACCCTTCAACTAATGGACCGGGGACCAACGGCTTTACTTCCCAGGGGCTAATGGACAACTTAAAAGAATCTCTTGCGGATGATGAGGAAACGGCCAAAAAAGTGTTGAAATTTCTTGAGGAAGTACAGCTTTTAAACACAATCTGAGAGAGGTTAAAATCAAAAACAAAAATGTAATTAAACATCCAGTTTTAAAGGACCCGAATGACAACTGTTAAAAGGTCCAAAATAAAAAAAAATAAAAAAACAGCCGATTTTTTTAAATGTCGATGATTGCCCATAATAAACAATTATGCAAAGTTTTATGCAAATCGGAGAACGTCGAGATTTTCCGATTCGTCATTTGGCGTGGAATTGCTCTTTTATAAATATGACTATATTATATGAAATCACGTTTTGAAACAACTGCTTTGGCAAAAAAATCAGTCATTCACATGACTGAAAAGATATAACCTTAAATAGGCAGTACTTCTTAAATTGAATTTATTCTACAGAACCTAATTGCTTCTTTAAAAACTTGTTATAGTAACACTGTGAATTGATGACCCTTCATAAAACCTCAAGAGAACATAGTATTCTTACCGGTTGTTTACAAGGGCACTCAACCACCTCGATAGGGTGCTTATTTTACCCCAACGTAATCGTAATCAGTTATAAAACGAACATTTTTTTTTTAATTTTCTCTAATAAGATTCAAACGCTTACTTTTAATATTCAAATTGTATTCATGATGTAAATAGAACTTGAAACAGCCCATTTGGTAAAATCATTGGAATTTCTCACTGCATTTGGTTTCATTAGTGTTGATTTTCTTAAGGTGGACAAATTGCCCCATTCTCTCCTACTTGAATTTATTTAAAGACAACCGACCAAACTGAGTGTGTTTGTCAAACCAAAGACTACTACTCACTCCCCCATTATCGAGTGCAAAATGCTGATCTGTACAACCCATTTATCACACTAAAAAATAAGGTAAAAATTGCTACTCATCGTTCATTCAACCAGGTTTCTGCATGGACTCCAGGATTATTACAACACTTTTCTCTACTCTCATTTCCCTACAATCCAAGTCTCACTCAACCGGTCAGTGCTTCGTACAATTTTCCACCACAAATGACCAATTTGTTGCAAATAAGAAAACATGTTTTGCAAACCATACGTTCGTGATCGGGATACCGCCTCTTCGGCATGCTTTCCCTCCTCTTTATCGCTAAGTATCAGCATCTCTGGGGAGTAAATATACAACCCTCAGCTGCCAGCTCGCATCTTACCAAAACTCCACATAAAGTCTGTGGAGTTCTTCTGTTCCCTATCAACTTTGCGTGTAAATAATAGAAGACTAAAAGCCCGTAGCTGAATGGTACATATATATTCTTAAGACGAGCAACCACACACGTCACGAGTTCTTAGTGGATAATACAGAATTGACGGCCACCGATTGTATATGAATCATTTATTTGAGAAACCGCATAAGTCCATTTGATACAAATGTTGGAAAACAGTAAACAAACGAACAGAGGTCCTATGTGGATGCAAATGTTTTGGACTCTAATTTATAATGGTTTCTCTTATTCAACTTGTCTGATATTTGTAGGAGAGGTGTATTAATCTAAGCGAATCCAAAAACTGCGAAATGATTGTTTTTGATAAAAATGTGACTAATGCGGTTTTTCAAATAAATGATTCATATAACCCGTGGAATCTGGATGTTATGGAGAAAAATCCGAAATAATGGAAAAAGAAGTGTTGCGTAATGGTGAGTTGCAGATTCTTTTTTTTTTTCTTTGGTCGATCTTTGCTTATGGAAACGAGCCTTGTTTCCACTGACTGAGCCAATGTTCTGCAGTGCGCAATTCGTACAAATAAAAGATCAACTGGAAGGACGGTGTTCAGAATGGTTAAGGAAGTTGAAAATAATTTAGACTGATTTGTTGTTGTTATTGTGCCCATCGTAAAAAAAATAATGAGATAATAAGCTAGTAGTAGTCATTCATTTTGAAGGAGAGAATTGCTTATCACACGCGGAAAGATCTATCGCATATCTCATATAATAGGGCTTCTTCTTCTTCTCTGGATTTTCACGTCCCCTTTGGGACTTTACGCCAGCTCTCAACTTAATGTTCTAGATGCACTTCCACTGTTGTTAATTAAGAGCTTTCTAATCTGATCACGCCTTCATTCGGGAAGTAAAGCCGTTGGTCTCCGGTTCATGAGTTGATGGGTCGATAGGTAGTGTCCAGGTGTGGGAGCTGCCTCCTTGGCGTCGGTAGCATATTGGTGCTCAGCATGGAGAACAAGATCGACGGAAAACAAATCAAGGAAAAAAGGGAGCTTTCTAAGCCTACACAATTTTTGCATTAGTATATATTGTGGTACCACATGCAATCATAGTCTATCTCAAACCAATTTCGTACCTGAAAAAAAATCCAAGACCGACCTGGGAATCGAACCCAGCCACCTCCAGCATGATATTGCTTTATAGCTACGCCTTTACCGACAGGGCTGGAATGAAATTTACATCTTTGTTTTATACGTTTTGCGCATCGCTCGCTAAAAGCTCAGGTTGATGCACCTTATGACTATTTACGTTAAAAAAAATCAGATAAAACTGGCTGACGTAGTCTTTTTGTAATTTTGTGGCCTACACAGAAGCACTAATTTAATTCGTTCAATATTTACATAAACCTAGGACGTTATCTTAAAACAACAGCGAAATAAGTTATTTCACCTGACTGCAACTTTTGGGTGGTATTTACATATTTACTCTTGGCAACTGAGTTGAATTTTTGCAAATTCCATTCTAGAAAATGCGCGATGAAGACGCCCAAATATGAACTCAACGTACACATAGAATTAGCATATAGGGATAAGTATACCATGCCAGTACCATTCTTTGAGCGATTTGAAAATATCCTTATAACTTTGAGATTCTTCCGAAACTATATAATTACGTAGCTGTGCAAAGTATTTGATACGATCGACAGAATAAAATATTATATAATATAAATATTTTTTACAAAAATTAATGTTTTCAAATATTTTTTGTAAAACAAGAACTGAGTATCCTAGATTCAATTTGTTAGTAATTTGTTTAGCGAAAATTATTGCATTTGAACTATTTTTTTATCATGTGACCGAACAGCATTTGCTTTGTTTTGGGGTTACTTTGATAATACTCGATGAATGTAGAACATGCGTGAATCTCAAACAATTTAGTCCAAAAAATTTTAAACTTTGTATAAGTTTATAATCAGAAACCTCATAGCGCTAGCGTTGTTATGATATACTTCGTAGATTGGATACTAGCGACACTCACGTCTCTTCTGAAATTCTCAGTTAGACTACTTTCCGGAATAATGCTGAGGAGTAAACATTGGTTCCAATCTAAACAAGAGTAACAGAAGCATGACTGTCGCTATTCCCGGCCACGCCCATTTTTACCATAACTAGGGATAGGGAAGGAAATGTTGATGTAGTACTTACTTAACGAGATGCCACCGACTTAGCGACACCCTCATAAGTGCTACGGAGTTGGAGGGTTGGGTAGGGTATTCGGTTAGGATTCACCTCAAGTTGGCGATGCAACCAAAATTATGTATTGTTTATTTGTTGTTTGTATAATCTCTCGATAGCCGGCTATCGAAAGAACATATTAATTTTGTTTAGTGATAATGAATTATATATAAGTATATAATCAGAAACCTCATGATCAATAAGTAGACAACATTGAATTTGTGATGGCTATATTGGAAATACATTTAATAAGTGATTGTTTGAGTGCCTTTTAGGCTAAAAGCAAGACAATTGATTTTTTCAGATATTTGGAAAATATGCAATAATACATATTATATACAAACTGTATACGATATCAATGGTAACACTCTAAGCTACTGAATGGAACCAATGTGTCCAATTTGGAAAAAGTGCAGAGAGTAAATTTAATCACTATATTCTACTATTTAAGCTACCTGTATTATCTAAGATACCCCGTTATACGGTACCGTAAAACGAGGTAACATTGATAATTTTTTAAAGTATATTCTAAATATTTTTTGCAGCAATGAATATTTTCCAAATTTTATGTTTTTAAAACAAGTATTGAGAATCGCAGAGTTATTTCGTTAGTAATTTGTTTAACGGGAATTAAAGCATTTGCACTATTTTTTTAGTTTTGTTACCGAACATCAGTATTTTGATTTGGGGTTACTTTGATAATGCTCAATGAATGTAGAAAAAAAAATGCGTGAAACTCAAACATTTTAAATTTTGAATAAGTATATAATCAGAAAACACCATAGGCAATAATATTACAACATTGAATTTGTGATGGCTATATCGGAAATTCATTTCATAAGTGATGGTTTGAGTGCTTTTTCAAACAGGCGAAAAATACGAAAACTGTGTTTTAATATGTTTGTAAAATATGTAACACATACTTTATAAAAACTATATACGATATCAACGGAAATACCCTAAGCTACAATATGGAACCAATGTTTCTAATTTGGAAAAAGCACGACGAGTAAATTTAATCTTTACATTATACTATCAAAGTTACCCGCATTATCAAAGATACCCCGTTTTACGGTACCTCAAAACTTAATGCGGTACAACCATGTACTATGTATGTTTTTTCCCTCTGTTTGGGACCTAACACCACTGCGACCAGTAATTTGATCTATTGTAGTATATCCCGTGTCCTTAGTTTAGAGCATGTCGTATAACTCCATCACTATTGAGAAATGATGAAGTATTCGATTTTTTTTACAGTTGCTATTCTTGCATTTATCGCAAAGATCTGACTCTAATTGAAAGGTCCCGCTATTTATACCCTTCGGAGTGTTGAAACACCCTCCAAAGGCGCGCCCCTTTGGCAGTCAAAATTGGATTTCTTAGCAACAAAATTAAGGAATGACACCGATAATGACCATGCATCAGAACCCTAGTCTTAACCACTTCAAACCTAGGGAACAACAAATAGAAGATTAGGAATCACATAGATGAAGACAACTAACTCATTTTTTTCCTTGTTTCAAGATTATCCTCGGTAGACAAAGCCGAGTCTTGTCACTATCAACAAGGCATACAAATTAACAAGGACTAAGATGTGTTCCTTGGATTACTGAAAAATTCTGTTCCCCTAGTTAGAAGTAGTCAGGACTAGGAATCGGTGGTAGATCTAACATCCCGTAACGTACCACGAAAAGGTGATCTACCCACGTTACGGAGCTACTTTGTTTGTTTGTCAATAGTAGTACACGAAACGAAAATTAATTATTTTATTCGTGATACATTTTTGCCAAAACCTCAGCCTAATTCAAGCGGCGCCGGTGGTGTAGTGGTAAGCGTGATTGCCTCTCACTCCAGCAGGCCTGGGTTTTATCTCAGTCGGCGCCGCCGGGATGTTCTGAGCCATAACATCTCTGATCAAGGGAAGTAAAGCCGTTGGTCCCCGGTTCATGAGTTGGTGAGTCGGTAGGGTCCAGGTGTGAGAGCTGCCTCCCTGGCGTCGGTAGCATTGGTGCTCAGCACGGAAAACAAGATTGACAGAAAACAAATCAAGGGAAAAAATTTGCCTTATTCATTCCATAAGACAAACCACATAGCTCCTATAAGAATGCATAAATGGTATGTGTACATGGTATATACATTTTATTTGATACATGGTCGTCATTAACATTTTAGCAAAGCGTCTGCCTATTAATTTATAAAATGTATTACACTCATACATTTTATGAATAATCAGCAATAGAAATTATTAAAAAGGGATAATGAGATGTCTATCCGTGTAGGTATCTATCGAGAATGGCAACTTAGGTACAACAAATTTGACGCCTTTATTTGACCATTCACATTTAATTCAATACCTCGCTTATTAACAGTTTTCCTACCAACACGAGCAGGAGAAAATATCTTATGAATACCAAGTTCACGTATGAAACAACCAGTGATGGCATAATCATTTGCAAGATGATATGTTTCTGCTCATACGCTCTCAATATCACGCGTGATATTGGAATAAAATATCATGTTTAATATTGATTTGACAAGCTCCTTTGATACTAATCATATAAAGCACATATCACTATCATATGTGAAATCGCAGCTGAGAGTTGACTTGACGCAAAATTGATTCCATTGCACATCGTTTTCTTAGAAAGAGAAAGTATAGTTTGCTATCTCTCTTTACTCGTTACCCATGCCAGACGCAAAGTCACTACTCCCAGTGGTGATGGAAGTTTCGGGTTGCGTTCGGGTGTAAAGCAAAAATTTTGAAACTCAATCTCACCACAGTTCGGTGATAATGGTAGCTGGCGAGTTGTGATGTGATTTTTTTATATTTTCGCAAAACTAATAATAGTATAACTGGCAACCTAAAAATGGTATTGATGAGCATGATATAAGAGATAAAAATCCAAAAATAGAACATCAGAAATGTTCTTCGAATAACGAACTTATCAATAATTTAGATATTATCAAATATATTATATTAACAATATGATCCTCTCTTTCGATTAGCTGGTTAACCGATGTTTTAGCGATGAAAGCGTCTCTGTGACCAAAATGGCTACCAATGTATTTGTTTATCTTCACGAGGGGTCTACCAAATGAAGATTTGTATAATATTTTAAATATATGTATTTCAGCATATTATTTTATTCAATGATAACAGTGGCATGCCAGACAATTTTTTTGTGATACACAACATTTAATTAAAAAAATAATTTCACCGCTATGTTCGTGCCTCTCGATTGTCATTGGATGATTGTTGCTGACCTTTTTCAATGCTAGATGGTGCGTGAATCATTATTTTCTGGGTCTGCATTGCAATGAATGAAAAAGGCACGAATGGATCATATTGATTTACTATAGATACCAACTAAATTGCTTGGGCAAAAATGCTCGCCATAAAAATTTAAAAAAATGTGTGGATCATAGATTTTAAGATAAATAAATGTATAAACAGTTATTGATGAAAAACTGACTTTCTAGGGGCCACCCTAGATTACTTATTGACAATCAGTATAATCATAAGAGTGAATCATTAGAGATAGTAAATTGCGTCCATGAGCAAAGTTATTTCAAAGAACTTGTTCTATAACATTGTCGTACATTATACCGGTATATCTCAAAAACTAAAAAGCTGAAATTAAGAACTAAGCCGTTGTGACCATCTTAATGTCCTGATCGTCAAAAGATTGGCTAAAATAAATGAAAAAAAACCATATTTACCCTATTATGTTTCCTCTCCAAAAAAAGTTCAAAGATGTGTAATATTTCAGGGCGTGCATACAAATTCCGGAAATTTTGCCTATTGACTGATCAAATATTCATGCTTAACCGGTATAGTTTTGGGCTTGATTGAACGATTTTGTAAAAAAATTGCGCAATTTTAGTAAAACGCTTCTCATAAGAATACATTTTTCTTCAAACTGTTTTATTTTTTTTCCTTGATTTGTTTTCGGTCGGTCTTGTTTTCCCGTACTGAGTACCATTGCTACTGACGCCAGGAAGGCAGCTCCCACACCTCGACCCTACCTATCGACCCATCAACTCATGGACCGGGGACCAACGGTTTTACTACGTGATCAGAGATTTTATGCCTTAGAAAATTCCGATGGCGTCGACCGGGAGTGAGAGGCAATCACGCTTACCACTACACCACCGGCGCTTCTGAGGATCTGAGATATGTCACGTTGGAACCGAATGTCCATTGTGACAATGAAATGTCCATTGTGATATGTACCAAAAATTAAATAATTCACAACATGTGTTTAAATCACCAAATTTATTTTTTTGTGATTTTTCAATACAAGGGTATTCTGATGCCGTTTATGCAAAAACATCAAAATTGATAAAAAATGGCATCACTTGCAACGGTTCAATTATATATGACCAAATATTCCGCTTTCCGTCCATATGCAAATAATGCAAATAGGGGAAATGGCTCCAATGTTGGCCTATGGCTCTAAGATTGGGATCATCACTAAAAATATGCTATTTATCAATTTTATCTAGATGAGCGCGTCATTGGGACGGTACTAATGATTGCTATTGAAAATTTAGTCGATTGCTGAGTTAATGTATGGGCCCCAATTATGGGCATTTAGGTCGACATTACATCAATTTTCCATACCTATTTGTCCTTTCTGTAACGAACAAATGCCCGGCAAGCAATAATAATGATTGCTTTGATCGGTGACGGTAGATTTTGGACAAACATATTCACTCGAGTACAAAGGGGTTGAATATTCGACTTGTTACTTGGAACCCTTTCAGGTTGTTCAAGTAACCGTAAGTTCGGTAGCGTAGCTAAGCGCAGCCAAATTTGATTTCAACTCTTTCTAGGCATCCTAAGGATATTCTAAAGGATGTCCAGAGTGTAAATTATGATATGTTTTTTTGTAATTCAATTGCGCCAAACATATTTTTTTATCAGCCAATATTTCAAACTTTTAGTGATCGAGTAAAACCACTCTATATGTCATTTGAAAGCGTATAATACAAGCATTCAAGAACATCTTCAAATATAGGAAAAGATCTATTCAATGGAGCAGAAATCTAACTTGGCAGAACAGGCTAACTCAATGTTCATGAAAATTTAAAGTTTTGTGAATTTATTCTCAACAATTGAGCGTGCTACAAAAAAAATGTATATTCACGTATGGTTTCAGCTTGGTTCATTCTAAAAAAATCTAGCCTAACTTTCAACGGGCACACAGTGGGGCAGCGAAGCCAGTAGCGTGGCCAAATGTTATAGCACCATGAATTTACTTCCTACAGATTTGCGGTTTTCCTCAAAAAAAAAAAAAAAAAAACAGGACCGTAGCGTGCTAGGGGGAGGGGATCGAAAGAATAATGCGGTTATCAACGACGAAGAGGCTACTAACTAAACCCACTCTCAGGATTTTTTTTCCAGGATGGAATAATGTTCACGCCCCGCGTGTCATCAAGTCACACTACGCCTCTGCCTATGCTCAAGTAATTTGATAACGTGGTTATAAAAGGTTATAAAGATACAGGTGTCCATGTGTGTGGCATTAATTACGTGGTCATCCTTTAGCTAAACGTGGATTTGCAGGGATTTTTTTGAAACTTGGTAATCTTGGGATATTTCCTTTAATTTTATTATGTTTCACCTAAGTGTGTCATTCATGAATAATTGAATACATCTACTCATTAATAGTCAAAAAGTGGTACATATAAAGTATATAAATTCTTTCGGAAGTGCATTTTCGAATTTATCAGTGCACAGTGGTCCAAATGCCGTAATTAGGAGGAATAAAAAGTTTTGGGATTTTTGGGAAATAGTGTCTGTAGATGATGCAACCAAGTTGCTGCATTTTTTTGTTATAGGCGATTTTGTTATTAAAAATACGCCCTTTTACAAAAGCTAATTATATGAGTTAATCAAATAATATTTTCACAGTTTTCTCACTGTAGATGAATGAAAACTCGGTCTTTCAAATACAGGGGTGAACAGGCGTGAATAGATGACCCACCCTAGGAACCATTTTTTTAAAATTATATGGGCAATTGTTGACGTGGGAAAGGGGGTTCTGAATATATAAAAATCAGTCTACGTAGTTTATGAACAGTGAAATAAACCAGTAAAACCCCTTATGCAACACAAGTTTATAAAATTCCATTATGGTGGCCAAATAAACATCTTGGCTATGCTAAATGAAAGCCCCAACTCTTCCTTATTCAGTGATATCAAGCTGAGTTTTTATGAACCTCGGGCAAAAAGTGCATGGGTTCCAGCGAGAATGGCTCCCATTTTATCAAACTTTGCAGAGCAGTTAAGTGTTACAAAAATATGAGTACATATTTGTAATCAGTAAGGCAAAATTTATTAAAATCATTGCAAAGAACGAAGAGCGTAAAACACTGGCAACTATTTTTATCGATCAAACGATTAGTCAAGGATACCAGAATTTATTTTGGATCTTGCCTGCAAGTAAAAATATCTGTTTAGTTTTGTAAAAATCAAACGATTTTCCGATCTCAGGATTTGTTGGTGGCAAATTCCACTTTTGTCACATGCTGAGAACGGTGCTGCCTATAAATACTGGCCCTGATTAGAGGATCCACAATATTTTAGCATAGGATCATATTGATTAACATCGCCACCAAAGCAGCCCGTCATTCAAGAGCAGCATTTAATCCGAGGAAGGAGTTTTTTTAGACCCGACGAAAAGTGCTTTTGATTGAATTTGATCGCCCGTTTCTTATGTCATAAAGGGACACTTGTATAAAGAGCACCGAGTTTTACATAAATTTTTCGTAAGGCGTAGGTTTGGGAAAATTTTCTACGAGAGGAGAGAGGGTTAAATTATGTTATGTCATTCAAGTGCGTTCCGTAAACGATTTATTTTTCTGGTTGGAACATTTCTTGGGTTCTTGGAACATTTTATGAATTCAATGCTTCTACTAAAAACTGAGGAAGTGATCAAGGGAAAACACTTAGAAAAATTCATGTAAATTTAGGTGCTCTGAGAGTGACACATACGAGCGTCAATTTTGACATAAATTTGAGTCATAACCGACGCGAAATATAGCTAAATCAAACGTACTTTTCGTTGAAAAACGAACTTTTCAGTCTCGGAGCACTTAATATTACATGACATGTTTGTTTACGTCTCATCTTTTATGTCAATGATGGATTCCGTCACGTGTAAAATTAGTTATTTCTAAGTGTGAATATTAAGTTGGGGACAGCCGTAAACTATCAGATGAAAACCTTTCGAAAATTGTGTTATTCCGCTGTCAAACATATCAATCCTAGCTACAGTTTCACAAAATGAACAATAATTCGTGTTGAATTTTGTCGAGAAGATTTGAAAATATCACGTACTAGAGACATCACAGGACGACAAAACTCTGAAAAACTGAATATCAGAAGTCAGCCCGTAGTACTTGACGCAACTCATAATAACATTAACTCCATCGAATTGAATTACTTCACAACCGGAAGCCAATTCTGTCGCAAGCGCGTACGCCACTGACCTTGTTCATTTGATCTTCGCTTCTCGACATACTAGCCAGCTTCTTCTTATCAACGCTAGCCAAAAATAGATTTCGCAACGAGTTCTAACAGTTCAACTAGGTATTATTCTTCGGAAAACCCATCTTGCTAGCGTGTGATTCAGAGTATCTGTAGTCTATGTTGCACATGGTGCTGCGCGAATTATTTATGCTAGAGAACGAATAGTAATAGATATACCTACTCACCTTCCTTATTCACGCAATGAGCTGCTACTGAGTAGTTGATTTACCAAGTTCTCCGACTTCTCTCTCTCTCTTTCGCGGCTGTGAGGCTGCCTCTCGCACGGCAAATGATGTTGCTTACTGACACTCAAAATAATCGTTTTTAAAGCTAACGCACCGGCATTTGTTTGTAAACACACCACGTGGGCCGGCACTGTTTTAATTGAACTCAAATTCAATAGAACGAATGTGTCCGATCATAATTGAAAGCGCGTCTCTCCTTGCTCCTGTTCGATTCGTTTATTAATTGCTTTATTTATTCCTTGTATTCAGGACGGCAATCGAAGCAAAAGTAGCGAAGACGAGAACGGAAAATTCTTCATAGCCACAGGCACACAAGTTTCAATTCAAGATGATTTCAGAAATATCACTTATCTTGGCTGCTCATCTTCTCGGTCACCGCTGAAGAAAAAGGCCATTTATAAACAAACTTTGTAGAGCACACTATCAGACCTCTGCTCGGTAGGTCTACTCTGTCGTTTTGGGTTCTTTTCCCAGATGTATGGTTAAAAATAGCCCCGGTGTTCAGGAAATTCTCTGATCCAATGACATGGATTTCAAGGGCACCACAATGGCGAACTCGGCGAAGATCGCGTAAGCGCAACACGAAAGACACTGTTCTTATCATACGATGCGACTAAGCTTCTCCTAGGCCTCATGAGTGCATAAATTCGCACCAGACGCTGCTATGATCACGCTGGTTCTAATTTATGAAAATTTCTGCTTCTTAGCACATAAAGGGCCCAATTAGTTGGGGTAGAACAGACACTAAACCCAACACTTTTCTCATGAAAGCCTACAGCAATACACAAAAAAAAACAAAAACCACTTCAGCACAGTTCTCATCCCATAACCTCCAACTCACGGAAGGCGCTATGAGAAAATAATATGAATCGAACCTCTGCACGGCATTAAAAACCAAAACAAAACGCGAAGAGATAAACCATGCTCAGCGGTGAGACGTTCGCGCCGTCGACGATGACGGGAGTTGCGGGCGTGCTTCTTCTTCAGGGGCTCATCTGCGACGTGACCCAATGTATATGCTGTAGGTATAAAAGCCAGCCGGCTTCCAATAAGGCGTGCGGGAATCTCGGAAAAGAGTTCACATGTGGAAGAGCAAGAGAGAAAGAGAGAGAGAGTGAGAGGATTGCTACTAACTCTCCCTTGAAATCTTTGCTCACCAATTCTCTCCGGACTCGAGATTTGCTTTTCCTTATCTTAAAGCATCTTTCTCAGCATCCTTCGACTGGACCGGAACGTGTCGTGAATGTTTTCAATGCTCTCGCAGTTTGCTACAGACTGCCTTATTTTAACTCAACTATGTAGCAGCACGCACGCTTTGGTGAAGACGACGGGAACCCGCACGGAATAAGCTCTTTACGCAAACGCAGATAATCCAAGACTGATTCGAGCATGAGTTTGCCAGTGGCTGCTAAGCCTATGATGCATACATATAGTCGGGCGGCAGCCATCGACGGTTGATCAGTGGGGTTGCGGTGGCGGTGGTGGGTCTAGCGATAAAGTCTATCGCGAGCGTGCGATTCAATGAATGAAAATAAACAAGAAAAATTCGTGATGCCACTACTAGGAAGACTGTCCCGAGGTCGAATGAGTTAGGAAAGGAGATCTATCGAAGAGTTTATGCTAATTAAAAATCGCACTATGGGTGTACATTAGGGTGAGTCAAGGTTGTATGGTGGATCACAGCCCCCTGATCCCCATTTCTCTTTTGATCCGTATTGAGGTCTCAATACAGATCAATATTGAAGATGTGTAAGTTTAGTGATTTTAAAAGCAACAATTTCTATTTCTTAATGCCATGGTTTAACTAACTACCCAGAAATAACATGTTAATTTTAATCGCAGCAAAAAAAAATCTTCCTCGTATAAGGTTGGGCCAATTTTGAAAACAATACCTTACTTTATTCCCCTATTATGAGATCTGATCCTTCTTATGAACTTTTATGCCAATAAAAATAGTCCAATTCTTGTTCATAAATAGCTGTCAGACAATTTTGGAATGTTGACAATTTCTGAATTGCATTTTCCAAACGGCAAAAAAATCTCTTGTATCCAAGATAAGTTTGAATGAATTACATTCTCTGCATATGTTTCATACAAAAACGTATAAGGGTCATTCCAGCTCAAGTGGGTCACCGATTTGAGCCAAACTTGGCCAAAACGCTTATTTTGGCATTCTGAACAAATGTCTTTTTTGATTTTGCTCTGAAGTGCCTAGATCCCTCTCGGCTACAACCCTGGATTTACGAGATTTTTAAAAGAAGAGATTACTCCACAACCAAATAAACTATTCGAGATCTTAGAACGTCAATTCGAAGGTTTTTTAATAAAAAAATATTATAGCACATCTTTTTTTTTATAGTAACTACAGTAAACAGGATGATTACCGAAAATTTGAGCTTGCAGTTTATGGCTATATGAACGATTAAAAGTTTCAAAACATTCGTACTAAATATGTTGTTGATGTTTTAGGATTTTTCCGGACATCACGTACTGTGAAGATTCATAACTCATTAACAAAACATCGTAGAAAGAACGTTGCGTAGTGATATGAGAAGGAAACTATCTCAGCAATCAAAAAAAAAAAAATCTGATAAATGCTTTCCATGACAATTTTCACAGTGGAGGAAAATCGCAAGGAAAATCAGGGAAAATCATTGATAGGGTAATGCTTTATTCCATGTTTCAATACTTCATACTTTTCACTGGTGAACATTTCAGAGTTATGACCAAGGAATCAAAAATATCTCAAAATGACAAGTGATCAACGGCGCTCATTGAGCGCTTGTCATTTTGAGATATTTTTGATTAATAAAGTTTTGTCAGAAGTGGAAAGCAATAATGATATAATCTTCTTACCTTTTTGTCATGAAAAACTTTCTTTGCAATATAGCTGGGCTGGTGGAAGGAAACGACCAAATTGTTGGCAAGCACGAAGTAACGTCGAATATGATACACGTGTGTTAATGGGATTTTTTTTTTGTTATGTCTTTCCTCGATTCTGATCAAGCTATGTATATTGCAAACGTGTTTATTGCAACAAAGCAGGCATGAAATATATCATTATCCTTCTATAACTCCCATCAAGCTATATCAAGCTGAACATTGCATTAGGTCCTAAGTAACATTGACAGATTCTCTTCGTCGACTTTCTCTTTGTGTCCATACGGCCATCTTAAGACATTCCCAGGTATTTTCAGCACACATATCGATAAAAGAAGCTTTCATCTAGCATCTAATATGACAAACACAACAAGAAACGATTATATGCTCAAGTTATTAATGAAAGAGAAAGTTGACGAAGAGAATCGATATTACAGTGAGAGTTTATCGTGGAAATAGTAGCAAGAGTTTTGTCTTTATCGTTGGTTGCTTTATGTGTTTGGGTTCGCTGGTTATGACTAGGAGTGAAATGCTTGGGGTCCATCGAATGAACTCACCAAATCAATACATGATCGACGTCCGCGTGTATATTCGTAAATTATGATTTGCGTCACCTTTGCATTCATTTGATCTAGAAGCTTTCATGCATACCTTTCTCTAGTCAATTCTAAAGCTTCAAAATAATTAGGTATGATTAATTTTTCTTCTAATATCATTTTCATTTTTGCTTTGCTAGGCCTTGGCTGATTGGAGTGAATAATAGCATACGGCAGAATAGTGTTCGGCCTAATGGCGTTTGGCTTAATGACGTTTAGCCTGAAAGCATCTGTCAAACATAAAAAATACCTTCTCAAAACCTGGCTACGCCCATGCTGATAACTTTTACAGAAAGGAGATAGTCGTGTATCGGTTGTTTGTGGTTCAATTTAAGATTTTAAACCTGAAATAGGTTTAGTTTTTAGGAAAAATGTAATATATTTGTTTTTATACCTACATCCCAAAATTATCAGCGACAGAAAAAAATACCCATTTGGCATAACCTCTAAACATCCGGCACATCTCTGGCAGTGCGTAGAACAGTCCGGCTCAATGAGTCATTTTCATATGAACATGAACTGCCATCTGCCTCATCATTCACTGCTTCGTGAGAGTCTGAATGATTGAGAAGTAAACGAGTCACTGATAGCCGAGCACTTCGTCAGTAGCTCAGTCAGCACGTTTATTCTTTCGTGATGGTACCCAATCCTTGTTTTGAATGAATGAGCGTACATTTTCTACGGAAAAATGCCTCAATTGCATGCTGTGTGAGCGAAAGCAAGCGATGTGAGTTGCCTGTTCGTGAGTGACTGAATGTTTTTATTGCCTCTTTCATTGCCTCGTCCTTTAACACTCTATACAAACGGTCTGGGCAGAGCAATGAATTCAATAGTGCAGTGCTTTCACACTCAGCCTAAAGGCCTGTATAGAGATCGAAGCGAAGCGAAAACCTCATACAAAATATTAATTTTTTCACCTGCGTGAAAAACGCAATTGGCAAATTTTTCACTTCGCTTTGAACTGTAAACAGATACGATCCAGCGAAATCTAATTTTGTGGATCGTATCTTTTTCGCTTACGTTTATTTTTTTCGCGCATGCAGCGCTAGCGAAAAGGGCAGCAGCAAAGCGAAAAGTTGACGTTTCGAGAAAGAGCGTATCTGTCAGATTTTCACTTCACCGGAGGTGTAAACTGATCGATTTCGTTTCACATGAACTTTTTTTTTCCTTTGGTTTGTTTTTTCCGTCGATCTTGTTTTCCGTGCTGAGCACCAATGCTACCGACGTGCCAGGAAGGCAGCTCCCACACCTGGACCCTACCTATCGACCCATCAACTCATGAACCGGGGACCAACGGCTTTACTTCCCATCCGAAGGAAGGCGTGATCAGAGATGTTATGCCTCAGAACATCCCGGTGGCGCCGACTGGGATTGAACCCAGGCCTGCTGGGGTGAGAGGTTATCACGCTTACCACTACACCACCGTCACCCTTAATTCACATGAACTGTAAACTGCGAAAAAAGGAAACTGGAAAATGTTCCACAAAAATTTTTTCACAACCTTTTTCGCTAGCGAAATTTCATGATTTTTCGCGTGCTTCAATTTTCGTTTCGCTTCGATCTGTATACTAGGCTTAACCAGTCAATAATTTTACGAGCTGATCTCTGGTGTCCGTTAAGCACTACAAAAAACTAACACTACCAAAACTACAGAGTGTTTCAGAATTGGTGATACGATTTTATAAATTTAATTTATTATAAAAGCGATTTTTTTTTTTCTTCTTTCCTTTATTTAACGTCGGTCTCTGTTCCGCAATCTAGTGCCAATCACCGACGGACATCGATTGCCATCCCATCCATCGACGACAATTGAATATGCAGGAAAGCAGCTTCCACACCTGCGTAGGATATCGCACCCATTCAAACACACATGGGCAGGGACCAACGGCTTTACTTCCCTTCCGAAGGAATAAGTGACCAGAGATTTTTATGCCTCAGAAAAATCCCACCGCCCTCGGCTGGGATTGAACCCAGACCCATTGGGGTGAGAAAGCAGTCACGCTTACCACTACACCACCAGCGCCGGCAAAAGCGAAATTTTATCAGAAAAAAAAAATTAAAAATTGTAAAAAAATTTAATAATGTGTGTCGCTGAAGATAAATACACTCAGGCCTTTTTTTACACGGGGGATGCGTACCGTGTAAAAAAAAAAACGTGTAAAAAAACCTACGAGATTTTGATTTTTCACATGTTTAAATGTGTTTAAAAAAATCGGATTTTGAAGCCCTCTTGTAATTATAGCATAGTCCATATAGACATATTTTAAAAATATCTGTATTTACACCAAAAATTGTGATTTTTTTTCTTAGTATGTCATTCGATTACCTATAGCTTGAAACGGATAATGTGATTGGAATCAAGTCGATAGGTTGTATCGTTGTCGAGAAATCGTTAAAAACGTACCGTGTAAAGCGCGAAAAACTGTGTAAAAATAACCGTTTAAAAAATAACCGCGTAAAAAAAAACGTGTAAAAAAAGACTTCAGTGTATATGGTTCCGTTTCTTTTCATTCCAATAATTCTTTGAAGAATACTCAGAAAATTCTGAGATGAGCTGCAAGTAAAGAATCCTATTTTAATGCAGGCAGCATTTCACGAAGCTCTGCGGATGATTCTATGTTTTATGAATGCTAATAGATTTTTCAATAAAAGCGACTCCCTCTATTTGGAAACCTGGTGCCAGATTCAATCAATAAGGAAAGGGTCGTAATTTTTATGGTTTGCCAAGGGCGTAGCAAACACTCACTACGGTGCTGAAATTAGTATCTCTTGAAAATGATTTTCATTCCGTGATAGTGACGAAAACTGATTTGTCAAAATCATCGTGTGTGTCTGTGTTCGAGGTTTGCAGCACTGATTCATATTTTTCATATCGAGATCTTTTAAAGAAGTGCTTCTTTTGGTTTAGATTTTTTTTTTTGACTGCCTTAATGTTTTTTTTTGTCTCAGTCCAGATCCTTGATAGTTTTGAAGTGCATATTGAAATCAAATTAATAAATTCATTATTTCGAAAAGTTTAATTTGTCCTGGATCATCAAAAATGCTCGAATCCTCTATACCTTAAATTTGCTAAAAGGGGGGTCATAATATTTATATATCTTTTTTATTTTCTTTAGAGATTTCTGGACCTCCCTTAGCTAAGACAGTAAAGGCTGCGCAAGGCGGTGGGTTCGATTCCCACTTCGGACAATGAATTTTGTTGTTGGTAATTTTCGGGGATTCCCACACAACATTACATTGAAAGCAGGCGAGAAGTAACAGCTGGAACGGAATATCCATAATAGGAAAAAAAGAATTAAATAGGATTGAGGGTCACAGAAATCATTACATAATTTCAACGAATGGTCTGAATTATACGGAGATATTGAATAATGTTGGATCTTATGTGATATATTCGCACCAGTCAAATAAAATTTATTGATCCAACATAAATCAGTCACTAAACCCGTTATGAGCCCCAAACATTAAGTTTTAGTCAGTTCATCGAACGTTTGCAAACCACTATGATGATTTTCTGTAATAACATTGGCGATGACTCTCTTACAGTGAACTTTTTGAAAGTCATCCCATTATGTTGCTGACATATGGCCACGATGTCAATAGCAGCCGTGCATGGTGAACGGGAGAAAAATTAAAAATTATCCATACGAGTTCCCGATAATGACAACCTTCATACCACCGAGCATCACTTCGCACCATTATCTACCATCAAGAACTATTTTCGTTTATCATAATTGCTAAGAAACCGTTCTTCGCAGCATTCCGGTGCGGCGATCTCGTCGTCTCGTCATCATGAAAGAATAGCATAAACGGCATTCCCGGTGTAATTATGCTTGCCGCGAGTTCCCCCGGTGTAAACATCGTGCCTCTATCTGAGATGAGAATCTCCGAGCCGACGACGGCCGACTAGCCGGCTGGACGCAATTACATTGTAATGCCACCAGCTATGGTCCCCCATCGAAGAAAGCGCCACTGCTGCTGCGATGTCATAGCAAGCCGTCATTCCGCTTACTTGTGCTCATCGATGAGACTCATAATTAACAGCAGTTCTTCAGCTGAAGAACGTTCGGCGATCATGCATTGTGATGGTAGAACATGCCGAGAGGAAGTGCTATTATTGGATCCATCCGACAAGAATAGGAATCTGCACAGCCATGATCTCTATCTATGTTTTTTTTTCCAGAGTTCATTGCATTCCTAGGAAATTCAGGCTGATTAATAATTATTCAAATTAAAAAAATAGCATTAGCACTGCTCGTGTTGCGAATTTTCCTATAATGCTAGGAAAAAGGTAAAGGTAGATGTCTTTAGTCATGTTGGGCGTTTTGATTTGCATAATTACGTGTGCACTGCATTTCTTGCTAAGGTGATATATATGCTTCTTATTAATAGCCGTCTAAAATTGACATGTTTCTGCCTTTCTCGTATACCAAGATGTGCTGAAAGGCTATCTTCTTTGTATTGGGTATCATGTCCCAACTGAAATGTTGCGCTTGCACTTAAATTCATGTGCTTTGATCACTTCCTCGGATGTTAATTGAGAGTTTTCTAAGAATGTACGTATTTTTTGGCAATTAGGTCCGTCGAGCCAGATTTGTTGTCCATTGTCCACCGGAACCTTCAACTGTGTGGTGGCCGTTTTTGATGACCATCGAACAGATTATATGAATAAATGATAATCAACCGATTCACCAAATAAAATAGATATTTTACTGAGAATGTTTATGAAACATCGTTTGAGTAAACAATTCCTGGGATTGAGAATGTAAAAAATAAAAAAAATGATAATAATGTGTTATGTGAATATCTCATTCTCAGTAGGTCTAGGAAGTTTGTCGTTTTGGGAACAGTTGTGAAGAATTATGAAACATACAAGTTTACCGAAGAATCTTTGTTGCTAGGATGCACAATCTGAATGGCGTGATCTAGAATTTTATCTACCTGTACAACTTTGCCGAATACACCAAACCTGGAAGCAAGGGTGGAGCGCTACGTTTTTTTTTTCAACAAAAGTACCATTCTGCCCCAGTGTGCCATGGTGCAAGTGCAAATATTTTTGGCACAGTGAAGCTGAAGTTTGGTGAAAATTGTCATATTCCAAGCTCCGTGCATTCAATAAATCAATTAGCCATTAAATCCTTTACTCTGTATAGCGAAGCATATTCCATTATTGAAGTGGATGAAATTGAAGAGTCAGATCTGTGCAATGTCATACAAGACAGTTCATTAGAGGAATCACTGATCAACATAATCAAAAGAATGATGTAAATCATCAGGTTCATCAAATCAAATAAGACGGCTTCAACAGAAACGAGGGACATACAAAAAGATGACTGTAAAAAGGATTTTCAATGTCTGGTTGTAGCTGTGGTTTGAACGTCCGTACTCGATGGAATTCAATAATGATAATAATTGAGTGTTTTTGTAGCTTATGTTTTTAAAGCTTTACTTACAATCCCGATGTGCCCACCAATGCTTTCAGCTGATTAATTTTTCATTCTAAAAGAAGTTTGTAAGACACTTAAGCTATTGGAGAAGTTAACGAAATGCCAGCTAAAAATACGTCACTTGCATGAACATAATTCCTGTCATCACTTTTACCTAGAAATCATATTTTAAAATTTTCAACTTGTTTCAAATTTCAAGCGTTATAATCATTTTTTAGGTTTATTAGAGAAACTTTCAGCCTTGGGCTGGTTCGTCTCTTAAGGCGTTATAATATTTATATTTTCACACACTATACAGGCTATGCTATGGAACTCTAATCTCCTGAATATCTTAGTGTAGATGAAAATTATGTTTATTATTTCAAAATATTTCAAAAAGGTCGAATTGCAATAACAAGCAGTTCCTAACATGTGAACTTATCAAAGTAGTTAGCTCAACAACCGGTACCGGTCAATATTGGACACCAAGAATAAATCAATTCACGGCCACATGGCTTTAGATGTAAATTAATATCTCGTTCAAGACAATGCTGTTGGAATTCCAGTGGGATTGAGAGAATACCTGAATACGCCTTTGATGCCTAGAACCACCGTATGGGAAACTATACGTACCCGATTGCGTAATTCCCTGACGATTTCTGTATAATCCGTTCCACCTGAACATTTATTCACTGAAGTTGGTCAACATATGAAGAAACAGCGAAAGCGATTGTCTGGATCAGAATTGGATAAAATCATTTAAAGTGTTTTTATGTTTCTTCATACGTGAAGTTTGAGATTTTCAGAGTTGGTTGAAAATGCTATCTAACATGAAGCTTTAGTGTGATAATTTATTAACTAAAGAAAGGTATGATGAGGGTTAGGTAGTTTTGCTAGAGTACGGCAGTATGAAAATTGAATAGAAGTTGAAAATGAGCGTAGGGCCATTAATGCGACAATACTAGTCAAACGCTAGTACTGTCACATTAATGGCACTTCGCTCAGTATCAACTTCTATTCAATTTTGATACTGCCGTACTCTAGCGGAACTATCTACTTACCCCCTTTAGACCTTTCTCTAGCTAATAAATTATCACATAAGGCTTCATGTTACATAGCATTTTCAACCAACTCTGAAAATCGAAAACTGGATGGGACTTCCAACCAACCCAGGATAAAATCTTTTTTTTTGCTATCTATTGATGAGAGCTACTAGCTACTCTCCTGCTTCCCCATGCATACCTACTATGAGACAGACCAAATCTCGCTACCTGCCGTTTAGATATGAAATACAAAGGATAATAACTTTAAAAAAAAAACTATCTCTTCGGTGTTCAAGCGTAGCACTACTGTAATTGTTTAGTGTATTCTGAGAGACAAAAGATGTTCCACACATCCTAAAATTATCGAAACCGTAGAAACAAAGTTTGTTTAAAATCAACGGCATTTTGATTGTTATTCAATGGTTGGTCAATTGAACTCTCAAGAACACATATAGACGGTCAAAATGAGCACACTGAAAAGCTTCAATAAGTACTGAATTTAATGGTGGGTTGACAAACATGAGGTGGACCGAAAAATTGTGGATCACCTGTGGAAAGAGAGGGTTAATATGTTGCCTATCGTGGCAGATTAGCTTAAAGTTTCTAACTACTTGTTTTTTTTTTACAATTGTATCAAAATTGTCAGATTTTACATACCGTTCTTTACTACGCCTTCAAATGTCGGACATCTTAACCCGGAAAAAAATAACAATACAATTACCATAAAATAAAATACAATTACATCAAAATCTATTGCCAACAATCGATCTTATTGTAAGTATATTGTGCAAGAAATTGTATCATATTGTTATTACAATAGATTTACAATACGTCCCATGTAGTAAGAACTTTCAACAATAGAACAACAAAAAAATTAGTGGTAAATGGCTCATCTTTGTTCGGGAAAAAGTGATTTTTCCTATGGTTAAGATACATAACAACCCCCTTGTTCTATTGTAGATTTACCCATTTACCATAGATTATATAGTGAAAACAATACATTATATGGTGATTTTATCGTTGTAGACAATATGATTTATTGTAAATACAATAAATTCTATTGTATGGTTACAATACATTTCATCGTGTCTCTATGGTTCTTTTTTATACGGGAATATATCCAGCGGCGCCGGTGGTGAGTGGTAAGCGTGGGTTCAAGCCCAGTCGGCACCGCCAGGATGTTCTGAGGCATAACATCTCTGATCACGCCTTCCTTCGGAAGGGAAGTAAACACGTTGGTCCCCGGTTCATGAGTTGATGGGTCGATAGGTAGGGTTCAGGTGTGGGAGCTGCCTTCCTGGCGTCGGTAGCATTGGTGCTCAGCACGGAAAACAATATTGACGGAAAACAAATCCAAGGAAAAAAAAATAATACATCGGGCACTTTATAATTAAATCTTGAAATTCCTATACCGCAATAAATAAATTTTAATATTACATCCAAGAGGATGTACCTCAATCATATCGAAAATATCATGTCATTTTTATGGCCACAAAACTAAACAAATGCAGTAAAAGCAGCGTAATGTCAGCGTAATGATAATTTTGTTCTTTTTGGCAAGTAATATTACACCATATTTTTGACACGATTGAAGTGCATCCACTTTGACGTGATATCAAAATTGATTTTTTACTGTGTTTACACTCAGGACTTTTTTTACATGGGGGATATGTACCGTGTAAAAACAACCTACAAAATTTTGATTTTTCACGTGCTTAAATATTTAAAAAAAAAATCAGATTTTGATGCTATTTCCGGAGCGATTTGAGATTTGGGCGTAATTGTTTTTGTAAACAAAGACGTCAATTGCCGATTTCTCTTGAATTATAGCTCAATCTCATAAACAAACTATAAAAAATTATAGAGGAATCATTCCGCTTCCTCACAGCGTTATTAGTTTTCGAGATTTAGCTTTTATTCGTGAGAAATCGGTGATTGACGTGTTTGTTAACAAAAGCAATTACGCCCAAATCTCAAATCACTCCGGATTTGTAATTATAGCATGCTATGGTCCATACAGACATTTACAAAAAATCTGTATTTACACCAAAAATTGTGATTTTTTCGATTACCTATAGCTTGAAACGGATAATGTGATTGGAATCAAGTCGATAGGTTGTATCGTTGTCGAGAAATCGTTAAAAACGTACTGTGTAAATCGTAAAAAAACATGCTAAAAAACCGCGTAAAAAACCGTGTAAAAAAGACTTCAGTGTACAAACTAGAGTGTTTCAGCGTTATGTGAAGAAAAAAAAGAGTCAAAGTCTGGGTTTTCAAACTCTACCCCCTCGAATGATAGTTTGTGGGGTCAGAAACACCCTGCCAACATTTGAATTTGAATTTGAACTTCTTCGTGTACAACCTTAGAAGTATTGGGAACATCTTGGTTCAAGACCGGATGTGAATCCGAGTTAACCCCGAAAAGTTATTAGCGTTTCAAATGAATACCACCTGTCTTACTTTTATTCATTCCTTTATTTAAGCTCGGTCTCTGTTCTGCAATCTAATACCAATCACCGACGGACATGCATTGTCATCCATTGACAGCAATCGAATGTGCAGGAAGGCAGCTTCCACAACTGCGTAGGATATCGCATCCATTCAAACACACATGGGCCGGGACCAACGGCTTTACTTCCCTTCCGAAGAAAAACGTGGCTAGAGACGCTTACCACTACACCACCGGTGTCGGCTTGTCTTACTTTTGGTGATGGCCTAACTCACTTTGTGCGGTTTTTATTTTTACTAACAGGCATACGGATAGCAATGTAAAATTTGTTTCAGATTGGCGTATTGAGTATCAGTGCTACCGACGCCAGGGAGGCAGCTCTCACACCTAGAACCTACAGATCGACCCATCAACTCATGAACCGGGGACCAACGGCTTTACTTCCCTGCCCTCCGAAGGAAGGCGTGACCAGAGATTGTATGCCTCAGAAAATCCTGGCGGTGCCAACTGGCATTGAACCCAGACCCTTGAGGGTGAGAGGAAATCACGCTTACCACTACCGCCAGATTTTCGAGAATCCTCTTACCCCTTAAGTGCTGCACAGTAGGCCTGGTAGTTTAGATATATTTTGTGAATCTCTGATGTGCAACATATACCATATAGACAATAAAAAATTATGGAGGCACAGGATGCTTTTATTAACTGGTTGTGCTGGTGTTAGATTAGATAAGATTATATTTGACAGGGTCATGGCGTCCTTGCCCCACCCCTTCGTAAATCCAAGCCAGACTACAGAAATTACGTTAGTTTAATGTATACAATTCGAGGTTTTTCTTTTATGCTGTGAAGGTGCAATACAACTATCATGGCGCTTAGAGATGAATTAGCCTAAGGCTAAAAATCTCTTTAATAAAGCTTTAAAAAAAAATATCATGGCGCATTATTTTGTTATTTTAGTGGGATTTTGTGTGCGGTAAATCGGAATATTGACGTCAATCGCAACGCATTTCGATGATGAATATTGCTATTTTTACTGTGATAGTTACACCTACTCAAAATACAGCAGTAGTCCTATACCTTAATCCTCGGAAATGCAGTCCTAAACAACGCTACTATAAACTTACATATTATCACCTGGTTATATGTCGATAGCCACCCTTGAAAATGAAACGCGTCAATCGGATTATATCTGAGCCGTAAGAAAATTGAACAAACATTCCGAATGGAAGATCCTGCCACTTTGAAGTTCAAAGCTGTCTATATCGATTACGTCCTATATCGATGTCCAACACCAAACATCATCGGTTCAGTTTCCCACGAAGGATTTTCCCGCTCCCATGCTAGCGTCTGTCAGCACATATTTACATATTTTATCATAATGAAATATGGTTGTCTCCCATGACAACGTCAATGACAAAAAAAAATAGAAGGACAATGCAACAATTGGAACAGGAACAATACATACAGTGGTATTGAAATGATTTGTTGAATTAGATATAAAAAGGAGTGCTTGGACACAGGACAGCATCAGTTTCATTGCAGATATCCATCAGAAACATTTGAGAGCTATTGTGATATCAGTTTTCTCCTGTTTTCCGGTTCAAGTGACGTGAAAGAAATCTATCAGAAAATGTTCTCTCAAAGGTGATTAGAAGGCTTTTAAGTTCGGTTATTAATTTTAATTTAGTGATAAACAAAAGCTAGTCAATGTCCAGTTTTTATTGGGACTATAAAAAAATCTACTGAAATGTGAGCTTAATAAGCTATAGTCGAGAAGTTAAAGTTAAGTTAAGGACAAAGTGCAGAGAGGCCACAAATAGCCGTCATTACCGTGATAGTTCAGTAGTGAAATATTCTACAGCACAAAAGCTACTACATGTTTGTAAGAGCTGATATTCGTGCTCTTGGAATTTCGAAACGATAATGAGAAATAAGGCTGCGATTAAACGTCACCTGTGTTAAACTTCATTCCTTGACAAAAAAATCAATAGACTGTTATGGTAGTGCAATTTGAGTCATAATCAGATAAATTTCGCATGAAAATGGTTTTAGTAACATTAAAATGATGAAATGCTTCATATAGGTTCCTTTACTACGTAGCTACTCAAATTTACTGTCCTGGCCGTTATTATTTATTCTAATAGATGATTCTATAGAAAAAGCTTCTAAAAGAAGTTTCCTGAAAAGATTCTAAACGAAGTGAAACCAGAAGAAAATTCTTAAGATGATTAAAAAAAAAGCTTTTTTGGAAGGTCATTCTAGACACTTGTCCGTCTTTTCGCTCTTCTGACTAAAAAAAAATCACATGCTGAACAATGAATCTGAGTAGCTAAGGAGAAAAGGAGCGAATTTCCAAGGATTATGGAGCCTTTAATCGTTTTAATATTGCGTTTCATAGCTGCTATTTAAAAAAAAACATATGACCAAGTTTTCTGGATTTATGCGACCCACCTGAGTACAGCCCATAGATTGAGAAACGCAACTTAACAACTTAACTAGACTTTCTGGAAACATTATATGTCATATAGGGGAAATGTCGGCTTCGGCAATACCTTAACCTATTATCGTCAGGGGGTCAAAGTCCCAGAGTACCCAAATTTGGCCAATAGATGCTCTAAAACACAACGTATCCACATGCCAAAATTGAGCCCTCAAAGACGTTGTTTACCCCCTGACGATAATAGATAAGGTTTTGCCGAAGCCGTCATTTACCCTATGACATTTTTGTTCGGAATTTTCATATAAATATGTTGAGTTGATTATTTATTCATAATGTGGCTTGATTAACGCAGTATTAGTCGCGTAGTTGGAATCTTATAGATTCATTGGGGTTATTAAGTCAATTACTTGACTATGTACAGTCCACCCAACATGCTGCTTTAAAAACAAATGAGCAGCATTCACATTATGTGAAATATCGACCTTCTCTTTCATATTATTCTTGTCTACAGCAACCTAAACAGAAATTTCAATTGAATTATATATTTTCTATGGGCTTAATTATAAGCTTAATAAAACAATTACTATATAAGCAATATCACAACTTACAAAACTAATTTAAAATGGAACGAGCTTCACGTTAAAATTTGGATTATATTATAGAGGGAAATATTTGTGTTACATCTGATGTATACATTTGAATTATAACAAACCGTAATGAGTTTATGTTTCTGCTAGGGTTAACTACCCTTTTCCCGTCATTACATTCCGACTTGATTGCTTTAGAAAATAATGTGATCCAAATGTTACCCATACTTTAGTTTGGCAGTATTGTTTCATCTATTTCTTTTTGGTTTGTTACAGTTTATAAGATCCCTATTTTAAATTGTTTTAAATCACTGCGTCTAATAGCTACTTTCGAAAGTGCGATAATTTTTCCAACTCACTGATAATCACTTCGGAAACCCATGGAGATTCAGCACTGTTCACGGAATTCAGTAAGCAATCCTCAAAAAAGATGTAATATTGAACTATGATCGATGAAAATAGCAAAACATTATTACGTCTATAAAATTGAATCATCAAAAACTTTTTTTTTATACACTGCATCAATTTTGTTAATAAATCTAATCTTGAAATTTACAACATCCACGCATTATATGGTATAAGTTTAGATATTAAAAGGAACTCTGTATTTAGATCAGTGGTACAAAAAATAAAATAGATGCGTGTAAAAACCATATAGGGCAGCGTTTCTCAATCTATGGGTGTTTTACAAATATTTACCAATCGTAATTATAGACTACTCTAGCGATTATGTGGTTGGATTTTGTCAATTTATTGGTGATTTCAGGGTTTTCAAGATTTATTCAATAGCTTTTCAGGATAGTTTTAAATGTTATTTCGTTGTTTTTAGGTCTTTGTAGCGACTAAAAGCCATTTTTGCGTTTCAAGAACTTTTTGGCGATGATATTTTACCCGCAATCAGTGTTTATTTTTAATTATTTCATCGTTTTGGGGTGATTTTCTAATTAGATTTATTATTACTCTGTCGGTTTTTTTTCAATGACTTGTTCAATGTTTCCACATTATTTTCGCAAAATTATGTCCATTTTTAGAATAATTTTGCATGTTAACCCAAGGCAGTCGGTTTAAGCTATGTTAACTTGTTTTAATCTTGTTCAATGCTTTCAATGCCATTCTGTTTTAGTGTTTCAGACAATTTGTAGGATTTTTGTGTTTGTTTGGAGTTTTTAAGTCATTTATGCCTCACAAAATCTGAATTCAATATTGGTGGGTCACGAGCTCATGGCATTTCACAAAGTGGATAGCAATTGACAAAATGTTTGCGAACCGCTGGTATAGGGCCATTAGATCGAATGTCATTTGGCCGAATTCTATTAGGTCGACTTATATTATACTGAAAGTCATTAGGCCGAATACCATTAGGTCAAATGGGTCATTTGACAGAAAGTCATTAGATCAAATGTTATTCGGCCGAAATTAGAATAGTCACAGTTTAACATAGACAATTCATTAAAACAATGTTCTACACTCTGAACTGTGTCTGCGGCATAACAAATTTAAAAAAAAAATTGATCTGACCTGCAAATATTTCCTGGATTTAGATAAATTTACCGATCATGAAAGTAGAAATTGTTTACAGAAATAAGATATGCCAATTTGTTCGAGAACAATTTTAGCTAACGAATTTTGGTCTATGATTTTTCTTATAGATTTCTCTTAGTTTTTTCGACCAAAGAAACTTGAGCAGAAAATGAAGGTTCAACAATAAGATTAGTCAAATATTGACTAAGAAAAATAACAAACCAATCAAAATTTTCATCTGAAGACGTTAAAAGTTTAAAATTTGAAGTAGCCGATTTTTCCTTCTATGAAATATGAGCAGTTTCTTCGAGATTCAATAATTTTCATCTCCAGATATGGCAGTCTCATAACATCTCTGATCACACCTTCCGGGAAGTAAAGCCGTTGGTCCATGTGTTGATGGGCCGATAGGTAGGGTCCAGGTGTGGGAGCTGCATCCCTGGAGTTGGTAGAATTGGTACTCAGTACCCGGCGGCGCCGACTGTGATTGAACCCAGGCCTGCTGGGGTGAGAGGTAATCACGCTTACCACAACACCACCGGCGCCGCTGTGACAGATACGTATTTCGACTACAATGTGCAGTCTTCATCAATGTCATTCCCACTAATGACATTGATACCAAAAATATTTAAGTGGAATTAAATTGAAGATAACATTTTTTTTTTGCTGTTTTATTTAAGCATTCCACTAACAACCCAATTTAATTACTTCATTATGATGGCTATCAAACCTTTGGAAATGTTTCCTTACAAGAGGGTTTTTATAGATTTTTCCCCTTTCCTTCCGAATGCCAATACCTTATTTTTCATGTGGTTTGAAGTGCCTCCTCTTTGATGAGATTGTAATTTTTGGTTTTGCTGTGTATGGGAAAATAAGCAAATTTAGAATCATTCTAGTTTGTTGCTCAAATCCGTCGAATAATAGAGGTAAAGCTTAATAGAACGGAAATTAGATCTAAATCCAGTAAATGACTTAATTCTGTTCAGATTACAATAACATGAATTCACAGTATGTTCCATCTTTACAAATCCTGACGTGGAATGCTAAAGATTTGAATAAAATGCTGAAATATGTGATGAGTGTGAATCATAGGAATTTAGATTATTTTCCGAATGATGTCAGAAATTTATCCAACTGTGCTCTACCATATTACTTTTGAAGCCTAATCTGATCCACTACCTCACGAACACTGAGAAGCATTTTTTTTTTCTTAATTACCGTGATTTTTAGCCGTAGGCTAGTTCATCATTTGAAAACTTCACCTCCCTTAAACGAACATGTCGCCAATATATACAACTTTTTCCATAATTTCCACATATTATTGCAGAAGCCAACTGCTGGAAAAGCTTATCTGCGTCATCGTGCTTTGTGTGGTGCTGACATCGTCGCTTTCGTACGCACAAGTCACCTTCTCGCGCGATTGGAATGCAGGCAAGCGGTCACTGGCGGAAGCGGTCCAACCGACAAGCGAATGTGCTGTCATCTGGCGCTCGATGACGAACTTATGTGCTGCCGTGACGGTAAGTTTAGGAAACTTCAGCGCATTGCCGTTCGTGGGATATTTTTCTAAAATTAATCTCATTCAAATAAATTGTTTCAGAAAAACATTCAACACCTTACGTTGTGTGAGGCTAGAGCACTGATCAAGAATATACAGAATGATGATTCTTCTATGGAAAACAACAGCGGGAATAATCTTCCAATGTTTGCGAATGGGCACCTGTAACTTGAGCATAACTTGTAAAATTTACCACCGAAAAGACGACTGGATGGATTTGAAAATGTCTAAAATAGCATCGACTGTTAGAAAGTCAATAAAGTAGCAAAATTGCTAAAACAACTGGCGGGCATATTTTTAAATGATGACTTATATATAATGCTGACGGATATCTGATTAATTTCAGTCAATGGATCATTGAAGATGCTGAGGTTTTGACAGCACCGTACTGTGGCTACCACAGTATTTTACATTGGTTCGTCCGTATACAGTAGCGCCAAATGAAAGCTGTGGTGGGTTCAAAACTCAGCTATCTAAAATGATCCATTCTATTTACAAAACCTCCTATAGGTTAAACCAAGGTGACTAGATGTAGGTGTTCTAATGTGTCAAATTCATGATTCAGCCATGTTGAATTTTTGTATGGGACAGCGACCGAGTTTGTTTAAAATTTGCTATAAAACCGCATCCGCATCTTCAACAAACACCCCACCCCCCCCCCCCTCCCGCAATCTTATCGACCATATAGTGAAAAAGCTGAATCACAATGTACCCACCATGGGTTTAACAAGTCCCCGTCAAGGTGACAGATAACCTTAGTTTCACGTATCCACTTGCAAATGGATCACTTTAGATGCTCCAGTTTAGAACCCACTACGGCATGCTTTTGGTGCTACTGTATATGAACGATCATATGTAAAATACTGTGGTAGCCACAGCATAGTTCTGTCAAAACCTCAGCATTTTCATTGATCCATTCAAGAGCTAATTTTCATTACGTCGAAAGTAACAAAGGTAAACAAAGTCGAGCTATCAATGTCAATCGATGCTCCTGCTATTACACTATATAGGGGAAATTGATGTAATGTCGGCCTAAATGCCCCTAATTTGGGCCCATGCATAAATTCAGCAATCGACTAAATTTTCAATAGTGACCAAAAATATCCATTAGTACCGTTCCAATAACGCGTTCATCTAGATAAAATTGATAAATAGCAGGTTTTTAGCGATGGGCCCAATCTTAGATCCATAGGCCAACATTAAAAGCATTTCCCCTATTGTTCAAATATAGGTTCACATCCTATTTTTAAATTTATTTACCAGTCAAATTGCTTTTTGAGGTAATCACGTTCCGATCAAAATATTTTTGGATGATACTTAAGTCACCCGATTTCTATGGAGATGCCGTTTGTCTTAAGTAACAGTGCAGAGAAACCTATGAAACGTGTACATTCGTCGTTTCGCTTTATCATTATTAAAGTGAATAAATCGAACAGTGTATTGCTAAGATGATTTCATTTTTTAAAATGTAAGCTAGCATTTTGCTTTGTATGATTAAAACCCTGCTTAATACGTTAAATATTGCTATCGATATGAGATTATATGTGTTTAATTGGAATTAGGAATAACTTTTGGGTCCTCAAAACAAAACTTTATTTTTCTCGGATCAGAGCGAATGTTACTTTCGACATAATGAAAATTTGCCCTTGAAATAGGGGAATTTACGTATTCTCGGCAACCTAAGCAGCGACCTTCTTTCTATAGCCTTTTTCTCTATGGAACGCACACATATGCAGTATTGGTTTGTTTACAATCTTTTGCTGCCAGCTGCTCTAACAATTTCAGTCGAAAGAATTGTCAAAAACTGTTTTGAAACGCTTTTACAAAGCTCCAATCTTCTCTAGTGAGAGCGAGTATTGTCGGCAACCGGTTTTTCTTCGGCAACCGTTCCATTTGAACTGCATGTAAATCTGCTGTTCTATTATCGGCAACTCGAAATCAGCTACAATTTGAAGTGCGTGTGTTGCATTTCAAGAAAACCTTGCTAGATTGCTTTTTCTCAGTGGTAAAAGTATAGTCAAATTGAAGCTGAAAGCATAAAGAATCGTTTGCATACATTCAGCGAAATGTTTTCGTAAGAAAATCCAGTGAAAATAGTGTTTCAATTTGGGTTGCCGAAAATAGTCTGTCATGCCGAAGCCGTCATTTCCCCTAGTAGTTGTAGCCACCAGGGGTCAAATACGAACAATCGTCACTTACCTCGAATAAGTGGTTCCAAACGTAAACAAGCCATAAGATACCTACATGGTTTGCCTACGTTTGGAACGAATTTCATACAAGAATGATCAGTAGGCTGATTTGACAGCACGTCCCCTCCAGGTAGCCACACAACGTAAACAAAGGGAGTGTCCTTCAACGCTGCAATGGTATTTATCTATAATAAACCAACTTTTTGTTTCACCATGTGTCGATGACAAACAACAGGCAATAATGCTATATGAAAAGAGCGAATTTATGACTTTCATGGTGAAATTAAATAAATCCAAACGAATTGAAACCGATTGATGGAGCCATCATGGAGGTTCATTTTCTTATACAATCAAATGGCAATAAAAATACTTTGCTGTTTTCTATTTTATTTTGCTATTGAATATAATCAGCCTTTAGAATAGTCGTGCTATGAAGGCTTGTCATGGACCGTATGAATAAAAAGAGTTTCCTTTCACATTTTTCTATGTTCTTCTGATATGCAATATATCTGGAACTGAACTGAAAATACCCATTAATCACCACACAAATTTCAACGTTGGGAAATTAATCAAACGGTTTGAAAATAGCATCTGCAGCATTTATCAACATGTTTTTTTTTTGCTACTTTCAGGATATATTTTGGAGCAGGATGCAGGTATCAATTATCGCAATATCATGCTAAAATTGTGTATCGATGTTTTATTTAAAACTCCGGCTTGAGGAATATGCCAAACACTTTAGAGGCATTAAGAATTCCATCCGCAAACAATTTTCAAAAATTATTCTATCTTGAGGTGAGTAGCAGTTTTGCTGGGTAAAGACGAAAATGTTGTACATCCATTTAAAATTGAAGAAATAAATAAAATTAAATAAACTAGTCATATGAGGGTCTCTACACAATTAGTCTAGATTACCGAAATTAGTTAAAATTTACTGGGTTTTTGAATTGCGGATCACCCAGTAACCGCCACAGCAATAATTTTCGTTAACAGTTCGGTAACTTAAGTCAAACTGTCAAAAACGACTGTAAGTTCAGTATCCATTCGAGATGTATTTGACTATATTAACTGATTAGCATAGTTAATGTGAGCGTTATTTTGTTGGCATTTGGCTGACTAGGGATTTTTTTTTCTTGGAGAGTACCGTGTAAGCCAGTTAAAAACAATATTTTTGTTTGTGTTAGGAGAGAAATACTCATTTAAATCATCATTAATTGCGCAGAATAAAACACGTTTAACGAATTATATTTTTCTACAGTCAATTATGAATAGTGATATTCATCTAGGAAATAAACACCATCAGTGTTGTCTTCGTATAATTTCCCACGCAAAGGGCTAAGGTTTTAATGTTTACTGTTGGGATTAGATCGCAATATTGAAAAAGAAATATTAAATTTTTTAGCACGTTTTCAATTTCTCCGTCGAGGTTACTCAAATCCGTAATTACAAAACACATTTTTCTCAATTTTTTACTTACACGAAAAAAAAAACAGGGTTGTGGAGTCGGGTCGGAGTCGGTGGCATTTTTGTTAGGTTTGGGGCTCGGAGTCACTGTCAATGGTATTTTATCAGTGTAATAGAAAGAATACCTTTGATTTGAATATCAGATACCTCCAAAATGCCTCCGGTCTAGTCGGTGTGACCCCGCTGCCGTGGAAAAACACTTGCTTCTGGATTTTCACTAAAGCTAAAATGACGGTTGCATAAAAATGACAGCTTAGAATTTAACAATTATTGGTCAGTAAAATAATATACCAGTTTGACGAATGTTCAGTAAACATCTATAATTACTATGTGTACAGTAATTATTACTGACTTTTCGTACAATACAGAAAATTTAGAAATTTCTGACTTTCTCAGTAATTATAAACTCTGTGTTCAGTATTTTACAATAAACGCTACCGAAGTTTGGTATGGATTTACTAAATGTCAGTAATTCCACTTATTTGAACTGAATGTTCAGTTAAAATTTTAATTTACGCCTAAGCCCGGTTGAAAAAAAAATACCGAAAAACTAAATACTGGATTAGTGTGAATGTTCACGCAACAGATGGTAGTAGTATTTTGTGGGTACAAGGTTCCTAAAGATGGGGGAGAATTTATCATAAAATGGTAGCTTTAACAACATTTCGAACATTTTTCCCGCACGGTATCTCTGGAAAGACAGTATAATTATAAAAAAAAAATCAGTAAGGTACACCGGGGCAAGTTGAAACGGTATGTGTATCTCTTAAAGGAAGTGCATATTCAATGTAATTATTTTTGAGAGACATTGTGTACAACCGCAAATTGCTTGATCTCAGTGATTATTCACTTCCGCTAACAGATACACCAACCATTTAAACTTCCCCACGTGTTTCAACTTGTCCCGGTGTGCTTTATCGCTGAAACAGTTTTAACATAATTTATGGGGGTCATTTGTTAATATATTTGACGGGCTTAAATTGGTTTAAAAAATAATGTTTGGGCGTGATTTAAAATTGTTCGATGTATGTATGTTGTGTATGAACGATACTGATTTTTTTTTATATTGAGGTTCTCTTTCAGAAACACCGTGACCCTTAGCATTGTCCTTTAGTTTTCATTTGACTCTCATTTGTAGTCTTTGCATTATCATTGAAATTTATCCGTTAGTCCCCGGTTCATCTCTGATCACGCCTTCCTTCGGAAGGGAAGTAAAACCGTTGGTCCTTGGTCCATGAGTTGATGGGTGGATAGAAGTAGGGCCCAGGTGTGGGGGCTGCATCCCTGACTACTACTAACATTTACTAAGCTTATATTAGCGGTTATAATGTCAGCGTTCAGATAGATTCTGATTCGTAGGAATAGGGAAATAGAGTAAATTAAGACCTGGCAATATTGAAAGTCAAATAATATCAAACTTTTGGCTGATTTTGAATTTAACTTTATAGCAATTATATTTTTTATCTTCTTTTAACTATTACGTTCCAATTGGAACTTGGCGCAAGCTTTAAACTGTTTTTAAAGCACTTTCAAAATTTTTAAATGTGGACTTTCTTAGACAACTACCATTATATTGTATGCTCAAAACAAATTAAAGCCATACATTCTTGGTCCAGATTGCAAATTGAACCCAGCCCCCTTTTATAATTGCTCCTTTACCAACTGATCTTCGGGATCTTTTTATATGAATTTCTCAGAATTCAGAACGAGATAGTGCCCAACTAACAATTTCCAAAATGTACACCCTTTACTCATTTAATTTATACAGCCTCAAGCTGTATTCAAATGTTATTCGATATAAGGCAGCCTTTACTCAGTCTCTATACAAGCCAATCTGCTGAACTAAGTCAGCTACTTATGGCTGTTGGGACGGTTGGGGACAAGCTCTTATTACATATCCATTTACGCTTCCATAGAGCTGTTATCCTGCTGCTTAGTTATCTGAGAAGTTTTTATGGCTCTTATTCAACCTTTTTCCGTTTATACAATAATCAATACACAGCTCTCCCTTAATTATTTAATTTATTGAGTTTATTTTGTTTGGATCCCTTAAGGAATTTAATTTATTGAGTTTATTTACCCTGCACTGGAACCTGGAATCGTACTCGAGATTTGCGCATTAGCAAACCTTGATACTACCGACTCAGCTACTTCAATACTTTGAACTGTTGTAAAAAACTCTACATGCCCTTCTACAACAAGATCGCTGAGTCAAGGCTTTATAATAGTGCAGATGAATCACTTTTCTTGATTAGCTATTCAGCTTTGTAAAGGAGCAGAGTAAAAGCTGAAAAACTGTAAACCTAGTTGACAGTAAACATGCTTCCAAAGTAGCTGTTTCGGATTGGTAGAGAAAAGCGTCCCGATAGCAGGTTGTACCCAGCTTCAAAGCTGTAATATATTAAATACGTAAATTATATCGTTGATCGAGTTCAAATAAATTCATCTTATGATTCCGTGTTCTCCTCTAATCTAACCCGAAACTATCTTCCGAATTTGGAAATTATTTAATCTCGTACTAGTAACAAGCTGTGATAATAGTTTAAATAGATAGTTTAGCATTTTAAATTCACATTATATCGTATGTACTTACTATTAAGTTTATAATTTTAGGTAAAACGTCACCCAGTGTAAAGTTGAAGTAATTGCCATCTATATCCAATTTAGGATAAGTATTTTTTATAGAAAGTAAGATAAACAATAATTTACCTAGTCACTTTGCTTTTACTGGATCGTAAATTTATCTAATTAGCCTGATTAGAATATAATTGAGCGTTACTTTTAAGAATTTAACTTTAATTTCCCTTGGGTTTATTCGTTTATCCACGTTTGTGTTAAACGATTTTTATGCTGCCTGTGACGTTTGAGAGCCACGTCACCCGTTGTACTCTCCCTGACGTTTTCGCTGACAGGTCTTGGGTGATACGGAACTCTGTGGTCAGAGTTTTATCAGTAGTGATGCACCAAATAGTGCGAATATTCGGCTATGTATTCGGAATTTACACAAACATGTTAACTAATATTCGGCCATTTCCCACCACAAGTGGCCGACAAGGCGTTTGAGCAAAATTTGGAGGCTGTATTTGACCAAATATTCGGTGCATTGCTTATTATAATTATAATTCTAGTATACTCTAAACAAAACCAAAAATAGAACTCTAAGGAAATTTGGAGTCTTCCATCACGGTGAACTAATCATGACACATTACTATTATGCTACAATCCTGAAACTACGCTGAATATCTCAATCAATAAGAGAAAGTTTGAGGAGGACTGCATCGAAATATGGATAGTAATTCCATAAAAATGCTAGTGCCGGTGGTGTAGTGGATAGCGTGACTGCTTCTCACCCCAGTAGGTCTGGGTTCAATCCCAGTCGAGGGCACAACATATCAAAAAGTTTAGTTTATTGCATTTCAAGGAAATAAGGTTAGCTCTAACTTTTTATATTCTCATCCAAATGAGCCCAATACTGTACCAATAATTGATAAACGTATGATGAGTCAGTAAAATTCAGAAACGTGTGTTTCTAAATTGTGCATTTAGAGCTGTTTCCTCAAAATGTAACGACATCTGTACGGTCAATTTTTAGATACGTCGTAACCTGATCGGTAAAAATAAAATCGGTAAAAAATATGATACTCCAAAATGTCTGAACCTATGAACTTCTCCTATGATTCTGAACTAGGAAAAATTAAGTCATTGAGCTTATTTTCACACCTCTGAAAAGTGAAATGAGAATAGTTTAAATTGAAAGAACTTCGTTGTTTTATTAATTCTATCATTCTGACAGCTTGTGAGTGCCATGGAGAAAGGATTTACTTCACACTTCATATGTTGGAAATTGTATTACTTCAGAAATGTGTTATTGTTGATTTTGAGAAATAGTACAAACGAAGATGAAAATAAGGATAATAGCATGTTTATGAATCATTGATCCCTAGTACCAGAAGCCATGCCAATAGCATATCTACAAAGATCTACTCATGTTTCTTGTAAAATGTATTTGAATAATTTATCGTGCATACACATAATTTTAGTTCGTTTTGAACAATTTTCTTCATAATCCTATAAAACATCAGAATTGTGAATAGTCAAGGATCATGAATATTTCTCAAAGACTCAGTTCGTGGAATTCCAGTTTGTTTAGGATCTGAAAACACAACATTTCTTAATTTCAATGATGAATGGCATTTGGCCAAACGACAATCGGTCAAATGGCTTTCGGCCAAATAGTCGAACACCACTAAAATGCACCACATTTCTAGGGTACCAATAGATTCAATGTCTCCACGGCAAGTAAAGTTCAAACTATAATAAAGTGCGGCATCTTTCAGCTTGTTTAGTCATAACGCCTTGAAAAAGGACTAGTTTTGGCAAACAAATCGTTATATCGCTCATAAATAGCAATGGATCATATCATCCGAGAAGTTTAAAATGACATATCATATCACTCCGTAATGGCCAAAAACCATTTGGTCGAATGAGTCACTAGGCCGAATGGGTTATTGTATGTATGTAAAGGATACCACTCATTGTTGCAGGGTACAACCATTAGACAGTGGACCGATCAAGTACGATACCTGGTCGTATTAAATTTACCATTGTATGAAGGGCCAAAACTGGAGAGTGGACCAGTAAGCAAGTTTCCAATGATATTCAAACCCGATACAGAACAAGCCATCAAACGAGGGGATGTCCAGTGGGGAGAAGAGACCATCTCCATGTCACGAAATGTTAACAACAAAGAGTTGGCAATTCCACTCTCCCCATCAAAATCGCTTCAAGCAGGCCCTGCCCAAGTAACAATTCAGTAACCATTTAGCATCCACTCTGATTTATGATGGTTTTATAACGGCAATGAACAATCCATTTAGTTTAAATGTTGCATTTTAAAGTGTAAAACATTCCTGCTTAGTAATTCAGATTTTTGCTGTTTTAAAAACCTTTTATAGTCTGGCAAGAAAGTCAAAAACTGTCTTGTTTTAAAAATAAATTTAAAACAGTTATCAATCCCTCCTTAAAACTGTTCTGTAATTCAAGCATAAACGTCATTAGCAGTTGCTTATTAATGTCACGATAAAATACTTTATAAACGTGTTCTATCATTATAAAAGCAACCATAAAACAATTAGGTTTTGCATTAGAGAAAAAAAAACATTTATTATTGCTTTTTAGCCTTTTTAAAGTACATCATTAACTCTCTAATTACTTTGTTTACAAATTGAGCTTAAAAGATGGTTTCTCATAGATAATAAATGCCAAATTTATGGCAAGGAAATCTCGAAGGATAGACGAAGTAGGATGAAAAAATCAAGTCAATTTCAGATAAATTTACTCCTTTAAAAGAACCAGCACACCACCAACGACTGACCATCTGTTGGAGAAGAGTAATGTGAGCGGGTCCCTCGAACTCATAAAACATTGCCTAAAGTTGAAAAAAATACCAGCCTTCTCCAGATTTTGCGATGACAATCGAAATAACAACCGACAGCAAACCACTGAAACTGTTAGTTAGCGGAGATTAGCTGGTTTCCGATCCAAAGCAGCTATTTTATTCGCCGAAAGACTCTTCGAAAATTTCATTCAACCGTACATCTCTGCATCATTGGATGGTGCACTTTTGTAACCATCCGGAAGAAGGGGATCTTTTTCGGGAACGATTGCGCTTCCAGCTGTTCGAAATGCGAAATGTTGTAAAACAGTATCGCAAACTATCTGAGTAACTGCTCCCAATCCATCGGGAGAAAATCGCCTGGAAGAATCCTGGATCTCACAGCGCAACTATCGAAAGATAAACAAACTTTGACGTTTAACTTTTTGCAGGCAACTTTGCCTCCATAAATGCTGCCATAAATCTGAACGGGTTAGGATCAAGCAAAATGGCTTTAGATAAATATAATTCAGCCTGCAAGTTTTCTTCATAAAAGCCATTATTAATTTGTTAAGGAATTCTTGAAAGCAAAACAACTTTTTCACAAATGACCCATGAAAATCAACCTTTATGCCACCGCATGTTACAAATAGTTTGCTTGTTTTTTACAATCTTCGATTTTCAATCTATTTTTCCTTAGATATAACTATATTTTGGTAAATTTAGCAATGAGCAAACATTTAAATGCAAAAATAATAAAAAAAAAATCTCGGCCAAGCTAGATCTGAAGAATATATTTTTTTTTTTCAATGTTAAATAATTAGTCAAATCGACGTTTTACGAGGGTGGACTTAATTTTTTCGATGTTTTCACATACATTTCACATAAAATTTATAATGGCACTTAAAACTAGGCCACTTAATGAGAACTATTGTAATAAATTTGGATATTCAACAAGATTTTTATACCATCAGTTTCTATTTTAATTATTTCGATAAGATTGGATTCATAAATCCTTTTCTATCTTGATTGATGCTTTCCTAGTGGATTCAGCATGCGGCTAGGGGAAATGGCTCGGAAAGGGTTTTTATTGTTGCTAAATAGCTTTTATTGTAGCTTTCAAATGGTTCTCAATGCGTTCGTCATACAACTTTTTGCAGTAAATCACGCTTGAAGAGCTTCGAGAATACACCCTTCAGAACCTTCTCCAGGGTGGGCCAACTAGACATATTCTAGTCTTAATGAGGTTTTGATGGATGCATTAATGACAAAATAGCCTTGATCAGGGTTTTATGATTGTTGTTTTATAGTTGCTTTGTAGTATTTCATAAAACTTAAAATGTTACTTGGGTGATGACCCCATCCCTACCCAATGAATTTATAAATATATAGAATATAATACTACCCATAATTATCTGCTCAATAAGCAAAAACGATCTCTTCAGGTTAATCGAGCATCTTAAAACCACAAATCTCCCCGACAAAATGTAATGAGCAACAGAGATACACGATAACTCTTATAGTTTCTGCGGTTGTTGTTTAATTATAAATATTCGAATGGTACCATGACTACCATAACGACAACAGCGAACTTTGAACTTACTATTTGTCTAGGATATAACACCTTTGCTTGGAACATCCACTGGATCTTCATGTCCACCATCTGTCACTGTCTGCAAACATATCTAATAGCAATTACCTGTGTTGTGATACCTCCCTCAACGAAAACAATTTTTCTTGCATTACCATGACCTTTTGGTCCACCGATTACTTTGAATGAGCGGTCCGTATATCATTGAATCAATGTAGAGATTAGTATGAGATGGTTTTATGTGCAAAATGCGAAAAGAGAATGAGAGAAATACGAAAGGGATTAGTTTCAAGAAGTTACAGTTTCATCGGATTCCCCAACTAACCATACTCTCGCAAGTACACTCAGGTATTTTTTTTTCACGGGGGATACGTACGGTATAAAAGTTGTTTTAAAAACTGTTTTTTTTTCGCTCAGTCCAATAAATATTAATATTTGCCATTTCAATTTATGAAAGTGCTTCATTTTAAAATAGAGTTTATCGACAAGTGGTAATATAACATTGATAATTATAAATTTGTATTTATTATAAATTAATTTGAATGAAATCTTGAGGGATTATTTTTAGAACAGCAGTCGATTTTGGTGCGAAATGCACAATAATCAATCTTATTACATATACAGGAATTGTATACATTGAATGTTTAACAACATGTGATAACAGCGGCTTGGCTATGGAATGCATGTAGCCTTATAGCTTTTCTAATAAGTGGTAATGGCCTCAATAATCAAAGGTAATGAAACCAAGTGAATGAAGAATGCTTGTTACTGAAACCACACACTACTAAAAAGTCATGTGAATTTCGGTTTCCTGAGACCGACACATGTAAGCGGGCCTTTTGACATAAAAATCAGTTGAAAGAAACGTGAAAATCAATTCAATCAAACGTTCTCTTCGTCGACTAGCTGATGCTTTGGTTTGAGAACACTTAATTTTACATGAAATGTTTGTTTACGTTCTATGATTTACGTCCAATATGGATTACGTCTCGTGTAAAAGTAGTTATTTTTAGCCAATTGAACAACGTTAAGTATAAACTTTTCAACTACACAGATAAAAATTCTGAATTTTAATTGTGATGTAAACATTCATTCACGTAGACTTGTATTTCATTTCACGCAACCGAGCAACTTGCAAACAATGTTGTTTATAAAGATGGGCTTTTGTATACAATATTTGCTACATTGCACAATAGGGAAAAATTGACGGAAAAATACATTTAATTGTGTATCACTGAAATTCGCTGGATCAAAAATATAATTCTTATCATTTCTGTAGGTAAACAACTTCCGGGATCGAATGGAAATGGTTTCATCCTGGGGAGAATGCAGGATGTTTGTGTTTTTTGCTTTTTCAACCTAAAAAAAAATTTCCCTTGTGAATAAAAAAGCAAATAAATCACACTTTCTGTATTCTCCCCAGGATGAAACCATTTCCATTCGATTCCGCAAGTTGTTTACCTACAGAAATGATATGAACAATATTTTTGTTTCATCGAGTTTCGGAAATGCTACAAAATAAAATGTAGTTTTCGTTCATTTTTCCCCATTGTGCATTGCATGAAATGTCTCAGAACTTTACATGATTTATAATGTAAACTTATATGATATGTGACGCTCCATTTATGTGCATCATATTGAACAGAAATTTACACTACTTTTTCGAACTGTGTGTCTATATGCGAGATTTCAGACATATTTTAAAGTCTCAGTTCTTAAAATATCTTCTACGCCCATTTTTTAAATTTTCCAGGTTCAATTTTTTTTACCAAGTTAATTAGGATTTTAAAAATTTAAAAGAAATCTAATACCTTCAAAAAAGTAACATTTAAGATTTTGCTATGTTTTCAATATCCCTTCTCAGACAGAAGCTATGAAAATTCGTAAAAAAATCCAAGAAATACTATGCGTTTGTGGCATTCGGCTTAATGACATTAGCCAAATGGGTTATTAAGCCGATAGCCATTAGGCTAAAGAGGTCATTAGGTTGAATTTTTCAGTGAAAGACACAACTTCTTTGGAATAATTTACAACACTCTGGAACTTCGAAAAAGATCCAAAATCTCTGTCTGAGAAAGGGCGTATATTCATGAATTCAACTTGAATTATACAAGAAATGCCTTTCAGGATCTTTGAAAAAATATCAAAACCACACTTTTGAAAACCTAAATCTTTGGGAACAACTTTCTCAATTCTGTGCACTTGAATCATTTTAACAATCTCATTCTACGGTTTTAAACTTATTTTCTTTTTTATTTGAAGATTATAAATAAATTAGGAATCCAAGATTGTAAATCTTTGCACAGAATATTGAAAATGTTTGATGAATTTTAACTTTAAAAATATTTGAGAGATTTTACAAATAGGAACTTTTTCAGATGAGGAATTTTTAGCCTTTGATTTAGTAGATAGTAGATTTCTCCGTCTTTCAAACATGAGCAGCTCATCCGAGTTTCAAGATTTTCATCTGATGATATTTATGGCTTTCTTTTGAAGCTTTTTGACATATAAGGTCTGTTATGGCCTTATTTCTGATGAATCCCACTTTCACTTTAAAAAAAATTAAGAGCACAAATATCAGCTCCAACAATAACAATTTTAAAATGGATTCCATAATATGCTACAAATATCGAGCTGCATTTGAAACGCGTGATGTTGATGTAATTTCCGAGATTTGTACTTTAGAAAATTTGAAGTTATACTGCAAGCCCGTCATCATGTCGGCTATATTTGGATTCCATCAAGTGGTACCTAAAATTGGAACAACGCAGATGTCGTATGACGAAAGGTGAACAACTATAACAATTTCGGCTTAATGACCCATTCGGCCTAGTGACTCATTTGAACCATCACCCAACAGATCAAATCATTGGTTACATTGGTCATACCCAGCCATGTCTCGGAAGCCCCATTAAAATTCAAGTACATGTATGTAGACATTTGCGATCATTTTGAGCGCCGAAAGTCGCATTGGCCAAACCCGGCAGGTTCCGAGTGCTCTCTGACCAAAATCTGCACTGAGTCAAAACGTATCGCCGGAAAAGTTTCATTGAGAAATTACTTTTGTTCCCTGAATGAGGACTAAAGGAGCAATTTTTACGGAATTTAAATAAGTAAGAAGGGTCGGACTTCACCATAGATGTAAATTCATGTTGTTAATTTCTTCATTGTTATAAATTGTATATCACGACATCATGACCAACGATTTGACGAAGCACTTCGCCGTTTGTTAAGTAAACGTCATGTGTAAAATGTTCTCACGTTCCAAAATCTTTACATTTTTTCAAGAATACATACTCAAATTTGCTTGACGTGTCAAGTAGCCAGTCAGTCTGTACTCCTCCCCCAACAGACGCTGCTGCATATCACCATCAGCCAAGACCAATAATTGAATAGTTTCCAAAGTGAAAATATTTATTTTTCCAAGACATTTATTATTTAAGAAAACACAGCGGGCGATAATGATGAATGAGTGTGATGAGCATTAATGATGGTTATATATGCTTTCGAGTCGCAGCGCTACCCGCTACGCATTCAAATTGCCGTCTTCATCCATTCCGAAGGTGCTCCATGGATGATGCAGAAGAGGAATATTTAGTGGATGCTGATGAGCATGATGACTACATATAGTTATCGCATGAAGCTTCAATCTTCGGCAACCGTGAACAATGAACTGCCGGTACTGAGTGATCGCGGCCATAGGATGATGTAGTCAAGTGCCAAACCGAGAAGCAAAACAAGAGATATAAGCAGTGGCCGTGAATCGACAAAAATCAAAGTTTCAAAATCTCATCATCGAATCGCTAGAAGCCGCCGATTTTAACTGGCGAAAGGAACGGGAACGGGAAGGTAACAAACAGAGTATTCAAAATGGCGGCATTTTCCAAAGTTGAAATGACTCTTCATGATTAACCAGTAGTCAATCATCTGTCCGCCTTTTCACGGAAGATCAATCATTGTATACGTGAACAATAATAAATTCGGCCCGGAGCTCTTGGGAATGTACAGTTGAACATCATTTGCATTCGGCATCGCTTTTTAGTTGTGCGGGTTGAGCATTGATTTGAAGTGGTGCTTTGCTGATTTTTTGAGCAATTAATATTTATTTTATATAGCTTTATATGCCGACAAAGGGATTTGCATGATAAATTACGTGTTTGTGTGGGCGTCTCTTATCGATCGAGTGAGAAAGTTTACTATATAGATTATATCTATCAGACACACACTGGTGTGTTCTATTGTGGTATGACATAATAGGAACACATCACAAAAACCAATACCCAACCCGAGGAGTAATTCGATCTGACCGGGATTCGAACCCGTCGCATGCTATACCACATTTTTACTGACAATGCTGATTCTAGTAAAAATCGCACAAAAGGCATTCAAAGACTTATTGTTTACTGTCATTTATTAGGATTTTTAATCGAACAAGAAAACCTCAAATTTCCCTCCAACGGGATTTTTCCCTTCCAACGTTTACTTTTACCAACAGATACCTGCTTCCAAAGATGAGATTATGGCTACCTTTCATCTTTCATTCATCATCAGTCAAAGTTCCCTGGCCAGACATAGGGCGAAGCGAGAATGGAAAAACTTAAGCCTTGCTGTATAGAACCTGGACCTGGAAGACGAGATCAGTTTCATTGACTTTCTACTTTCTGTCGGATAAATATTTGTGTACCAGCCAGCTGCGGAAATTGATTTCGGAAATTCCGGCTTCTCGGTACCTTATTTTTCGACAAATCTTATTTTCTCTATTCTATGCCTGCTGTCGGATGTGATTATCCTTTTTGAGGGCGGTTATTGGATTTGCTATTGATACCATCGGTGTTGAATCGGCTTGTCAGCTCGTGACTCCAAATGAGCTGCAGATTATTCAAATTAGTTGGGTTTTGATTTATTCTCCCGTTCTCGCTCTGTGTCCTATGTTGTTGGTTTGAGCAATAATTCCACGTTCCACTGGTTTGTAATGAAATCAAAACGATTGAGGCACTTGTGGCAACAGGATCACTAACTAAACGAAAATAAACCAAAACTCGGTCAGTGATCCTAAAACAACAATTGCTTCTGGCAGTTTGCTTTGATGTTAGACGAAGCATTTTTTTATCACAGAAAACGATGCTCTAATATTTGAAGTGGCCACTCTTGACGGGAGTAGCGAAATGCTCAAATCATTGAAGGCCGTACAGAACGTGAGAAAATGTACGAATTTGTCGGGATGTCTTTGATGGTTGAACGGCGAATCGGAAATTGTACGCCTACGGAAAATTTTAAGTAAGCGTTGGTTATCTTGATTATGTATGGAATAAATTGTTTGAATAGATTATTTGTGTAACGAACCTTGTTTTCAAAATTTTCATTTAAGTGAGCTCCAGTTTTGCGTGCGTGAAACATGCAAGGATTCAATTGTTAATTATTCCAAGAAAGTACCACCGACAATTAAGAAGCTTAACACAATTTGATATGTTGTGTTATGTTAATATCACCAAAATGTCGTGTGCCACCAAACACCACATCCCGATACCCTGGCTTTAGCGGAACTCGGTAGCTCAGTTCATTATCGTTATTTTTTCTTCACATCACATTCTATGCGTAGAAGATTAAGCTCACACCCAACTAGAAGTAATAAATTAAACTATTGATTTTGTTCAAACGACTTCACAGTGGAAAATATCGGTGACATTCTTTTCAACACAAAGACTTAAGCCGGCTTGCTCTACCGCATGTTGACGATGCATAGTTAATATTTCGTAAATTATGTGTCACAAAATAAGGAATCTCAGCAGTAGGTCAAAATAGTGGCTTTTAGAAAGAGCGTGTTTAAATACTCTTAATGAACCTAATGAAGACAAACAGTTAAGAAAAGTATGATAATGAGAAGCAGCTATTTTTCAAAGGTAATCACATACAATCTATAAAACGTTAGCAGAAAGATGCTGAAAGTTGCTCGTCAAAAATAAAACAAGTTGAACAAAGTAGCTAAGGTTTCACAGACTACATTTTGTATTTTTGTGTTTATATTTTAACCATAGGCAGTAAGCTTATACTTAAAACTCGACACAATATACATGATTCACAGATTACACATTTAGCTGGTTTCTTAAATATAGTCTAAGTCTACTTCGAATCACTTCTGGGGTCATTTTTGAAGAAATTACCTCCGATCATAAATCTGCTTGTAGGCTCGTGCTGCGCTCGGTGCTGCGTGTAGTTTCTAAACCTCAATGGAGGATTAAACACAAAGAGAAACCGGGCTACACACTTAATCTAGCTCGGTAAAATCTCCAACAGCCGATTACCTCGGTATTTACTTTTGCTGATATCTCTGCAAAATATCTGTTTGTTAGCTGATATTTCAGCAAATAGTTATTTGTTAGGTGAGTCTCGGCAATTGTTTTACTGAATTTCAGCAAAATAAATTGCAGAACTACTCGGCTGTTGGAATCGCGTCGAAAAATTTTAAGTGTGTAGTATTGAAGCTGAGCCGATCGTAGAAGAGTGGACTCCTTATCCGTCCGCTCAGTATGTTGGCGATCTTGTGTCTATTACTGACTGTGTCAAGGTCCACCAGACAGCAGAGGGCTTCGTATGCTGGCAATTGTTCTCCAATCCATCCAAGGTTTCTCAAAGTAAATTTCAGGAACTTTTTATGGACTAGCCTTTGTATATGCACTTAATACTGTGGTTGCAAAGCCGAGTTTGAACCTTCCGAGGCTAATGTAGATGCATCAGTCAATTCTTCATTTATCGATATTGAAAGGACCATCGAGATATAGAGGGATCGATATATGGAGAGATCGAGATATAGAACAAGAAAGGCCTACTAGACCTTTTGAAGGGTCCGAGATAACCATCGACAAATAGGAAAAAGTGGTCACCATGGTTGGCAAAGTTCGCGATATTTCACGAAGTTCACGAGTCATAGTGAGATTTGATGAATATTTTCAACACTGGTGGTCACATATCGGGATATTGATCATCAAGATATGGAGAGTTGACTGAGCCTTTAAAGACGTTCAGGGTGATACGGTCTGGAAGCTACCAGCAAACCAGCTATTATGGAAAAGTAAATGTCATGCTTGAAATCGCAATAGTATACGAGATTTACATCCTAGAAAATTTGATGTAGCAGTGTAAGTCAGTTATACTGCCGGTGATTTGTGGGTGCTGTATTGTATCACCTTAAGACAATATCATTTGATTTAAGATAACTTCGTAAAAGTTCAAGAACGTTCAAGTCTCGTAGATCTTCACGAAACATCGTTGAGCATTAATAAACTTTGTAGAAGCTCAGGGAACTGCGTTGAAGTTCAAGATACTTTCTAGAAGAGCAGAAAATTTTGTAGAAGCTCAGCTTGCTTAAATCTCAAATAATTTTGTAGAAGCTCAGCAAAAATTATAAAAATTCAGTAGAACTTCATCAAACTTTATAGAAATATAGCAAATTTCGTAGAAACCCATGGATCCTCGTTGAAGTTCAGGGACTTTACTTTAACTTCAGGGATGTTCGAAAACTTTTCAGGGTTCATCGTAGCAAAGCAGGAAACTTCGTACAAATTCGGGCAATCTCGTAGTGCCTCGGAGGACTTCTTAGAAATTACGGGAACTTTGTAAAAAAAAAATCGGGGAAAATTCACAAATGGTATAAGTCAGGAAATTCCTTAAAAGTTCAGGAAACTTCTTAGAACTTTAAGGTACTTCGCAGAGAATCAATGAAAACTTAAAAGTTCACGGATCTTCAAAGAAGTGCAGCGAACTTCATAGTAGTTCAGCGAAGTTTGAACAAGTGTAGCGGCATTTTGAAAAACTTCGTAAAACTTCACAGAAGTGCAAGGAATGCTGTTGAAAGTTCAGGGATCTCCTTAGAAGATCGGTAATATTTACAAATTGCGTATATGTTCAGGGCATTCCATAGAAGTTCAGGGAATATCGTTATACCCCGTTCACATTACAGCGTATATCACGTGATATACGCTATCTTGCAATGAGCACTCATACATCTAGTTTTCACTGGAAATCCTATGTATGACGCAAGGTTGCAAAGACTCATTTCAGCTAAAATAATGTTTTTCGGAATAATAAAACCAAAAGATGGTATGATGGCATGTTTTACTTGTAACTTACAAGAAGAGGTTACAAAGTATGCGTTGGAAACATAAAACCTGTAAATTTTGCTTTCTATGAGTCACAATCAGCGATTTGCTGATCGCTGAGTGAGTGAGTGAGTGAGTGAGTGAGTTTGTGAAAAATCGCTGATTGTGACTTTCATGAAGTGAAATAAACAGGTTTAATATGTCAAACACATTCTTTGCAACCTCTTCTTGTATCCTACCAATTCAAAATTTGATCATGGCATCTAATTATGTCATAATTTAGAAAAACATTGTTTTAGCTGAAATGAGTCTTTGCAACCTTGTGTATGAGTGCTCATTGCAAGACAGCCTATATTACGTGATATAGGCTGTAATATGAACGGGGTATTAAAGTTCAGCTGAACGGAGCTGAATTCACACAGGTTCGTCACAAATGACTTTCATCTCAAGAACTCGTGTTGTGTTGTTGAAACACACTTAATTCTTTCATAGAGGTCAAGTCGCTCGCACCTTTTAGGTATCCCGGTTGTTCTCAGCATCTGAACGAGAGCTCTTGTTATGAATTGAGTTTATGTGAGAGATTTGCCATAGAAGCGGAAAATAGCCAGTTGAAAGCGAGGTATTGAAACGAATAGACAGGGGTTCGATGAGCTCATCCTTGAAATTATTCAAAAACTTAGTTGAGAATTTGTCAGGTCCTGCTGACTTTGCTGAGTCAAGATCCGACAAACCTTCTCTCACTTTTTCACGAGATTGGTCTAATAAGTCAGCGGCCGCATCGACTGAAGAGTTGATTTCATTTGAGTGATCGTTTCTATACACACTTTTGAAATAGTCAGTATAAAGTTCAGTGGTGTCCTGTCCAAAGGTCTTTTTCCATACTTTTTCACCTAAGGATTTCCAATGTTATTCACGAACTTCCAAAATGATTCTCATTCTGAATCCCAGTGATGTATGCTTGATATGCTTCTCTTTGTAACACTTTGAAAGTCCCCGGTAGTTGTTTGTAAGAGATAATGTTCTCTGAGGTGTCATTCCAGCGCTTTTCCGTTTATATTTGAGGACTTGAATAACTATCGGTGAGAGCCATTATGGGTACTGGTTTTAACAACTCGATCGATCCTTGTAAAAGGGGGAAAACCTTGCAAAGATGCTGAATATCACGAAGTAAATCTACAGAACGTTGAATTATATGCTGAACACTAAACAATAGACAATGCAGAACATTCCAACACTATAGGTCAGGCCTGCCTGGTGATACTTTTTGGCTTTCTTATGTCCCTTCTAGGACTTTATGTAGTCCTCAACTTAGTGTTTTTTGAGCACTTCCACAGTAGTTAATTGAGAGCTTTCTCAGCCTGTACCATTGTTGCATTCTTCGGTTCATGAAGCAATAATATCTACATTATTTTACAAATCTCAGATAATCATGATAGCAGTAGGTACTCTATGCCCAGGAAAGTCGAGAAAAATGTTCAACCAGAAAAATTCCTAAACCGGACCGGGAATCAAATCCAGCCGCCTCCAGCATGGTGTTGGTTTATAGCTACCCCATAGAATCTAGAATAGAACCTCATATGGACTTATTAATCCGTTGGATAAATGATTCCGTTCGATCAACAGTGTAAGTGCTGTGTTTGATTTTAATGTGTCTTAAACTGCTTTTCAGAATAGCTTCCATCCCCGAGCAAAACTCTTCCCTCTTTATTACAGAACATTGAGCAGTTTAAGCAATCCTGATGAATTCTGATGAATGTGGGTGTCTTTGTGAAATACCTGTATGGTAGAGAGAAGGATTAGTAATTTCCATTTAATTCCACTACCTCATTTGCTTATCCTTGACAGATACGCGTATTTCGTCTGCAATGTGAAGACTTCTTCAGTGTCTTGTACTGATACTCGACTGAAGAAAACATCGTGTTTTCCGAATATACACTAACCTAGGTACATTATCACTTAGAAGCTACGTAATTAGCTGCGTCGACGGGAGAAGACCGGATGCAATGTGGACATAGCTGTCTAAGGTGGGAGCGAGAGGTTGAACCCGTTTTTGAGCGGCTGAACAAGTTAGCTCGAGGCAGTAGAGCAGGCGACTGGCGATGATCGCCCGGGCCATTTTGAATTTAATGTTGCGGTTGATGGATCGGTGCGGTCAATGAGGACGCCCAGGACCTTGAATATTTTCCACTGCTGGATGGCAGTGTAGTTGATTTTGATCGGTTGTCCGATCACCCGATGTTGAGAGAAGCAGACATGGCATCTGACGCTCTTCGTGGCGAATAGCTGGAAGCCGGTCTGGCAACATCCGAGACGGCAGCCTGTGCCCTCATCCGGGTATGGGTCGGAGTTTGGTCAACGGAAACCACGAGGGCGTCGTCGGCGTTAACGAAATTGTATACGTTGTGGGGAAGTCGATTGAAGACTCTGTTCATGGCGATCAAAAACAGCGTCACAGTGATGACCGACCCGTGGGAACACCCGTTTTCTCGCAGAAAGGCTGGAACCGCGTATTGTCAACCGTAACGTAGAACGAACGATCGGTGAGGAAGTTTTTCACGAACTGAACAATCGGGCCTCTCGATCCCCAACCGACGAGCTACGTAAAAAAAGAGGGGCCGTCCTGTTAAAGGCCTTCGAGATGTCGAGGGAGACTATTTTGATATGGCTGCCGTTGCTCATAGCTTCCTAGAGGACGTCTCCAAGCGTCGTGAAGTATGCGGAGGTGCCATACCCCTGCCGAAACGCATGTTGTCGGTTATCGAAAGGCAACCTTTCTCGAGGAACTGTTTCAGCCTACGGTAGACCATCCTCTCCATCACTTTGGCCATTCACCGGGTGAGTACCATGGGGCGGTACTTGGATGCCTCGTGGGTGGCTTTGTTGGCTTTCGGGATAGACATGACAAGGCTCTCCTTCCACCTTTCCGGGTAAACACCATTCAGCCAAAGATGGTTGTAGAGCTCCAACAGTTTGACCTTGCTTGGAACGGGGTAGCCAACCTCGTCCGGTCCAACAGATTTGCCTGTACTTCGACTTAGCGCAAATCGGAGTTCCTCCCAGGAAAAAGCCTGGTTGATGCCCGTGGGTCCGGTGGGATATTGAAGTTAGCGATGGAAGTAGAGCACGGCTATGCTCGACGTTTGAAATCGTCGTCATACTCGCTAACGGCGGATAAACCTGCGATGTACTTACCAAGTTCGTCCGTGACAATTTCAGGGTCAGATACCGTGGAACCATAGACCTGCAGGTGCAGTGGAATCATACTCTGAGGACGTTAATCCAATTTAAAAAGTCATCCGGGGACTGCGACTCGTTGATGCTGTCTAGGAAGTTCGTCTAGCTGGATTGCTTGGCACTTCTAACTTCTTTGCCGCATAATATGAAGGGCACCACTACGGAGCATTAGAATTGATCAAGTTTTCCGCAGTTCTATTTATTCAACGCCCTTTGCTGGATGAGGGATAAAGGATTACAGACACGTCATTCTTCCAAAGGGAAGTAAAGCCAACAATCAATACGAAACTAACGATTTTAAATTGGCTCACCACTTTAGTAGCCTATTGGTCCCAAGCAAACGATTAACGTACCCTATTCTAGTTGAAATTCTATTACTACACTATATTTGTTTAGATTCGCTATGAAAGTTTGACAGATAACATCAGGGGTGTGTGGATTCATGCAGAACATGCAGGGGTGAGTGAAATAGCTTGGGACTGCTTGGGACCGTTGTTCTGGTACTGAGTGAGCCAAAAATAATAATGATTTTCTTCGGGACCCAGTGGTCTTAAAGTTACCTCTATGGTAAAGCCCTCCATTTGAATTCCATAGGCTATCAGCTAACTTGTGCACCTCCCCTATTGCTGAGCTTATGTTAATAACGAAGCGTAATGCCATCCGGACGATACATTCTAGTCAAAATTCTAGTACTACACTATGTTTGTTTTGATTCTCTATGAAAGTTTGTCAGATAAAATGACGGGTTCGTGGATTTTCCTATGTTACGAGGGGTGCATCGATTAGCTTGGGACCGAAGAGAGTACCAGAGCTAAGCTAAAAAGTTGAGCACGTTTCTTCGGGACCCTTTGGTCTTGGAGGTATCACAGAGGTAACTCTAAGACCAGATGGTCCCGAAGAAGCGTGCTCAACTTTTTGGCTCAGCCCTGGTACTATCTTCGGTCCCAAGCTAATCGATGCACCCCTCGTAACATAGGAAAATCCACGAACCCGTCATTTTATCTGACAAACTTTCATAGAGAATCAAAACAAACATAGTGTAGTACTAGAATTTTGACTAGAATGGGGTACGTTCATGGATGTACTTGGGACCGATAGGCTAGTCAAGTAGTTAGCCAATTTAAAATCGTTAGTTACCACCAGTTGGTAATACTATATTCTGATTATGGAGTTATTCAGAGATTCATCCGATAAAAAACTCGAAGTAGCAAGGAAAAAATCCAAAATTGTCCATTTGTGGATTCAATCAACTTTAAACTGATTCCGTGCAAACAAATATACTTTCCCACCAGCTGAAATCCTCCATCAACTTTGAAAATCGATCCATCAATCCTTTTGAAAATTGGATTAATCACTAATGCAATTAAACGTGAGAACCACTATTCAGCGGCTCCAAAAACGATTTGTGAAGTTCGACTATCCAAGAAGAAACCAGCGACCCAAAATATTCAAAATAACCTTCATGAATTAATAGCCGGTCGTAGCGGAGGGGCGAACGGACCGACGGACGGAAGACGATTATGTTATAATTGAAATCGAGACCAGAGAGCGAAACGTGTCATGGATTTTTTTTTTTCTTTTCTCTTTTTCGATATGATTTTTTGTTGGTTCTTTACGGTGATTGCATTGGTGCGGGAGCATGATCTGCCCCTTAAGGTGAGAATAAAAAGCACTCATTCAGAGTGCTCTATAAAACGAAACTCGGTGCTCAAGATCGCGCTGACTTGGTTTGGATGTTAATGTTTGGTAGAATCGTTATCGAGTCTGATACTTTTCCAAAAGCTGTTATGGAGACAGTAACAGAAATATCACTTTTAATTATGTCCAAGCGTGTATTCGAGTTGATAGTTGGTGAAACTGACCGATCCGCAGTCGGCGTGCCGTTGGCCATATAAAACCATAAGCTGATGAGAAGGAACCGCACGTGAAACTTGACGGCTGTCGGAATATTTGCTACCGTTTAAAATTGGAACCGCTCGTTGGTGAGTTGACTGGGGTAAATCGAAATTGTCGTATACTTTATATTTCTTGAGTTTCCACCACCTTCCAACAGCAAAACGGACTGCCCGTTGCTTCAATCTTGCGGCAGTTGTTTCCTTATATGAATCATGGTTGTAATCAAATACGCAGTAAACAATGCTTTTCTAAATTTTCTTTAAATGTGGGCTGTTCATCAATCATTTGTGAGAGGTTTTAGATCCCCCTTCCCCCACTTAAACAATCGTATTGAAAAAAAATTTAGACTTTTGCCCTAAACGCTTTACGTGTCATTATTTTGTTGTGTTGTTTTGTTGTTGTTTTTTTTTGCCACTTGGCTCCCTAAAGTAATTATATTTATTTTATGTTTAAGTTATAATTACAAACCATTGGTAAAAATTAAATTTTTCACGATGGACATCAATCCATTAGATACATCCCTGTAACGATCTAAAGTTGACGTTTATCCGACTCCCCGAATGGGTGTCACTCTTCTCCAACAATTCCATGCATGGTTCGCTCGATTAAGATCATAATCTCATAATTTTTTTCGTCGTCACACGTTTGAAATCTTGCTACCGATACCGCCCGATGTGTGAAGATTTTTAGCTTCTCTTCAATTTGTTCAATCTGTTCCGCTCCTGTCAGAAATTCATCCAAGCGTCGGCGTACTTTGAAATGGCAAACATAATCATTTTGAATAGGTATTAAATACCCTGTCGGTTCAATCGAACCGTGATCATTCATACACGACTTTGGTACATCTGCTTGGATTTTGATAAGAGTCTAAACTTGCATCGATGGTGCCGGTGGTGTAGTGGTATGCGTGACTGTTGCTCACCCCAGTACGTCTGGGTTCAATGCCAGCCGAGGTTGTTGGGATTTTGATGAGGCGAATACATCTCTGTGTACGTCTCCCTGCGGCACATTTGTTGATGGGTGCAATATCTACTCAGATGTGGAGCTGGCACCCTGGCATACAATTACTGTCAATGGATGGCGATCGATGTGTGTCGGTTATTGGCACTCGATTGCGGAGCAGAGACTGACATCAAAGAAGAAGACGAATAAGATTAAACATGCTTAAATTTAACTTCCAAGATCTATCAGGTTAGCAAGCAAATGTTGTAAGACGAAATCAAAAACACATCATACGTTATAACCGCGTAGATTTATTCCAATGAATGAAAATAAAACGAAGTGGACAAAACAGTTAATACGGCCCACGATTTGACACGCTCGATTCATTCTTCCACTAAGAAAAGGCGAAAGGATAAGTAAAGAGCAAGAATATATTCGATGATGGCAACCCCGCTCATAAAACAAAACGAACATCGATATAAAAGGTGTAATAAATCAAATAAAATCATATTAAATTCAATCAAAATCAATTTCTGGACATAAAATGAACAAAGTTTATTTCTGGTGTCTGCAGATGACAAGGAATGCTACGAGCTATCAACAACGGATTGATGGATTTGCCTTGTTCCGATTGACTTACAATCAAGAAGATGTGCTGGGTGATTGGAGTACCACTACAAGGCGGAGAAGACGAATGGCGTAAACAACACGACATAATAAGACGATAAAATCGCAGATGAATGCGAAGATGAGAGGCTAACCAGACACGGGTTTTGTTTTTGAGGATAGAGGTAATACACGAGTTATGAATTAATTTTAAGCGATTTTAATCGTCATTAGCTCAATTTATCGATTGCGGATTCACAATCCTTGTTTATGATATGGTTTTGATGACATCAATACCAGCTTAAAAATACAGGTTACCTACATGGGGATAAATGTTGTTGGTGTTCAAATGCCGAATTATGACGAACCAGATGCTTGATTCCCTTTGCTTTGAATATTTAGTTATATGAATTGATTAATGTAAGATAATCAACCGATTGATTATGAACTTCATCGTTTATAAGCACTAGTTACACGCGTCAATATATTGACTATGTTGTTCAATATACACTTAATTTTTGTGATTTTATAAAAAAAAAGTTGCAAATAATGTGGTTGCGATTTGAGATCACACGATCAATTCAACAATTATAAACAGTATTGCCAGTGTCAATATGATCGATGCAGCACAAAAAAAAAACAGACATAACACTGGTAAGAACACGCCTTTAACGGAAAATTTAAATGTTTCTTGGTTAGTAGTACCGCCACCTGTGACGCACACGGTAAATTACCTTGCGTTTGACATTTGCACACTATCGCCATCTGTTGAGTGTACTGCCAGTTACAGTGTACTCAAGGCGTACTGGCCGTGTATTGGCGTTAGCGTCGATGTTTTACAGTGACAAATATTCAATGTGTTATGTTTGTTTGTCTGTGCTTGCAGTATTGTTCTATTCAGTATAAAACCGAATCATTCTCTTTTTAGAAATATTTTGGTTAAATTGTCTATACTAAGGACACACATACTTGAAATAGAATATAAACAGTATTTATTCATCTAGCAGTCATATTTACCCTTTCTCTTGTATAAAATAAGCTTTGTTTTACTTATTTGAATGTAAAGGAGACATGAACAAGTTACCGGTGTAAATTTAATAAATTGTCACGAGACATGGGATTCATGTTAACATGTACACACTAAGAAAAATAAAACTAATTGTTATGTAAAATTATGTGCTCTGGAACAGTAAATATGTAACTCGGGGAAAAATACGCTTCTTTTAACTGAACTTCCCGGGTTTTATTATTGACCTTTATGTTCTGACTGAGTGACTCCCGTATCTGTCTGCCATAGAGATCTGAAATGTTCAAAATTTTAACCCTTCTTTGTGCCAGAAAAAAACTAACATTGCTTGTTCCCTGGGGTCAACTTGATGTTATAATGAAATTTCGAAAAGTAAATTTAGTCTACATTTAGTTAAAACTATTCAAAAATTGGGGGCAAATCTAAGGGACAACATAACTTGGATATAATTGAAAAATCATCTCATGTCATGTTCCGGTGAATATGGGTCGTGAGTCTAGGAACGGCTTGAATCATGTTAAACCCATCATGTGACATCTCAAATCAAACGAGAAAACCAATAAACGGCCATTTAACTTTTCAGTATATTTTTTTCCGGTGATATGGTAACGTCCTCACCTGCCCATATTTTCTAGTTAAGGGAGTTAAAACGACCGGTTGAATTGAAACATGAGACTGAGCTGATACTCTAAGGAAGCCTTAGCGTGAAACTTTAAAGGCTCAAATGTCAGCTTCCACAAAACATACAAATTTGAAATTGCTACTCCTTGTTTGCTGTGCTACTACAAACAGGGAGTAGCAATTTCCAGCTGGTCTAGGATTTTTTGGGTTGAATAATGTATAGACTACCCCAGGCATAGAGTATGATTCATTTTTTTTCTAGAATAAGCTTCTAAAAAGAAAACTTTAAAAAAAAATATAAAAAAAAGCATCCTAAGAAGAATTCCAAAAGAAGCTGAAAACTATGCTTCTTTTGGAAACTCACTTTAGATGCCCATCGCTCCACTCCTCTAAATACAAAAAAAAAATACTGGAATGACAGTAAATATGAGTAGCTATGCAGTAAAAGAGCATTGTTCAGGGTTTAAGAAGTTCCATCGTTTTGATATTAGGATGAAGGATATACACTTTCTTCAGCAAAGATGTTGAGGAATTCAATCAGTTCTCACCCAGAGTTTGCTGAAACCGTGAAATAATGGAACTGTTGTGAAGCCCAGTGAAAATTGGAATGCTAACATTTCTTAATGCTTTTGGAAATGCTTATATATTCATTCAAGGCAGACCAAATAAGATCATACTGTTTGTATCTGACGGACGCAACTTTTTTCATACCTTATGAGCGCAGAACATTTTTTCGTTGCATTTGTAAGTGATATTGTTTTCAAACTATTTTTTAACACGAGGGATGGAGTAATATTTGTTTTCCTTGAAGAGTGCATATATGTATACAGAATCAAACCATGTATTTAGTTGAACCTGGTGGGTGAATTAAATTTCATACTTGATGAGTGCAGAACATTTATCTCAGCACATTTGAAAACGGAATATTGTTCAAGTGCTTGTTCTTGAAGTTGTGATACATTAATTCTAAATGTAAGGCCGCTGCAGGTTGAACCTACGTTATGTTAAGAATGTTTTCAGTGAAACTTTGCTAATATGAGCCCACAGTAATGTCCAACATTTTTCTTCTTCCATTTTGGAGCACAGCTTTTATAACAGAAACGCATGTAAATTGTTATTTCTGCGCGTATTGATTGAAAAAAAAAACTTATTCTGGTTTAGGAGCTGATCAAGCCAACACACAACTTACATTTATTTTACATGTTTGGCTAGAAACGCTCTTTAGTGACATTTAGTTGAAAAAAGTGACTATAGTGTTTTTCAAATAAATAAGTTACTTTTACGTTTAATTAAATTTTGTTAATAGAGCGCTGATGGTTTTTGATCAGCCGGACTTTTCTAAGGCATAAATCTCTGATCACGCCTTTCTTCATAAGGGAAGTAAAGTGGTCCCCGGAGTTGATGGGTCGATAGATAGGATACAGGTGTAGGAGCTGCCTTTCCTGTCGTCGGTAGCATTGATACTCAGTACGGAAAACAAATTAAGGAAAAAAAACAAAAAAGTGCTAATTTCATCTGCACAGGGTAAACATAGTTTTTTTTTTTCTTTATCATAGAGATTTCAGTTTTGGGCTGGTTGATTTCTTTACATACAAAGAAGGACAGACGCAAAGCTCCAGTTTTGATATATTTAGCCACGAAGAATAAGAATAATCTTTCTTAAATGATTGATACCAATGCTATCAATAACTCGCTATTATATTTCAACACTTGCTTTGTTTTATAAAAAAATACCAACACAATGCTTCACGCTTAATACAATGCATCAACCAGGCCAAATGTGTGCTCAATTGATCGGAAAGCTATGTTTTTCTAAATGCCAATTGACATTTGCTTTATGATTATATATTTTTCAAACTCTACCATTCTGCGCCGATTCGGCCCGTTTGCGAAGGGTGGCAGCATCTGACGTCGAAAATATATGTATGATGCGATGGCAAATGTTCACCACCATTTCCCTGCCTATTTGAGCTACGTCTGCGATTGCGACTGAGTGATTCCGGGTCGCGATTTATTTCATATTCATACATTTCGTTTTATTCGACTTGATTTAATACGATTTGTTGTCAATTACTTTTTGGTGCGCTGCTGCTGTTTGCCGAGCCAAGTGATGGATGTCAGTATACAGATTTGAGCCATAGGAGAAGCGGAATTATGTTGACAAAGTTGTTCGGAGAAGCGTTCGATTGGAACACGGCCCATTGGGTTTGGAATTCGATAATCTTTCACATCACATGGTGGCGACCAGCTAAGCAGTTTCACTAGGGCACATGAGTAGTGAATTGACAATCGTCACGTTTTACATTCGTTGAAAACAATATTTAATTTTCGATAAACAGCATATCTGAAGGCGAACAAACAGGACCATAAATCACGTTACACGTACGTACAGGCGCTCAACGGAGCAATGCTTTGTCTGTATGTACTCTTTGGAGAATTGAGATTCAAATATGTGTTGTCTACATATCACACCAAAGGGATACATGGGTACATATTTGGGATCGTGATTGTTTCCAATTGTTTTCTTCTTTCCTGGAATCAACATTATTGAATCGAAGCACTATAGGATTAGAGCTTCCCATGCAAATCTTCATCGGAAAAAAAGAACAATAGTATATGTGCGCACTATCAACGCGACTCCGTGGTGTGGGGAATATGATTTGGATATATTTGTCTGGTGATGGTACTACCGTTACATTGGGAGTGAATGTACAACTCTGTTCCATGGCCATTAGGGAGGGTCAAGTTTGTATTACGGATCACAACCCCTTGCTCCCCTCTGCTCATTCGAACTGTATTGAGGTCCACAACAACAGTGCCAAACTATCAACTTTAAGTGATGAAAATGTGCTACTCGGAAATTTTGTTATGATCCGGATTTACGGGAACTTTAAAGTATGTATGGGAATATGGTTGCATGTCAAAAATTCAAAATTTACTCAATGTTTACAAAATCTGAGAATTCTACTGGGAAAACTATGAAGACTAACTTTGTTGAAAATCACAAATCGGTTAAAACATTGCTTAGCAAATTACCTCTTGTCGGTCGATTGGCTCTTTTGGAGACAATGAATGAAGTCAGCAATTGGTTAGATTCCTGAAGAGTGAAAAGAAAGGTTGGTGATACCTATTTCCAAACCTGGGAGGGATAAAACCCTAACAGGGCTACAGACCAATAACATTGTTGAGATGCATGGGAAAGACACTAGAGTGGATGGTTAATCGTCGTTTGTCAACAGCTAGAGAAGTATGGGTGGATTCATCCTTAGCACACGCATTTCAATGCGGCTATGGATCGGTGACGGTCTGCTATAGATTTATACTTTTTTGCAAAAACGCTTCTGAAAAAATGTGAATATTTGTATGACGTCCCTCAGGAAATGGGTCTTCCAAGTACGTATGCTTAGCTACGTACACATCATTTTTTTTTTAATTTTGCAGGATTTTGCCGAGCTGGAAAGCCAGCAATTCTTCCAGCAAATCTTTTTTGATTGAAGTTTGCTGGAAAACCAGCAATTTTTACTGAAAAAATTTTGGTGGAAATGAACGTTTAGCAATTAAAACGCACTTTTTTCTAACTTTATTAAACAAAATAATGCAAAAAGAATGAGAACTCATAAAAAAAAACTATTTTATTCAGTTCATATCTACCCTTTGGCACTTAACGATCAAATATCTCCAAGATCATCTCTTAGCACTGGATGATAATTTTTACGAAAGCATATTTACCACAGGAATCACCTAAAAAAATATAACATACTAAGATATAATATTTCCTTCAAAGTATTGTTTCCAGCAAAAAAAACTTATTTACCGGGGTTTCAGTAATTAAAAAGCTGTTTGCTGTTGTTTCAGCAAAAATCGATTTGCTGGATCATTTTCAGCAAACCATTTTGCTGGAAGATGAAAATAGAATTTGGTGTGTAGTGAATTTTCTACAGAGCCGTAGATTTCTACTGCTGATCGTAGGCGTAACCTCAAGTCCGAGGTTGCAAGAGAATGGAATCCCGCATAGGTCTCTTATCTCGGTTACACTGTTTCTGCGATGGATTCAGTGTTTGAACGTATTCCCAAGGATACATATATAAGTACATTATTCCGATCGCAGATTATATTACCCTTATCGTATTCGGTAAATACGGCAGGGTGGGTAGGTATAAAACACAGTCATTTACTGGGCAGATGGTGTTGGGTTTATGATTTCCCCTGAGAAGTCAAGGCTCATACATGTCTGCTTTGGTCATCATCATAGGCCGAATCTACCATTTTTCAATATCGATGAGCATGCAATCAAGGCCGTGCGTGAGATGAAACTGCTGGGTTTGAATGTCGATAGCAAACTTCAGTTGTACTGGACCATGGTTGCCAGGGGTTACGGGGTTAAACTGTGGAGTAGAGATGGTATCTCTCTAAAATCCTAGATCCTCAGTACAATGACGCATTTAAAATGTATAGTGAATCGCTGAGATTTTCACATTAATCTTCTCTTTTGGTGGATAACGAAAAGGTGTCTTTGGTTAACATTGTGACCGAAGAACTGGCCATTAAAGTCATGCGGTTGACTCAAAGGGATAACATCCTCGATGAATGGCCCACTGTTTTAAGGCCTAGAGGATGGCAGAATGACTTAAAGGGAGTAAATTTTCCCGCGTTGTGATCACTCTGGTAAAATATAGAAATACTACCAATGGGTGAAGTGGACATCGAGATTCTACATACAGCCTCCATTCGATTTTGGCAACAAGCCCGAAAGCTTACTGTTACCAATTTTATGATTTCATGTATGTTTTGCCATCTCATGTCATGGACGTTATTAAAAATTATTCTGCTATTAAAATTTGTAATCAAAAGAGCAAAACTTCATTATTTTCAAAATCCGTTCGATTTTAGCACGGTGCCAACGGTTTTGTGGTTTTGTTGCCAAAATCAAACCATGCCAAAATCAAACGGATACTTAACAAGTAAAAATAAGACCCAATCTACGAGGTCAGAAAGTTTTAACTCCACTTAGGATTGGCCATACAAGGCTCACTCATGGACCTCCATGCAGTGGCAGTGTAAACGTATAGTAGTTTTAGATATTACCAATCTCGAGCACAACAGAGGGAAGATATGGGTGTTATTGGTTCAATACAGAGCATACTCAACTCAAGTTTCTACGAGTAAGGCCTATATAATCAAATAAAGGCTTAGCAGCAGGGTTGGAATCAGGTTTTTTACTAATGCAACTTCCCATTGAAGACGTTAACAACGTCAGTTCGGTTAGTTAATAACACTGCATGCATCTATTGAAGTGCTGCTGGATATAACATGACTGGTATAGTCTAGAGGTGAGCAAAACAGTTCATTTGGCTAAATGGATCTGCACCGTCCAGCTGACTAACGGGAACCGATTCATTTGAACAGCTTACATTAAAATTATAGATATTTTGACACAAATTCAAAATCCAAAATGAAAAACCGGAATAGAAATAAGTGGTTTTGGTGACCCTAAGCCAATAGAGCTACGGTGGAGCGCTACTTCGTCGTAATCGCCCATTTCCGTTCTATCGATCAGAAAAGATCAATAATATCAATGATTTCACCGTGCACAAATCAAAAATAGGTTTGTTCTGATGCGTTAGTTCATTAGTTACAACATAAATCCTATTAGAGCGCATTATATGAATATTTACGCTCATTGTTCTCAAAACAAGAGAAGCGCTCCTAGCGCATCCCCTTTTTCTCCGTTTATCCGTAGGACGAAGAAAATCTAATGCCATTTCAATGCGTTTGGACGGAATTGATACTCGTAGAACGAATTTAGAATCAAGAAGCAGTATTAGATTTTAAACAATATCTCAACAATTTGTGACTCTTTAGCAAATCCAACGTTACGTATGGAAAGGTGAATAAATATTGAATTAATCTTTGATAAAATTTTTATATTTTTTGTTGAAATCCGTTCCAAAAAGAGAGGTAAAACGTGGGTTGTGCTTAGTAGGACGGAAATTAGATCAAAACCCCTATATAATCTTAAAACTTCATAAAAATTGTAAAAGTAGTCCAAACCATTAAATGCGTACACTGGTAAAATTTCAAAGATTGACACTTGTACGACCTACTATGAGCATGAGCATTATATATATAGTAATTATGAGCATGAGCATTATTTTTATAGTAATTATGAACACTATACATCAACTATACACAAACTATACAAGTGTGACCATGGATGTGCTCATAATGTTTTATAGAAATATTTATTGCTCATACTCATAGTTTGTCATCCAAGTGTATTACACTTATTCTCATGCTGTGCAATCCAGTCTACATTCAGATTTTATATTTTCACACAGATGGCGCTGTTTCACTGGTAGTAAATAATAAAAATTTCCTGATAGAAATTTGAAAAAGTGGAAATAATACACTTTTGATGCATATTCAGGTCAAAACTTGTTTTAACCGCTTTAGTACCAGTCCCCAGAGAGCCAAACAATTCAAATTTGAGAGGGAAAATTCTCTCTCGCGAGCTCAATCTATCAAAATGCCATGTATTCTGATGACACTCGATTTGTGATTTCCCTCTCACAGACTGCAAAATAGAGTACCTGACTGTGCATTACATGTCTGGTACCTCTGTATATGCATTTAGATTAACACACGAGGTCCCTATTTTTTACATATTCTGCACAAAAACAATTTTTGCCCCGTTCCATTCACAAAAAAATGGTGGAAAAATCCTGTCAGGGACAAGACTTAGAAAGTATTTTTTTTGCCAAATATGTATAAAAGGCGGGACTCCGGATGATTGTTTGATTACTGAAAAACACTGATCCTCTAGTTTGAAGTAATCGGGGCTAGGAATTGTTGGTAGATTTTACATGCAGTAATGTACTACGAAAAAGTGATCTACTAACGCTACGGTGTTATCTTGGATTACGCGGTGACTGTTCAATCCATAGGTGGCGTTGTCAGTCCTTTTTTGAAAAGTCTCACTGTAAGCGACGGATTGAATGCTTTCGGCTTGAGATATCAGTGAGCAGATGAGCTGCGGTTCCTTGAAAATAATGTGCGGGTCATCGCTCACTTCAGTGAATCTAGTCTTTGGAACAGCTCGGGAGCGGATCGCCCATCTTTAGTATAGTCATCTCACCACTTAGAACGGTACATAACTCACCCCCGGGTTAGGACGCACTTTTTCATTTCATTTTGAGATTTTCTAGGAATTTTGAATCCAATCCTAGGATTTACCTTGCAGGATTTTGATTTCAGATGCTATGCTAGAAGTGCTGCTTGATAAGATAACAAAACAGTTACGTAAAATCTATGAAAAACACAAATGAAAGTCACCTGGTGCGTTCTACCCAGGGGGTGCGTTGTATACCATTGTCCCCTACTTGACAAGAGGGTAATCTTTTAGGTCTCCAAGACCATAGTGTGACAGGGAAATCGTTACTGGAAGCTATTTGAAAAAGTAGCGGCGCCGGTGGTGTAGTGGTAAGCGTCGTTGCATCTCACCCCAGGTCTTTTGCATTACTACAATTTACCATAAAGAAAAGAAGCAAACGATAATTCCGTTCTATTTAAAAGTCACTTCGTTAGACGGTTCATTCCCATCATGCAGCCATCGATATCGATGCGAACGAAGAAGCGATAAATCTCTCACCGGAACAATTTTTCACTGCTCGCTCTTGATTTTCCCCAATAAATTATCCGCATAATATATATGAAAATCACAATATTCCCCACTATTGGCAATTTTTCTTCGCACAGTGGTGCTGTCAAAGAAGTGTCAGAAATAAGAGTGGAATTTGCATTTGTTGGGTTATACCGGCGTCTAAATTATACCATTGGTTTCAACTGCGTAATGAAAATATGAAACTCCCTGGTACAATCGTCAACCATCAAATGAATGTTAATCCGTATGGCTGTTTCCCAACCAAAGTATTAAAATCAAAAATGATTATAATCACCAAAGACCACCAAAGACTTTTCGTTGATATGATAGATGCCAAATATGTACATCACCATCGTCTGCAGAAGCAGCAGGTAGTGTAATAAACAACCATAAACCCTGAAGGATATATGGCCCTCAAATATTTGCCTGGTTAGGATCTGGTCGTGTAAGAAGACGACTTTTCTGAACGTTGTTGGTGGGGGAAGCGAGATTCAAAAATGATAGCTCTAAATCTATCACCATAAAACTTTAATTACCAATCCATAATCCTCCAGCCTATTATAAGGAATCTACAAATCCATTCCATTTAGTGTTTCCGAACAGCATACCAATAAATAACATGAGACATTCGTCTTCGTCCCGGGCTGTTTTTCCGTCAGCAGCAATAGCCAACGTATTCGAAAGGGCGAACGATGAGCCCGCTTGATTGAATATTGATTGGAAAAAGAGCTTTTACAGCGAACAAACTTTGGACCCAATATCTCGTGCCTTCCATATAATGGGGTAGATGCATAATTTAATAGTTTATTATTATAAGGATTTTATTTTTCAATTTCTTCACGACTTGACGAGGTGTTTTAAGATTTATTGGCCCATACTGAAAGCGTTCGTCGTCATTACGAATCGGAGTCGTACGCGTGATGCTGGAGCATGGAGACTGATTTTGTTCTTTTACCTTGCTTGTACAACGCAGGGAGACGATTATATTTATGGCGTGCAATATTCAAGCATCGTGCATAAACATATTACGATTGGACACTCGAAGGAATTTATTTTTATTCATGAGTCCTTGTTGAAAAAAAAAATTACTAACAAAGAGATGTAACCGTTTAAATATTCTCAATCATCGTTGAATTTAAATATAATAAGATTCGGGAATCCCCTACCACAGCATTGGATCACTTTGACGTTTCTATACATTCCAATGAACTTGTATGGAATATTGTTTGTGACTTAGCAGCTTATTTTATGCGAATAGCACACAAGATGTCGTTAGTGAGCTCCATAGTGATATTTTTACGTCTGTTTGTCTGTGGTAAACTGCACCCTCGGTTCAAAACGGCCCTTTGGTGCTTTCAATGCCTTTTCATAACCTCGATTTTCAAGGTGTGTGTTGCAAACTCGGTTGTTTTGCCTCGAAGATGCATTCAAAAAAAAATTAAACAAAAAGTTCACACTAAATACCAGTAGTTGATTCCACTGCGTCCTAGCAAGAAGTACGGTCGACTTAGTTCGCGCTCCGCTATTTTGGAAGTTTTCTCGCTATTCGCTTGATTTAAATTGTCAGTTTTTTCTCGCTTAGAGTTCCCAGCTAAATCATTAACTAAAAGTGAGTTTTTTTCTGAGAAGAAAGTGTGTTTTCGGCATCATCGGAAGGAAAATTGTTTTTACGATTGCCAATTCGCCAACCATTTTGCGCACCATCGGTGCGTGGTAACGCATACCTGCACACGGATCATCGTCATCGAGTGTCAGCATCTGCCTCCGCATTTACACCGCTCATCTATCATCGTGTGTTCAGCTGAGTGCCGACCCTCACATAAGCACACACCAACGAAGACCGCCCGCACACGCTGATCGAAGATCATCCACGCTGCGCGTCGCTCCGCTGCTGCCGTTTAAACGCTCGGTGGTAGTAGTATAGGATTATCAGATAAGTTTTTGTTCTTGTTTCTCTCTTTCACCCACAGTTAAATTTTAAGTTTGTGTTCTGTGTTTGTAGTTTTTTTTTTGTGTATTGTGTCCGAGTGATTATCGTTTCAGTGGTAGAGCGTTTTTCGCTCCCACTAGTACGGCAAAATGGACATTTTGTCGCAAGACGAAATGGACGTTTTGTCGGAAGATGACACCACTTTGCCACGCGATGGCAAGAAGGGTCGAAAACGTACGTCATCTCTCCCTGGTTCATCGTCTCAGTCTGGCAAAGGACAGGCTCAGGTAAACCCCCGATCGCGAGCCTATCCAGATGACTCGACTGGCCCATGGGTTGTCTACTTTCAGCCCAGAAACAAACCTTTGAATGTAATGCAAATTACTAATGATCTGACGAAGCGATACTCGGCCGTGACTGAAATCACGAAGGTTAGGCACAATAAACTTCGTGTCTCCGTCTCTAACCTGAAGCAGGCTAACGAGATTGCTGCCTCCCAGCTCTTCACGCTCGAGTACAGAGTTTACATCCCAGCTCGTGATGTGGAGATCGAAGGTGTGGTCACCGAAGCGAGTCTGACCCCCGAGATCTTGGAGAAGCAGGCGGTTGGCCGTTTCAAGAACCGTTTGCTTCCTCCGGTGAAGATACTGGATGTCCAAAAACTCGGCTCAGTATCTGTCAGCGAGGGTAAAAAGAGTTTTACCCCCACAGACTCGTTCCGTGTGACCTTTTCTGGTTCAGCCCTTCCTCACTACATCGAGCTGGGAAAACTTCGACTACCTGTGCGCTTGTTCGTTCCCCGGGTCATGAACTGCCAAAACTGTAAGCAGTTGGGACATACGGCCTCCCACTGTGGCAGCAAGGCACGCTGTTCCAAATGCGGAGAGAAGCATGGGAATGACACCTGTGCAGCTACCGCACCAAAATGCGTGTACTGTAAGGGAACTCCTCATGCTATCTCGTCATGCCCGGTGTACAAACAACGCGGGGAGAAATTACAACGCTCACTTAAGGAACGTTCCCGGCAGTCTTTTGCAGAAATGCTTAAGACGGCCACGCCATCGACCAACGACAAAAATCCCTTTTCTCTTTTGTCAGATGACGAGACTGACTCTGACTTGGCTGAGGAGGGAACTTCTTTCTGTCTTTCAGCACGGAAACGAAAACGCATCCGTTCGCGGAAAGTTGAGAATGAAGAACCCCAAATCAGCTTGCCCAAATCAAGGAGTGGTGGAAAAAAGGAAGTTTCTACTCCTCCTGGATTCAGAAGAACTGACTATACCCAGGATTTTCCACCTCTCCCGGGGACATCCAAAACCCCTGATGTCCCATTTTTAAGAACAGAAGCCTCTTCTTCATCTGGGTTGTTTTCATTTGATAAAATTGTGGACGATATTCTCAAGTACCTGAATATTTCTGATCCTCTCAAAAGCATTGTTCTGGCAATGCTTCCTACTGTGAAGACCCTCTTGAAGCAATTGACATTGAAGTGGCCCCTCATTGCAGCAATCATTTCCTTCGATGGATAATTTTCCAAACGAGGTCGGGGATTTGATCACTATTCTACAGTGGAATTGTCGAAGTCTTATTTCTAAGTTAGACTCTTTTAAGTTTTTAGTTCACAATAATGATTGTGATGCATTTGCTCTTTGTGAAACTTGGCTCTCTTCAGATATAGATCTTCCTTTTTATGATTTTAACATTATTCGACTGGATCGTGAGGATTCGCGTGGAGGAGGGGTACTTTTGGGGATCAAAAAGTGCCATTCTTTCTATAGAGTGAATCTTCCACAATTTACAGGTATTGAAGTTGTCGCATGTCAGGCTATTATTAAAGGTAAGAGCCTTTGTATTGCTTCTGTTTATATTCCTCCTAGAGCCGTTGTTAATCGAAAACAACTTTCAGATATATGTTCAGTACTTCCTGCTCCACGGTTGATTATGGGAGATTTGAATTCCCACGGTACAGGCTGGGGGGAACTGTATGATGACAACCGTTCTACTTTTATATATGACCTCTGTGATAACTTCAATATGACAATTCTTAACAATGGAGAAGTAACACGTTTGGCTGGACCATCTTCGAATGGAAGTAAATTAGACCTCACACTTTGCTCTAACTCATTATCGTTGGATTGCACGTGGAATGTGATCCAGGATCCCCACGGTAGTGATCACTTGCCGATCAAAATTTCGATTGTCAGTGGGTTCAATCCGTCGGAATCCGTTAACGTCGCGTACGACCTTACCCGTAATATCGATTGGACAACGTTCAAGACCGCGATAGAGGAAGCCGTGTCGTCGGTAGAAGGGCTTCCACCGTTGGAGGAATATAACTTCCTCTCCAATCTGATCTTGGATAGCGCGCTTCGAGCTCAAACTCGGCCGGTTCCTGGAACGTCTTTGCGTAGGAAACCTCCTTCCCCTTGGTGGGACCACCAATGCACTGAGGTTTATCGTAAAAAGTCCGACGCGTTTAAGCTTTTCCGGAAACGTGGAACACCCGTGTATTTCGAAGCGTACTCGGCTCTTGAACGCGAACTCAAGAGCCTCATCAAAGCCAAGAAACGCGGATACTGGCGGCAATTCGTGGACGGATTATCGCGCGAAACGTCGATGAATACGCTTTGGAACGCGGCGCGAAGGATGCGTAACCGGTCTTCGAACAACGAGAGCGAGGAGTACTCAGATCGTTGGATTCTCAAGTTCGCGCGAAAAGTATGTCCTGATTCCGTGCCGGCACAGATGATTCCTCGCGAAACGACGAATTCTGTAGACGAGATCAGCCAGCCTTTTTCAATGCTGGAACTCTCACTCGCGCTCCTTTCGTGTGGCAATTCGGCTCCGGGGGCTGATAGAATCAAGTTCAACTTGTTGAAGAACCTCCCAGACCTCGCTAAGAGGCGCATGTTGAACTTGTTTTGTCAGTTCCTGGAGCTCAATATTGTTCCGGATGATTGGAGGCAAGTGAGAGTTATAGCCATTAAAAAGCCTGGAAAACCCGCTTCAGATCATAACTCGTATCGTCCCATCGCGATGTTATCGTGCATTCGAAAATTGTTGGAGAAAATGATCCTTTTTCGCTTGGACAAATGGGTTGAGACGAACCACCTACTCTCAGATACTCAATTTGGATTCCGTAGGGGCAAGGGAACGAACGACTGTCTCGCGTTGCTTTCCACAGAAATTCAGTTGGCTTTTGCTAAAAAAGAGCAAATGGCTTCTGTATTCTTGGATATCAAGGGGGCTTTTGATTCAGTATCCGTTGAAGTCCTTTCAGACAAACTCCACGCTTGTGGCCTTTCTCCATTAATAAATAACTTTTTGTACAATTTGCTGTCAGAGAAACATATGAGCTTTTCTCATGGAAACTCTACAGCTTCACGATTTAGCTACATGGGTCTCCCCCAGGGCTCATGTTTAAGCCCCCTTCTGTATAATTTCTACGTCAGAGAAATTGACAATTGTCTAAGTGACAACTGCACGTTGAGACAACTTGCAGATGACGGCGTAGTGTCTATGACAGGGCCCAAAGGGGTCGACCTGCAAGGACCCTTACAGGATACCTTAGACAATTTGTCTACTTGGGCTATTCAGCTAGGTATCGAATTCTCCACGGAGAAAACTGAGTTGGTCGTTTTTTCTAGGAAGCATAGCCCAGCACAACCAAAGCTTCAACTTTTGGGTAAACCGATCACTCATTCTATGTCCTTCAAATATCTTGGGGTCTGGTTCGATTCCAAATGCACCTGGAGATCCCACATTGAGTATCTGAGACGAAAATGCCAACAAAGGATCAATTTTTTTCGAACAATTACCGGAACGTGGTGGGGAGCCCATCCGCAAGATCTTCTAACGTTGTACCGGACAACGATTTTATCGGTTTTAGAATACGGTAGTTTTTGTTTCCAGTCGGCGGCTAAAACTCACATCATCAAACTGGAACGTATCCAGTATCGTTGTCTTCGTATCGCGTTAGGATGCATGCACTCGACTCATACGATGAGTCTAGAAGTGTTGGCGGGCATGTTGCCACTATCGGATCGGTTTTCGGAATTGTCCCTCAGGCTCCTCACCCGTTGCGAAGTTATGAACCCACTGGTAATCGAAAACTTTGAAAAGCTTCTTGAGCTGAACCCTCAAACTCGTTTTATGTCATTGTACTACGTGTACATAACACAGGATGTCAGCCCTTCACAGCATAATCCTCATCGTGTATGCTTCTCCGACTTCGGCAATTCAGTTAGTTTTGATTTATCTATGACGCGGGAGATTCGTGGGATCCCAGAACATCATCGTTCCATGATTGTTCCGTCAATTTACGCTGCAAAGTTTGGCCAAGTTGATTCCGCAAGATCGTTCTTCACAGATGGATCACTAATAGAGTCGTCCGCTGGTTTTGGTATTTTTAACGAATTTCATAGCGCCTCTCGAATGCTTCAAGCTCCTTGTTCCGTATATGTTGCTGAGCTGGCGGCAATACATTATACGCTAGAAACGATCGCCTTACTTGCACCAGATCATTATTTTATTTTTACGGATAGTCTCAGTTCTGTCGAGGCTATTCGCTCTATGAGGCCGGTAAAGCACTCCTCGTATTTTCTCATGAAAATACGAGAGCTTTTAAGTGCTTTATCTTTAAGATCTTTTGTCATCACCTTTGCATGGGTCCCATCTCATTGCTCGATTCCGGGCAATGAGATGGCTGACTCACTTGCTAAGGTGGGCGCTATGGAAGGCGATATTTACGATCGACAAATCGCCTACGATGAATTTTTCTTCATTTATCGTCAACAGTCACTCGTCAGCTGGCAGAATAAGTGGAGTGAAGGGAGTTTGGGACGATGGCTATATTCGATCATCCCTAAGGTGTCGAAGAGTTCTTGGTTCAAGGGGTTGGATGTGGGTCGAGACTTCATTCGTATGATGTCTCGCCTCATGTCCAATCACTATTCGTTAAACGCTCACTTGTTCCGTGTTGGGCTGAAGGACAGCAATCTCTGTGAATGTGGACAAGGTTACCAAGACGCCGATCACATCCTTTGGTCTTGTGCTGAGCATCGCGGAGTCAGATCTGAACTGTACGATTCCCTTCGGGCTCGAGGTAGACAACCTAATGTTCCAGTTCGGGATATTTTGGCTAGACGCGATCTGGAGTTTATGAAACTCATATATGTTTACTTTAAGAATATTAACATTAGATTGTAAGTTTTATTAACCTTGTGTTTAGTTTGTATTTTGTACGTGTGGGTTTTTTTTATGTTTGTTTTCAAGATGAATAGAAATTAGTTCATGTTTTAGGATTAATTAAATATTTGTATCGTAAACCACATTTCAAACCTCCCTCTCCCTTTTCCCATCCAAAAAATTGTAAATCCCCACTAACCTCGAGACAACCGCGAGTATCCGGTCCAGCTCCTTTAACTTTAAATATAAGAAATCAATAATGTATAACAAAAATGATAACTCGGCTCTGTAAAGTTTATTCGATTGAGCCTGTACAAATAAAGTAGTTAATAAAAAAAAAAAAAAATACCAGTAGTTGTTGTTTAAGGACTTTCGTTATTTTATATTTTATATTATTTCGTTATTTATATAATTTATATTGAAGTAAGGGAAATGAATGTAATGTCGGCCTAATTTGGACCTATACATAAATTCTGCAATCGACTAAATTTTCAATAGCGACCAAAAATATCCATGAGTACCATCCCAATGACGCGTTCATGTAGATAAAATTAGTTGAAGATGCTCATTTCAAATAACATACTAAAGTGGTAATTTTTATACGATAATGTCAAGGACAACTTTAGGAAGGTACAAATCGGTTTGATCATCTCTCTTTTATCAAACTCCCCCGTTGGAGAGGGATCGAGAGGGATGGAGAGGGATGGTGAGGGGTCTGATCACGCCTTCCTTCGGAAGGGAAGTAAAGCCGTTGGTCCCCGGTCCAGGAGTTGATGGGTCGATAGGTAGGGTCCTGGTATGGGAGCTGCCTTCCTGACGTCGCACAGTGGGGCAGCGAAGCCATTCGCTTAGCCAAAACTTCTAGCGCCGTTGGTTTGCTTTCTACAGCGATACAATGTTCTACAAAGTTGCTCAATATTAAAAGCGCCATCTTTTTAAAGTTTCATATTAGTTCATTTTTTCGCCACATAGGTGGCGCTCGAGTCTATCTTTTGAACAGAGCATCCTAGCCGAATGGTTTTACAGCAAAGTGTGTGTATTTTGAAGTGTTGAGAAACGTTGTCGAAGACATTGAAACTCTATGACTCACATTAAGCGAGATATCGGGCAATTTGGACAACTAACCTCTAAAATTGCGTTTTTTTTTTTCCTTTTTTCACCTATATACGTCAAATGTATAAGTTTTTTACTCTGATAATTATCAAAATGGTTTGACTCATCCAATAAATACCCATTTTTTTATTTATCATGCTTTATTTTAAAGTTATTAACATAAATGTCAATTACTCAAAATATAGCAAAAAGAAGCAGCCAATTTTTTTACAGTGATTAGTGTAGACCTTGATGGGTAAAAAAACGACCACAGTTCAACAGGCAACTGCAGGCAATTTCATATAACATCATTTGAATATTGCATATACACTTAGAAAAATTGATGTAAATTTAGATGCTCTGAGACTGACATATACGAGCGTCAAATTTGACTTAATATTGAGTCATAACAGACGCAAAATTCAATTCAATCAAACGTAGTATTCGTGGAGTATCGAACTTTTCAGTCCTGAGCAACTTTGTAGAACATTGTATCGCTGTAGAAAGCAAACCAACGGTGCTAGAGGTTTTGACCACGCGAATGGCTTCGCTGCCCCACTGTGCGTCGGTAGCATTGGTACTCAGCACGGAAAAAAAATCAAGAAAAAAAGTTCTGTTCCAATGTTACGTAAAGACGTAATCGAAATAATGATCATTGTGTCAAATTATAATTTAGTGAAGGCATAAGTGCTTTTATGTAGCTTCATGGCTCCGGATTAGAAAGATCGTCAGTTGCAGTGGGCCAAGCAACACACGTCCATCATAATAAGTTGCTGCAACCTGATTGTGACTGAAGTATGGAACCATAACTGTTCAGTGACAAGTGTGCTGCTATGGGGCTAACGGTTATAGCATCAACTCGATCTTAAGTGGTGTGTTGTACCTTAGACAATAATTTTCTTATAACTGAGCAAAAAAAAACTTTGGATCAATCCAGGATGAAGGGAATTTAAAGTCACATCGTCACATGCTTATCGTGTGTTTTGTGAAACTCGTCGTCGTCATCGGTACCGGGTTTTAATGGTTATAACAACACTCGATCGTACATGGTGTGATGTTATATGAGTGGCTTGGTGGACTTAGAGCGACAGTTTTTACTTTCTGAGCAGAACATCATGGGTTTAATCTCATGCCGCTTTACATTCAAGATTCACATTTTTTTTATTCAGCGTTTCTTTTACCAAAACGAGCCTTGATGAATTCCCAAGCTTTTTATCTAACAACAATAACAAGTGATTTCTTGAGGAAGTGCAGAGGATTTATCGGCTTCCAATTAAGCGAATATCACACATTCCTTGGACTTGCATTTGAACGTGGCTGGCGCTGGTATTGCCTTTTATAAAGTTTGAGATTACCAGATTTACACTTTTATGCTGATTCGATGCTGTTGGTTTTCTGTGCAATTTTAGGTGATCTGACAAAAACGCAGTAGCAACGGCTCATGTTAAAATTAGGCCGACTATATGCTAAACAACATACATCTTGAACGGTGAACATAATATCTGAAGTATATGCTACCCATGGAAGCATAACAATCCCATCAAGCAGATTGGAAATCAAGCAGATATGCATGAGATAATTATGCATTAATGGTCAGTATGCAAGTCCATGGTTTAGAATTTTGAAACTATCATCATGTCAAAATATTTCCCATTCTCTACAACTTTTAATCTTCTATTAGATAGTAGATTGCGGATTCATTCAATATTGTCAAAACTCATAATATATCATTCTTCCGTTAAATAGGTTAAAGACACGTAAAACTCGCTTATAAGGAACGCTAATTAACCAAAACCATAAATTAACGATATCCCAAATGGTAGAACTATTCCACAAATTGTTTGGATGATACCCCGAACACGTCATTAAGCAAAATAACCAAACACATTTTAATACGAAGTTTCTTGTTTAACATGATTTCTCGATTAAATTGAAGGTGTCTTAGAAAAAGCTATTCAAATGATTAGTAATTATTCTATGACGAACAACTTAGTTCAGAATTCACTCACTAGCCAGAGCTAGTGTACCATTTAGCTATAAGTTGTTTGCTTAACTTGACATCTCGACTAGAAAAAAGTGATTTAGGTGCATAAGGCCTATTGGACGGTTAAGCAGGTTTCTGTTATCAATGAAGTTATTCAGATGGACAAGACTTATCGCATAATTGGCCACTCAGTGCAGAATTCACTTACCATGCAACACAAGTGGCATTTTTGATTCTAGACTAGATAGGAGGTTGCTGTCGTTAGTAAAGTTATTCAGATGGATAAGACCTTTTGTATACTGGGCAGCTGAAATCAGAATTCTCATATCTGTACCTTATGTACCATTTGACTTCTGATTGCTTGCTTTAACTTGACTGCTCTGCTCTGAATCCCCCCGGGATGATGAAACGTCATCGCGATAGAAAAACAGATGTACAAAGGAAGACAAAAATTGTAAACATTGATTCTAGTTGGAGTTAAACTCGTTTAGTTGCATAGAATAGTTGTTTAGATGCATAGAATAGTTGTTGAATAATAGTATAGGAACTGATGTTATAGAAATATAAACCTTATATTAGGATTAATTCAATAACCGCTCATTTAAAATAAAATGGATTATAAATAATGGAGTTAAATTTCTAAACCATCTCTGTTTTTATTAATATATTATTAAATGGAGCAACAAAAAATATCGCAGTCCTACGTCGTGCTTTGGACACAACTCTAAACTCTTTTTTTAATATAATACATTTTACAACATTTTACAATAGAATATTATAACGACATAGGGTAGGTTTTTCAGTAATAGAAGTGTACCTATAGTTGCGGTATGGGGATTGTGCCGGAATTATGAAGGAAAACGGGGTAAGGTTATTTTTCATCGCTAGCTCCCCTTAAATAAAGCAGATTTGCATATTTCAAACATGACGGAAACATTCAATTTTCCATACGACTTTGACTCCTCTAAACCTATAGTTGCGGTAGTGTTCCTATAATAGTGGAACCCATAAGAATATAATGCGTTCCACTAGTATAGGAACCAAAGTTAGCAAGTACCACAACTATTGGAACAGTGTTCCTATTAATGAAAAATGTATACAATTTTACAACTATAGATTGTCATAAAATAATTGTATGTATATCTTTTGTTTATATTTTAATTAATACATTGTCAAAGTTCTTCCACTACAAGCTCACCCACCATACTAGGGTTAATGAAACTTTGAAAATAAGAAATATATTATTAAGCATAAAAAGTTTCGAGGGATTATTTTCAGCGCAGGAGTCTACTTTCGGTCAAAGTGCGCAATATATACTAATCCTAGAAAATCCATATTTTCCTAAGATTCCTGGAAAAATATAAATGCAAGAATATTTTTTCTTTCACATAATGGAAAAAAAAAAACTTGGAGCTCAATGGTCGATTTTAGCGGTATCTTGTGCCCAACTATCTGCCATAATGACTAAGAAAAAATATTTTTCCACGTAAATTTTCTTAAAAATTGTGGATTTACTTTTTGTTTTTAATATCTCTTTTCAATGTTTGTAGGAAAATGAAACGTTTTTTTTTTTCGGGGCTTAACTTGCGTACATGAAACATTGATTTTTGTTTCATAACACAGTTAATCATATAACCCCCGACTCGTTTCGGCACGTGTTCAAGAGGCCCACAAGTTACACCGTTTGTAATTCTCATAATATAAAACATATTTCAATTCCATCCGTGTGTTCATAAAACGGGTGATGGTGTGAACGTCGGCATCAAAAGCAAATAAAAGAAACACGCCATGCTGTTTGTTTCTTCGCCCTCCTCTTGTTTCCTGATTCCACAGCCTGGTCGATCATCCCAAAGCGCACAGCGCAACATTCAACCATAATGAGATACATACGTTTCGAACAACCGGCGAGTCCTATGGCCATAAATTTAAAATCGACGAGATTATTGAAAATAAAGAAACGTGAAAAGAATTTCTCCGCGAAGGATGGAAGGAGAAAACAATCGGTTTGTTGAAAGTTTCTTTTTTATTCTTTTGTTCTTTTCATTGAGCACATAAATTACCTCCCACCCATTATAGACTGCGTCTGTTTGTGAGTGGGTGCGCGTCTGTACAATCGAAAAACGTTAAAAGCATCATTTGATAGCGAGCCAATCGTTGTTCGTTGTTCTGTCATGTCATGGATGGGGGCATTCACACAAAGCAAGAAAAAAATGCATCGAAAAAAAATGAAGGAAAGAACGGCTTCGTATGACAGGAGACAACAATACTAAGAGGCCATTCAATAATTACGTTAGCACTTAGGGGAGGATGCAGGGAGCGTTGATTTTTTTTTTCTTAATACGTAGGAGGGAGGGGCTTAAAATGTCTTCCGTGAGCATTAAAAACCCATATATAGACCAACAGGAAAGCTACCAATATTACACCCAATAAACTTTAAGTAATAAGTAACTAAGAATCATATACACGCAAAACAAATGGCATGAAGAACATATTTAAGGATGGATTTCATACATACTCAGCATGTTTTCTTACAAGAAAAGTAATGCCTGTTCTTACAATGGAGTGTAGCGTACAAGTAAGTTTTTTTTTTCCACAATGAATATATTCGTACAAAACCTCCATGAGATGATATTTTAGCCGCAGTGTATTCGCGGAAACAAACTTTGTTTATGCAATGAAACATTACAAAACATTATGTAAGGTTTTTATGAAAATCAGTAATATAATTTTGTATTTCCCGGTTGGGTGTACAGCATGAATTCATCAAATTTACTCGAATATTGAAAAGGGAGCATCAATCCAGTACGCAACGTGAATTACAGAAAAATTGAAATGCTCTAACTTAGTCAATTCAATGTATATTACTTATGCGACTTATTTTTAAAATGTTCCCGAAACCTAAAATTCATTCGTTTTTCTGATTCTAAATGGCTTTGAAAGAGATGTACTCGAGTATAAAGCAAACATATTTTGATTTAGAGGTGGCGTCATCGTAAGATCATTATAGGTCGAAGTCCTAGTTGAGGAATTTGTTTCCGGGCACCAGGTCCAATGCATAACGCTAGGTGGATGAGCAAAGCAATTTATGCCTTTAAGGTGTGGCTTTTCCGTGGACAATGTTTATTGAACGATTCTGAAGTATCTGGACAGCTTGAAGTATGTTTCTTCATAGTGTCTGCTTATGTAGAAGCATGGTATTCAGCTACAAATAGCACCGCTACGCGCTACACCCCGGACAGATTTGGAGTTTTCCAAAAGATTGAAACATTTTTCTTCCGTTAATTGAAAAGCATCTGAGGCAGCATTACAGAAGTTGGCCAACCATTTATGGTACTTCTCCGAGGAGTTGATATGATTGGCTCTGAATGAATGAATGGAATTGATCAATGTATGAAAAATTCGCAGATGAAGAAAGACAAGCATTGGCAGAATCCATTAGTCTGAGATTTGGAGAAAATGCATCTAAATGCATATTTATGTGCAGTGGCTACTGATTTTAAAAGTGTGTTATACCAAGTTAATTAAAAAGAAGTGAAAGAATTTTTTAATTTACTTTTAATAGTATTTGACAAAAGTCAAAAATTTACCCTACATGGCACGACTGTCTCAAAGCTCAGATTTCATTCGTATTTATTATTATATCTTCCATTGTCGACATCGTTATCCTACTATATCGCAAAGCCAAAGCATCAATGTCAAAAAATCAATTATCTCAATCGCATAATAACACAACAATGTCAACAACGGCAATAACACGCAGATGTTCGGAAATCAATTATCTCAAAATTGATCCTAATTCATACCCATTGTATTCCTGGTATCCTCTAGATCCAAGAACGGAAATTCCCTACTTCCCGTAAAACGGTAAGTGTCGGAAATCAAAAATTGCTTGGTTTTCTTCTGTCCATTCACCCATAGGCTGAGCGAAAATCAAAAGCAGAGCAAAAAATAAATTCATACTGTTTGCTTTTTGAAAATTTGTTACCATTGTTATCTTTTCTACGGTGAACAGACACATTAGCGCAGTCTGGGTGCATTTGATGCTGAGATTTCTCGTTGAGGTAATTATACCGAGGGGTGGCCTCTGTATGAAATTAATCCTAATTTGTCATTTATCTCATTTTCGTCGTGGCATCAATGTGAATTCTGCTGCAATAAATCATTCAGAAGAATATGGAATGGATCGTGAGGATTTTTTTTTGTATTGGTAGACCCTTGAAGATCCATCCACTAGAAATTTAATCTAGTGGTAGTTTTATAATTTCCGCATGATTCAAATATAAAGTTTTTATAAGACTTAAGATAGCATTTGACTTTTAAAAAGTTGAATTTGTAATAATGTAAATGAAAACTAAAATATATATATCGCATGTCTTACATTGTCCACAACCAGCGCAATCAACTGTGTGTCCCTGTCCTAAAACCTAATCACTGTAGAATAAAAAAATAGATACACAAACGTTAACATCACTCAATTGTTCACTAGCTTCTGGTCAGTTCTTATGATGGAAAAATAAATTAAATCCTAAAACCATCAACCTACACGTCAAATTGTATTCTCAAGAGCACAAATCATCACCCATGAAACGACACAATTTGTGATAAATGGTAGACATATTTAATCGATATAAATCACACCCGAACAAATTAAGTCATTGCCATTTTTGCCTTTCGGGTTACTTTCCATAGCCGATGACTGCGTCTGTACGGCTGCGTGATGACAATGCTTATTCCATTAAATTAAAAGCCATTCCTGTCGAGTATCATCTCCCCCTTCTGCAGGAAACTATCGAGCGATTGGATGGCCAGGCAACCTACTCGCTTTTATTCAATTGATTTGTGCAAGTTTATTGAATTAACAGACAGTGTACTCAATAAATTTAATTTATAATGGAAAATTAATTGATTGAAATGTAGTGTGTTTTTTGACTTTCAGTGGGACGAATCTGTGCGACAAAGTGGTCGCAGGAAAATCGAGCTTCTGAATCATCAAGCCATGTGATCGTAGGATCTATTCAAATGCACACATTCCTTATGATTATAGGTTCTTTTCTCCTTGATCAGGGATGGACCGCTCTTTTGGGACTTTTTCATAAATTTTTAATACAGAATTCCTACGCTAAATCTATTTGATTTTTAACTGTAAAATTTATCGTTAGAATTCAGCTGGATTTCTCCTCACAATTCTCTCTTCAGAACTATCATAAAATTCTCCTTAGCAGTACTGCGTGAAATTCACGACTTTTTTTTCTAAATACCTTCTTTTATATTTAAATGGCAGTTTGTTGAATTTTCGTCAAAGTCTAAAACTACACACTTAGAAATACCTCATTTTACACGTGACGGAATCCATCTTTGATATAAAGGATGACACATAAACAAACATGTCATGTAACATTAAGTGCTTCGATACTAAAAAGTTCGTTACTCGACGAAAAATACGTTTGATTGAGCTAAATTTCACGTCTATTATGCCTCAATTTTGTGTCAAAATTGACGCTCGTATATGTCAGTCTCAGGGCACCATGAATTTTTCCAAGTGTGTATGAATATTTTTGTAAGTCCCATGACAGGAAAATGTCTATATCATCCTAGTCTTGAAATCTTGAAATTATGAGTAAGTCTAAAGATTGAAGATTGCGTCTACAGTTTTTTTTTCTATGTCCGCGATACGGAAATGCTTTTCCTTGGCCTTTTTTTTTTAATTCAAGGATTCCATAAACTTAGATCAATCTTCTTCTTCACTATCCAATAATTGGGTCTAATTACTAAAGCAGCCCGATAAGGTTCGATCTAATGTATGTATTGTATGTAAAGGATGCCACTCATTGTTGCAGGGCACATCCATTAGTCAGTCCACCTCGTATGACTTGATCAAGTACGATACCTGGTTGTATTCAATTTACCATTGTATGAACGGCCAAAAACGGAGGGTGAACCCATAAGCAGAGACACTTACGCATGATTCACGGGAGCAAGAAATATCTCCTACCAATGATTAAAATGTTCCAACCCGATACAATACAGGCCATCATACGAGGGGATGTCCCAATGACTGGGGAGAAGAGCCCTCTTTCAATTCACGAAATGTTAACAATAGCGACACATCTAACTCTCAATTCTAGATGCTTAAAAAATCTCACACTAGCACAATCTTCTTTCATTTCTCACATCTACTTGTATCGTGCATCATCTTTTTGCAGGAAATCTTCAAAATCGTGATAAATCTTCTTTCTATCTACTCAGCGTACGCGCAGATAGCCACAGCAATACACAATATTTCTTGCATCGTAGATAGAGTCGTTCCCCTCGAACAATAGGGAGTTGACAATTCAATTCTTCCCATCCAAATTGCTTCAATCAGGCCCATCCCTACCAAATGATTGTTTATAAGTATATGAAAGTATTTAGAATATAAGAATATAATACTACCCATAATTTACAGCTTAGTAACCTCAAAACCAAAACACAACCAGAGATAAGCGATAATTCATATAGTTTCTGCGGTTGATGGTTAATTTTAAATATACTAATGGTACTGCCAACGACGACTATCATGACGACAATATGGAACTTGGAACGTACCATTTGTTTAGGATATAATACCTTTGCTTGGCACCTCCACTAAATCTTCATGTTCACCATCTGTCACTTTCTGCAAAAATATCTAATAGTAATTACCTGTGTTGTGATATTTCTTTCAACGAAATCTAATTTTCTTGCTTTGCCATGACCATCTGGTCTAAAGTAGCTGGCCCACTGAGCACTCTAAATGAATTAATTGAATCAATGGAAGGATGAGTATGAGATGGTGTTATATGCAAGACGCAAAAAGATTTTTTTTTTGTTTTCTTGATTTGTTTTCCGTCTATCTTGTTTTCCGTGCTGAGCACCAATGCTACCGACGCCAGGGAGGCAGCTCCCACACCTTGACCCTACTACCTATCGACCCATCATAACTCATGAACCGGCGGCCAACGTCTTTACTTCCCTTCCGAAGGAAGGTATGGTCAGAGATGTTATACCTCAGAACATACCGGCGGCGTCGACTGGGATTGAGCCCATGGCTGCTGAGGTGAGAGGTAATCATGCTTACCACTACACCACCGGCACGGCTGGGACATCTGGGTCTCCTTGAATGATTTTACCACACGGGACACGGTCGAATTGTCGATTCCAAACTGGCCTGGATTTTCTACGACCACACCCATAATTTTTTTATCGAAGCACTTCTTGCTTGGAAGCCATCTTGATAACCACTTGACAGATTGTGATGAGATTTTGCACATGTAAACATTACACTCTAAACTAGTTTTTTTCAAAATTTCATCAATTTTTACCCATGCAAAAAAGTTATTCACAAAAGAAAGTGTTACATTTTTTTTCGAGTACAGTCTTTACTATTGTTTGAGAATCAAGGATTGAAAAACTAACACAACATGCATAAGCATGGTATCAATAGATGTTTGAGTGGTTTTTGTGAGCTTAACACTGGAATGATTTTTTGGAGTGCATGAATATGCTTGAGAATCTCAAGCTTGAATTTTGGTTGCTAAATTCACACGCGAGTTTATTCTTGCAGGGAGACTCAATAAATGAGATTTGAGTATGATTTTCCGAACACTGCTTGCATTTTTTTCGAGTACAGTCATTATCATTCAATCAAGCAAAAGAAGAACAGCATCGGACAGATGAAACAATCTCCCATGTATTGGTATTAGTGATTTTTATGATTGAATTTTCAATTTCGAGATATCAACAATGGAAGCCAAAAGTTACAGCTATGATATATCGAGGTTTACTTGGGTACTCGTATGGCTGTTAGAATGGTTAATGGATTACGAAGTGAAGTATTTCTTAAAGCGGTACGTTATATTTCTCAATGTGTTGATTTTATCCTAACGTTGCGTCAATATTATAACACAGACGAACAGACACAACACATTGAAAATTTCTCATTGTAAACACTACCGCCATCTGTCGTATACACTCAACCGATTACTTTATGCGGTGCTACCATCTAATAAACATTTAAATTTATCGTTAAAAGCGATTTCGATGGTCATTTTGAGAGTGTTATGTCTGCTTGTATGTTTCCATATCTTCACTATCGCAACTTCGGGTAATTTGCGAAAGTACTTGCATTTTCTCAGGCACTTTTGATCTAACTGCAATGACTCTCTCATAATCGAAATGTGCCACTACCAAATATACATAATGACGCCCTTTACGCTCTCTGACCAAAGCGCAGGGCCCTATAACTTTCGATCTAATGGCCTAGAACGAAAAATATAAATATTAAGGTTTTTTTTTGCAGTCTTTCCTTTTCACAGTTCGAAATTTCAAGGGCACAAACTTAAATTTCAGACATTGATTGCTTCTCCACAGCAAACAACAAGTACCCAAGCAACACCATTTGTTTCCCAGCGAATAACAACAACCGTAGTGTGACTAAATGAAGGTCTAAATTATGGACAACGCATCACATATAAAACTTCATTGTACCTTAAAAAGCGCAGAAGGTGGAGTCTCTTTGCAACTTATGTTTGTTGCAAAAGGAGTTGCAAATCAGTTCCATGCAACATTCTTTTTTGATGACACATGTTGCAAATGAGGTTTGGACTGACTTAACTGTAATGTTTTACTGACAAATTTAAAACAGAATAGTGATGTTTTCGAATACATGTTAACTACATTATGATTAACCACATTTGTATATGTTTTGGATTATTTGTGTGGTGATGCGGAAAAAGAATACTTATGTTTTTATGTGTACTGAAAAATCAGATATGACAATCGTAGAAGAAGTCATCTGAATAAACATGTGAAATTAATGACTTTAAAAAACTAATTACTAATCCGTTTTTTTTTCAAGCGCATCAAGTTTTATGGTGAATGGAAACATTTTACTACGATTAATTATACGCGCCTTATCGAAGTTTACAAATTGATGCCCAAATTTGCAGCTCAAAAATCAATAGAATTTAAAAAATTTACTTCGCAAAAAAAAATTAAATTGAATCTTTTGGATAAGATTACAGCTGTTATAAGTGTTTCATGTTTTTATGATAATATGGTGTGAATAAATTGAAAAAAAAATCAATATATTTATTTGCGGTGAATTACATATGGCTGCCAATATTCCGACCAGCATTATAATTGTGTACATTGCGGGTCAGAATTTCCAGTACAACAATATTTGTTTGTTTGTGTCTATGATTAATGTTGGGTTTCACTCTAACCGAACAAAATTAGCATGAAGATGAGTTCTTAAAACTCAAAATTTTGTTTAAAAAAAATAATAACCAACGGCAGGGTTGCGGCCATTCTTTTGCTATAAAAAGTTCCGCGTACATCGTACGGGTTAGGCAAAAGATGTGCGTTTGACTTTATACTATCGCATTAATGGCCCTTCGCTCATTTTCAACTTCTATTCAATTTTCATACTGCCGTACTCTAACGGAACTACCCACCTACCCTCTTCTAAAAGATCATTCTCTAGCTAATAAATTATCACACTAAAGCTTCATGTTAGCATTTCCAACCAACTCTATATAAAGTTGTTTTTCAGAATTATGAAATCAATTTATTTATGATATTTTGTACTTCTTCGTTACAAGAACGACCCAAGTAACACATAAAACATCTTTTGAAAAAGAATTAGAACGGATTGTTGTATAAATGTATTATAAGAGATGCAGAAAACATCCTACGTTATATATGAGGTTTAAAGATGTTTTCTTCATACTTCTTCGATTCAACATTTTCCAAAATAGTTTTCTTTTGCTTTTATCTTAAAATGTTATTTGAACGTGCATCTTACTGTTTTAATACCACTTTAAAACTTGTCGTATACAAAATCAATCCAGATTGACGTAAACATTGACGGTGCCATTGAGCCGGACTGTCTCTTCATGCCGTGATTGACAGTTTCTTATGAGGTATTCGGAGGTTTGTTATAAAGAAAGTTGAAAATACTTTTTTATGACATCTCATAAATTAATACAACTGAAAATGTGCAGGTTGTCTTATAAGAAGTTGAAAATACGTTTTAATAACATTCTGGCTATTAGATGTACGCTTTGCTACTAACAAAACGTCTTCATGACGGATCGAAGGCGTGTTGAACGAGAAAATAATTTTCATGCCATTGGCAAGAACATGATAGATACTTATAACAAACCTTTCATCAAGCGGTGTTGGTCTAGTTAGGTAGAAACAAGTCTACCACGCCAAGGACCAGTGATCGAATCCCATGCTCAAGATTTTTTTATTGTTTTTTTTTTGTCGCTGGTTTTTATGATGTTTCCAAAATACATGTTATAAGACCAGTATTTAGTTGTATAAGCTCCGCGTCTTGCGCTTTTTAGGTTGTATAAATGTATTAAATGATGTATATTAAAGTATTAGTGATTCTTTGCGTTAGTCATTACAAAGTATTTTCAACTTCTTTATGACAAGCCGTGTTGCTTGGGGAGTTTTAATTCATGTGTTTGACACATAAAATCTGTCAATTTAGCTAAGTTTACCGGTTTCATGTGTCAAGCACATACTTTACGATTTCTTTTTGTATCTTGCAAGTGTAAAATATCATCATAACATCTGATGATTTAATAGTCCCGAAAAATATTAGTAAGAAATTTCTAGACTTCCACGCTCCCCCTATTCTATTACATAACTTGTGGATGACCCCAAACTATTTGAAAAAGATATAATCCTCAAAAAAATCATTTGTTTCCATAGATAAAAAATTAGCATGTATAAATATGTTTCGAAATGCATCATGCAAAAAGTTGGACTCCCAACAAAACAGAAAGGTGGGTTTCGTATGGTTTTGAGTCCATCTTTTTACGATGCTGTCTGAATAAATTAATTTACACGTAAATGTTCATAAAAAAGAAGAAAATGGAAACTGCAAAGTAGTTGGTTGTGGTACACTGTATGCGGCATTCAAAAACGTCATGAGAAAACTTGAACCATTTATGTAAGTCTATTTATATGCTCATTCATATTGTACTTAGAGAAATCTGGATGAATTTAAGGTAACTAGTGTTTAACACGAACAAATAAATAAATAAATAAATGTAAAAATGCAACTTCAAAAAAATATACCAGCTAGCTGCTGCGTAGCATCAATTTCAGGTTCGTTCAAAAATGCTTGCTTTTTGACCGGTTGATCGATCATAATATTACAGGGCACACACTTTCCAACAATTGGAGTATGGGATCGATATTTCGACGCTTAGATTTATATCTTCAAACGCTCAGGTTTCAAACTTCCATTTTACAGCGCTCTGGCTGTTCGAAAATAGTATCTTTACAAAGACTAAATTTAATATTTTTGATCAGATGGTGTGACACCAGCTCTGGAAGTGTGAATCCCAAAGGAGTCATAGTCTGGAACCGGACTGGAGAAATCTAGATCCTTTTTTGCGGTAATTTCAATAAATGTCCTTATTACCGTAGATTCCAATTAACGTAGATTCGCATCAATTACCATGGTGATTTGACTCATTGTAAGAATGGAGAATCAAAGCAATTTCACTACGTCGATTATACAAACCGTGACTTTTTTCCATCATCAAGCCATCACTCACTCAGCTTTAAAAAAATAACTCGTGATTATAATGCAAAGCCTTCTATCGAAATTCCGAAAAAGTACAAATCAACAACATTACACCATTAGAAAATAGAGTTGATCTTATTGAGTTCTTTATTATTCTGCACCTTTAACGAAAGAAAACGCTCACATATAACCAATATCAAGTAAAAAAATTCTGAATTCTCGATGAACATTTCAAATGGTCCTATCTGCTTTGATCGATTCTCTTCATCGACTTTCTCTTTTCATAACCACTGCTATGCAAACAGATTTCGCGCTAATTCTACCACATAGTTTGATAAAGGAGGTTATTATCTAGCGTCCAAAACGTCAAATACAACAGGGAAAGGTTTTGCAGCTGAGTTATTAGCGAAAGAGAAAGTCGATGAAGAGAATCGATCAAAGCAGATAGGACAATTTGAAATGTTCATCGAGAATTGATTCATTTATACATGTTTGGAATATTTGTGAACATTCTTCATTATAGCAACATGAATTTGGCCGGTAGTGTACGTTTCATCCAGATATAATTTAAGTCACTGAGCTGTTGCAAAAATGTAAAATAGTACGTTACAATAAGGTTGCTATTTTTCAAGACATAATGAAAGTTTATAACAAGTATTTTATGCGTTGCAGATGAATGAATACTTTGCGTTCAACTTTTCCGCTGATTGAAATGCTGCTAGCGAGGGAGCTGCCGCATTCTCGTTCGCCGGTGCTAATATGATAGCTGCAGTCGAGGATCCCTTTGGAATGCGCAACGGATCTGCTGATATTTAGCCTAGGAGCTGGAGGTGGTGAAAATGTGTCACTCGGACCCATCCGGACGGCTTCGCGGCGTCTTTTCCAGTTGTGTTTATCATTATTTGTATAAGCTATTGCTTGAACGATTGAAAATATTTTTGATTTATGGGGTTCAAATAAATTTATTTTGCTTTTGTGGCTATCGTTTTTGCTTTAGTTCATGTTAGTTACCACCATCCTCCGCCGTCCGTGATCTTATCGTCCTCATCGTGATCTTCCTCACCATTGTTAATTGCTAGTCCTATTTCCTGTGCAGCCCATGCATTACGATTTATTTGCCTTTGTCAATGTAGTCCAAAAGTGTTTTACAAAATCAAAGCGACATGACATATTTGAGCCATGGTAGATACTAGATGGTCGCAACAAACCTTTAAAGTGACAACTTGATCCAGTTGGTTGCAAAACGAGGTTTGAAAACTTAAAGATTCATAACGAGATTGCATCACATCTTGGTTCGTTAACTCTTTACTAACATCTCAAAACAGTTGATCAACAGATACAAAAAAACATATCATTCACACTTTGTTGCAACCATGTTTCAAAAAACTTAATGTTTTGTGGAACTCTCGATAAACAAATACAACACAAGTTAGATTTGTTGCTCAAGTGTTTCATACAATATCACGTACCATATAACTTCATACAAATTAAAGTGTAACATGTTTGCTCCTCCCATTTGATGCATAATTTGAGAGGTCATCCAAGCAGTACTTAAGTTTCATTATTGTGACCTAAAGTAAATCAAGCAACATACTTTAAACAGTTTAGTATCAAGATGTATTTCTCGTACCATTTAAGAGATTTCGAGGCAACTCAAAAAAAAAGTAAAATAATTGACGATGTTTTCTGTGTTGCTTGGGTAGTAGTTTCAGCTACTACTACCCCAAGCAACACGGCTTGTCATAAAGAAGTTGAAAATACTTTTCAATGACTTACGTAAAGAATCAATAATACTTTAATATACATCAGTTAATACATTTATATAACCTAAAAAGCGCAAGACGTGGAGTATATAAAACTAATTACTGGTCTTATAACATGTTTTGGAAACATCATAAAAACCAGCAGCAAAAAAAAAACAAAAAACTTCTTAGCTTGACCAACTCCGCTTGATGAGAGTTTTATTATAAGTATCTATCATGCTCTTGCCAATGGCATGAAAATTATATTCTCGTGCAACACGCCTTCGATCCGTCATAAAGACGTATTGTAAGCAGCAAAGCGTACATTTAGCTGCCAGAGTGTTATTTAAAAGTATTTTCAGCTCTTTATAAGACAACCTGCACCTTTTCAGTTTCATTAATTTATGAGATGTCATAAAAAAGTGTTTTCAACTTTCTTCATAACAAACCTCAAAAACCTCATAATAAACTGTCAATCACTGCGTGAAGAGACAGTGCTGCTCAATGGCGCCGTCAATGTTTACGTCAATCTGGAAAGAACAGAATCTCTTCAAGTGTTTTATAAATTCAACTAAGATTGATTTTGGATACGTCATGTTTTATAGTGGTATTTAAACAGTGAGATGCACGTTTAAATAACATTTAAATGAAGTAATGAAATTGGGTTGTTAGCGGAATGCTTTAATAAAACAGCAAAAAAGGTTATCTTCCATTTAATTCCACTTAATTAATTTTGGTATCCATGACAGATACGTATTTCGACTACAATGTGCAGTCTTCATCAGTGTCATTCCCACTAAAGAACTTATCAAAATCATTGTAGTCGAAATACGTATCTGTCATGGATACCAAAATTAATTAAGTGGAATTAAATGGAAGATAACCTTTTTTGCTGTTTTATTAAAGCATTCCGCTAACAACCCAATTTCATTACTTCATTATGATGGCTACCTAGCCTTTGGGATTTTCCTTATTAGAGAGTTGAATAGATTTTTCTCCTTTAGCTTACTTAAATCTTTGGTTTTAATTAGTTAGGTAGGTTCCGATTCAACACATTGTAGTTTCATTTATATACCTGTGATCTTGACTTTTATACCTAGGGGATGAGTACTTAAGGGGGTTAGATTTTGATAAGTTCTTTAGTGGGAATGACACTGATGAAGACTGCACATTGTAGTCGAAATACGTATCTGTCATGGATACCAAAATTAATTAAGTGGAATTAAATGGAAGATAACCTTTTTTGCTGTTTTATAACATTTAAAGATAAAAGCAAAAGAAAACTATTTCGGAAAATGTTGAAATCTAGGTAGTATGAAGAAAACATCTGTAAACCACACATATAACGTGGGATGTTTTCTACATCACTTATAATACATTTATACAACAAGCTGTTCTAATTCTTTTCCAAAAAGATGTTTTATGTGTTACTTGGGACAGCTATTCACAAATACTTCGATATTTTGACTTATAAAATTTCGAAGTGTAAAGCGAAAACGTACGCTACATGGAATCTCCTAAATTTCTGAAAATTTTGAGTTGAAGCTTGAAGATTTTTCAAGAATCCTTCTCTCTTTCTTGATGCAGCTCCACAATCATCAGGATTCAAGAATTATTAACTTAAAAAAAAATGTGTTACCACTGACTATCCCCCTCCACCCCTTTGATAGGATCAAGGATCACAATGTTTGAACTTTTCCAGGAAGAATCGCTCATCGAATGTCTGTAGACAAGCGATGGACCTCAGAATCTCGAGTTCCCGGAGGACTCTTCAGGATCATCGTTAGGATCTTGTTTTGGATCTTTTGCAGTTTGAGGTGATTGCATTTAGCATAACCGTATTATATATATTATATAAAGATTGGAATACCGTATTGGATTACGGAAAGGATAGTGCTTTTTGGATTGTCTTCCCCTAAATATACTGAGCATTCTACGGCAAAGAACAAGAAAATAAAACGGCGACAATGTTTACATAATTTCCACAAGCCTAACAAAGGGAACTTCCCTACTCTCACTAAATATGGCCGTTTTGAGTGATTGCTGTCGAGCGAAATGGATGATGAATTAGGGTGTAATTAAATCCTAAACAACGTGTCTCAAATCTCACCCCACCACACCACACCGGTGATGTTGTGCTATATCCTGTTTTGTGTATTAGATCACGTGGCTGGATTGGTTGAAAGAGGTGCGTATGCTGAAAATCCAACGCAATACAGTGTTGGGTGTTTGGTAAGTACTTCGATGCGATGATGGCGCGCGTTGGCAAGGGATTACTTATTTGGTGTCGGCCATGAGCGAAACAACGTTTGCACAACACAGGAGAGCAAGATGTCTCTCGAGTGAATATCGTAAGCCGCAATTTTCTGGAAATTAATTGGATACGTTACAAAAGTACACATCAATCTCCGGATGAGGGTAAATTTAGACTTAAATGAGCTTGACAAACGGCCTAAGGGTGAATAGAAGCCAATTATTTTCTGTTTAAAAATCGATTATAATTTAAATGAACGACGGATTTGTTTTCACTGACACGTATTTGACAGGAGGTGGGTAACTTTAAGGACATGCGGTGGATTTCGGAATTTGGTTATTATAGACTGAATCTCGAATGGTAATTTATTTTTTTTTATAAGCTTCGATGTTTTATTATATTCATCCAAAGGTTTCTATGTACTTAATTCTAGGTTAGAACAAAAAAAAAACATCTTTTCCGCTGCTAAACCTACTTAACATAAATATTAATAAAAGTAGAACAGAACCTCTCGTCACCCAAACCGTTCGGATCGGATTAGGCACAATTGATTTTAAATTGATATTTAATATTTTTTCAAAACGGCTTCAGAAAAGTTTTATTGTGTTTGTGCCGCTTCCAAGACCTCGGTACGTATGTTGAGGTAGCTTTTTTGTGTTCATCGCCGTTTGCGGTTTTATGTTTCTTTACTTTTCCCCGCCAGCTACCGTCGTTGGTCTGTTGGCCATTGTTTGATCGTCAATCATTTACTAGCATGGCAGCAATCGGCGTGATAGAACACACCGAGAAACAGATACACAGATCCTCCAGCTCTCCACACCGGTAAGTCTTAGGCATAATGGAAGGTGGAATGTTTGCACTGTTCAAATATTTGCCGTTTGGTCGCGGTAGCTGTCACAAAGAGTGGTCATGATACTCAAACACTTTAAATTCCATCACGTTTTCAGCTCGTTGTGGTCAGATTACCACTTGAGCACTGGCTAGCCATATGCTGGCCGTTGATTGCAATTAGATAAACATCGATTGATAGAGAGCTTGCCGATTCAGATAATTTTGGAATGGTAAACTGGAGTAGATCTCTTGAAACGATTAATTAAACCGTACTTCTACTTGCCTAGAAATAAAATGCTCGTTTTAAAATAATAAATTGATTGAGACAGAAAAAAAGCTACCGATGAATTAATGTATCCGGTGATGTGAAATTATCATTCAAACCCACCCGAAAGCTCAATCCTGTTATCCTTCATATGCGTATTGTTAGCAAAGTTTGACAAACAAACTTTTTTTTATCAGTTTTCTGATGTTCCTCGTGATTAACCAAACCGCATTTCGATGATTTTTTAAATGTTTAGAAAGCCGGCGCCGGTGGTGTAGTGGTAAGCGTGACTGCTTTCTAACACCCCAATGGGCCTGGGTTCAATCCCAGCCGAGGTCAGTGGGATTTTTCTGAGGCATAAAAATCTCTGGTCACGTCTTCCTTCGGAAGGGAAGTAAAGCCGTTGGTCCCGGCCCATGTGTGTTGTGAATGGGTGCGATATCCTACGCAGGTGTGGAAGCTGCCTTCCTGCACATTCGGTTGCCGTCAATGGATGGCAATCGATGTCCGTCGGTGATTGGCACTAGATTGCGGAACAGAGACCGACGTTAAATAAAGGAAGTAAATGTTTAGATGTTGAGTGTCCTGCAACCATGACAGCCAGTATGTGTAGCCTAGTCAGTAAAGCCACGGTATTACCAAGCCGGAGGCGACGGGTTTGATTCCCGGTCCGGTCAAAGGAATGTTCTCGACTTCCCTGGGCATGAGTATGATTGGGCTTGCCAAACAATATACAAATTCATGCATTGATTGGCATCGAAAGGTCTCAATTAATAACTGTGGAAGTGCTTGTAGAACACTAAGTTGAGATCACGCAATTAGCTAATATGCGATAAACAATAAGCTTGAAACGCGAAAAACAAGAAGAAGACAACGTCAATAAGAACACACAGTATGAATATTTGCACCCATGCTTCTCAAATACAAAATAAGCACTCCAATCGAATCAAATCTTCCTGCTTTCTTTAGTATGCCGAAGTGAATTCAATGACTTTCCTATGTGTTGGACACAGCAAAAAATTAATTTTAATATAACATCCAAGAGGATGCACTTCAATCATGTCGAAAATCTCATGTAATTTTTTCGGCCGCAAAAATAAACAAATGCAGTAAAAGCAGCGTAATGTCAGTTCATGCACAGTATTAATAATAATTTTGTTATATTTGGCAAGTAATATTACACCATATTTTTGACACGATTGAAGTGCATCGACTTTGATGTGATATCAAAATTATTTTCTTGCTGTGCAGTGACATAATTTTAATAACCAGCTAATTTATTAAAAAAATCCCCATTTTACTTCTTTCATACACAGCAAAAAAATAATTTTATTATTACATCCAAGAGGATGCACTTCAATTATGTCGAAAATCTCATGTAATTTTTATTGCCACAAAAATAAACAACTGCCGTAAAAGCAACGTAATATGAGTTGATGCATCACAAATTCACAAAGCAATCAATTTTACGGATGATCGCGATCTTCCGGCGAACCATCTGGTGACCACTCGGAGCCAATGACCAGCTAATATTTTCAACCACATCTCATATATATGCAGAGAAAAATCAAGGCCTACTTTGATCAAATCTACGAAGCAATAAATTTAACGGATGCTCCAGATCTTCTGGTGGGAAATCTGGTGGCCACTAAGAAGCAATATATTAATGTATATTAAAAATCACAATTTTACTACAATCCATAGTATCAGAACAAATCAAGGCATACTTTGATAAAATTCACACAGCAATCAATTTTACGGATGTTCTGGGTCTACTGGTGGACCATTTGGTAACTACTGGGAGCCAATGTCCAGCTAATATATAAAAAATCACCATATTCTTCATTTCATGCAGAGAATAATCAAGGTCTACTTTGATAAAAAAAATACACAATAAGCCAGATTAAGGTTGATCCAAGTCACCGGATGGTCTTTCGGTGGACACTCAGTATTTAGAACCAGGTGGTGGGTTGGTTTTGTGAAAATTTCAGCCAATTTCATGGTGAAACAAAAAAGTTATACCCATGCAAACATTGTTATTCGTAAAAATAAAAACCGCATAAGCGCGTTGCCTGAACAAAGCTGGAGATCAAATTGAAATCAAAATTTGCTGTTATGATGTAAATTATTTTGAAAACTACAATTGATCTAATTTTGGTTGACTTTAACCGTTAAGTCACAGCAAAAATGAGAGCAAAATTTAACACTGTTCAAGCAAACGGAACACTAATCCTGCTTTCAATGAAATCAATTTGATTACTGATTTTGCATTCATCATGTTTATCTGAATACGGGCCTGGCGTAAATGGTTAGCATACATGCATCCAGCATACAGCATCACGCTGAAAGAGTTGAGCTCAAATCTGACCCCGGGCAAGTCACGAATGACCTAAAATGTGTTAAACAAAACAAATAATCAATAATCATTAGTTCAACGACAGATGGACTTAAATTAAATTTTAAACAAGACGTTAACAGTAGAACTTCAAGTTAAATTGCTTTAATTCACATCCCATCTTGAGCGAGGATGTTCCCAATACTCCAAAGATTCTACATTATGTACACGAAGAAAATCGAGCAATTACAGCGCCACCTTGAGCCATAAATGTTGAAAGTGGCTCGTTTCCCCATACATTTTGTCGATTTTCCCCATACAAACTTCAAGCCATTTGAGCGAGGGGTTCCTGTCAACCACATGACTTCAAATTTTGACAGGGTGTTTCTGACACCCCCGCTCCTACCAGTCAGAAGGTAACGTTTGAAATTCCAGACTTTGACTTTTTCATATAACAATTAAATTAAACACTCTAGCGAGCACTCAAGTATAATAAAATTACGGAGTGTGAGCATCTGAAAACGTAAATGAGTTTACAATCCCTTCCTATAATTTACAAGTACAACATAATATTATAAATCACGTTATAATATAATATGCCATAATTTCAAAAAACAATTTTTATGCGATGTTAGTGAACGTAGATTACCATGCAGTGTTGTTCGTTAGCAAATGTGTTGACATTCATTTGGTATAAAAAATGTTTTGCAGATTCCTGAAATTAATAGATGTTATGATGACATTTTACGTATGTAAGTTACAAACATAGATTGTAAAGTATGTGTTTGACACATGGAAATTCATGTAGACCTTTGTCTAATATTCCTTCCCTTATCCCACCTGTTTGCAAGGACTTTGCCAGCGCCATTATTTATCTATAACATATGGAGTCACTGAAACTTCTTCATTGATAATGACAGTTATACTTTCAGCTCCATTCGGTTGATTTATTGTGCAATTTCACTGATTCTGATCCATGACGGAATAGCAACCATTGCACACTGGGCCAGGAATGCAATCTGTAATAACTCCCAAACGAAGCATTTCCGCGACTTGGTGTCTTGGGCAAAGTTTCTCAGCATAATAAGGACCATCTATTGACATAAAAATACTTCAAATCTCTTCCGCGCAAATCTCTTCTCTCTGGCGCCCCAATCTAACTTCTTTCTCTGACGTTTTGGAGACTTGATGCCTTGAATAAAGTTTTTTATCTTGACTAAATAAAAAAATATTTTTAAGACTTAAAATTTCCGCAGCCTACTGGTTCCGAGTTATATGGAGTTAAAGAAAAAAAAAAGTCGAAAATATAGATTTTTCCTTCTGTTTCAGATTTTTGCTTACAACCATATAATGTTATATTTTTCTCTTATGCAAAAGCATTAAATAAATAACTTTTGTGAAGAAAGATACTAGTTTAAGCTTAAAATTTTAAAGATATTGTTGAAAAAACGAAAAAAAAAACAACAATGAAGTAATGAAATTGGGTTGTTAGCGGAATGCTTAAATAAAACATCAAAAAAGGTTATCTTCCATTTAATTCCACTTAATTAATTTTTGGTATCCATGACAGATACGTATTTCGACCATAATGTGCAGTCTTCATCAGTGTCATTACCACTAAAGAACTTATTCAAAATCTAACCCCCTTAAGTACTCATCCCCTAGGTAAAAAAAGTCAAGATCACAGGTATAAAAATGAAACTACAATGTGTTGAATCGGAACCTTCCTAACTAATCAAAACCAAAGATTTAAATTTAATACCTTCCAAAACGCAAAAAAGTCGCAATCTGATATTTTCAGCAAAAATTAAACAACATAATATCAAAATTTGAGAGAGGTAAATTTTGGTTTATTTTAGGTTTCTTTATTTTAGTGGAACACGTTTGTTTTCTCAATAACTTTTTTAATGCATTGAAATGGCGTTTTGAAGACTTGACGACTTAGGCAATGTTGTTTATCTTGATAAAATAAACAACTCTTCCCAAGAAGTCAAAACTCCACAGCCTACTGTTTTCGAGTTACCATTTATTGTTTAAATGCAGAGGTGTTATCTGAATAGGGTGAATGCGGAAATGATGTACAGTATATAAAATGCAACTTTAACATGTATCTTTTTGTTACACGCCCACCAAACCGGACCGCGCGTGTTGTACAGGTGACGACCGACGGCAAAATTAACATTATTGCTATTATCGTCGATGATGAACAAAGAAAGAATGGTTTTGCAGCGAGTAACGGTGTTCTCATTACCGTATCCTCCCGCTAATCCGACAAATTTGTGGACGGACTGATCCGAAAATCCGTCTGTCAAATCCATACAAATCAATGTGTAAAAAAAGCTCCATAAGAGACCGTGATGTTGGAGCTGGAGTGTATACGCATCTAGTACTGCAAATATAAAATTTGAGGTACTAGCTTAAAACAGCACAACGTTAGTACAATGGTGTAACTTGTACGTCTGTCGAATGTCTCGTTTACTTTACTTACCCCGTAAGAGAAACACGGGAAAGTAAACATTTTTTATTCATACGGCTCATGCCTTCATCGCAAATCTATGCTTAAAGTAATCATCTGAAGGCTGATCAAATTCAAGAGGAAATTATAACTGAAGACACCAAAGTATTTTTATTACCATTCGATGATATCAGAAGATGAAACTCAATCCATCCGTTCAATTTGTATGGATTTATTTCATTTCACTATGAAAATCATAAATTCGCTCTTTTCATATGGCATTCTTGCCCGTTGTTTGACATCGAGACATAGTGAAAAAAAAAGGTTTCCTATAAATAAATACGGTTGTGGTGGTGAAGGACAATCCCTTTGCTTACGTTATATGGCGACATCTACTATTTGAAAGTGGGTATGTGAAACTAAGGTTATCTGTCACCTTGCCGGGGACTTTGTCCACGCTAAGCTAAGCTAAGTTTGACACTGTCTTCTATAAAAAGATGTTTTCGGCAGTATTTGACGAATAATCTTTATTACACTTTAGTCGCAAGAGCTAGCCTTGTAATAAAACTAAGATAGGATAGATAACAACTTCAGCCTACTCGTCCATTTTGGGCCTATCGAGCAGAAAACATCACATATATCTATGATTTCGGCATTAACGAGTCAATTATATCTTTGGTACGACACTTTAGCTCTAAAGCTACAACATCAAGTCTTTATGAACGCAAAGTATAAATATTTGAACACCTTTTTCCCGAAAACAAAAGAAGCGCTCCGACCGAATCCATTTTTCCATTCCATTTTTATTTTCAGCCGTAAGCCGAAGCTAATCCAATAATGTTTTAATGTGTTAGGAGGGATTTATAATCCGTAGGCTGAATTTGGAATTAAGAATTAGTGCTAAATTTTTAACAATATCTCAACAATTATTCTTCTTCTTCCTCGCATTTCAAGCTTATTGCGTATGACATATTAGCTTTTTGCGTGCTCTCAACTTAGTGTTCTAGATGCACTTCCACAGTTATTAATTGAGAGCATCCGATGCTTGTACCACTTTTGCATTAGTATAATTGTGTGGAAAGTACAATTAAACTCGTCAGAGAGTAGTAAGTAGACGAAACAAGTCGAAGTGGCATTCGCCTCCGATCCTCGGGCGCGTGCGAATAGGAAGGATGGAATTGCGTAATATTTTGCACACTCATCGCCATACTCAGAACCACACGCTCCCAACGATCATACCACTGTGTGGTGGTGTTTGGTCGTCGAAATTAGTAGCAGCAGTAGCAGCAGTAGCAGTGCTTTCGGCGTGTGGCGTTGAAAATTGTTCTCCAGTAACAACGAAAGGCTGTCTGCAAGCAGCGAACTGCAGAGCCCACATAAGCAACCATTAAAGAAGGAAGAAGCTGCACCGCTATGCTATGGATCGGAATCAGTAGCTCTTTGTGAGTCGCTGCGGGTCGGTCATCTATGCCAAGCGTGGCACCCTCGCTCAAAACGACATACAGCTCGACAGCCTCATCCGTGTTGAACACCCAGCTCAGAATTACTCAACCATCACTACAAAACGGTCCTTTTCAGGGCCACCAAAAATTTGTTAAAGAGTATTATTTGGACATTGATAAAGGTCATCAGTTCCCGCAAGCAGCTAGCTATCAAGGCTCAACCTATCTATAGAAGGTGTGGAATTGTAGGCACGATTCGTTTCTTTCGTTTAATCAATCACCCTTGTAGTGACGTCGAAAAGATTGTTTCAATCGGCGCTTACATATGCAATTTAATGTGGATTATAGAATTTTTTGCATGTTACCAAAATATATGAATGGTTTGCCACTAAATGTTGAGATAATTTATTGATTATTGAATCATCACACTGTATACCATGAAAAAGCAGCCTGTTTGTGAGTTTTTGCCTGTTTTCAAGTAAGGAGTTATCATAAAAAACAAATCGTTAGCAGGTATCTCCCGGCGCCTTAACAAATAAATAAAATCAAACAAAATCATCAAGCAGAACTAGCTAGGATTTGTTTTACTTCATATTTCACAAAATTGCTTTCGAGTGTTAAGACATCGTCTCCCGCAAAGTTTACATTTTTCCCTCTACCAACACATACATCAGGGCTAGATAGATTTCCACAGGATCTAAAGAATCCACGCAATTTCAAGAAACCAAAATGCACAGCATTACGAAAAGAGGTCAGGTTTCGACCAATAGCAGATAGATTTTAATTCTAAACAAGCCAAACGATTGCAAATTTATCTAACAATCTGCTAAAATGAACACTTAGTTAATTTTCAATAGGTCACTATTGAAAAATATCAAATGTTCAACTGTTACAACGGTGATCAAAATTATCACTGAATGTCTGAAAACAGTGCATTCCCTAACACAGACTTAAAAATCGAATTCGATGCGGTCTCACTGAACGGTGCTCATTCAATCACCGTAAGTGGTGGTGTCCAGTCCAGCAGCAGCAGTAGTAGCAGCAGCAGTAGCAGCAGCAGCAGCAGCAGCAGCAGGAGTGCTTTCAACAACAACAACAACAACAACAACGAAAGGCTGCCTGCAAGTAGCGAGCTGCAGAGTTCATATGAGCAACCATAGAGAAGGAAGAAGAAGTCTCACCGCTAGGATCGGAATCAGTAGCTCGTCGTGCTCAGCTCAGCATTACTCAACCATCACTAAAAACGGTCCTTTTCAGGACCACCATAAATTTGTTAAGAGTATTATTTGGACATCAAGGTCATCAGTTCCCGCAATCAGCTAGCTATCAAGGCTCAACCTGTCTATAGAAGGTGTGGAATTGTAGGCCTAAATGTATTGGTGAGATTAATCATCATCCGACAATTTTCCAGAACAAGCTGGTAGGAAGTGTTAAAAATCAATATAGAATTTGAGAGAAGTGGGAATAATTAGCTTTGGGTGAATATTCAGTCCCCAGCAAGCCAATAAAATCAAATTTGTGAGAAAATTAGCTCTCACGAGTTCAATCTCTCGAAGTCCCTCCTTTTTTACATATTCTGCACAAATGATACATTCCGCCCCGCCCCATTCATATAATTCGGAAGGAAATCCTGTGAGGGGTGAATTGAATACACTTTAATACCAAAATGCACAAAACTTAAAAATTCGTAAATAACAAAAAAATCAAATACACCTTTTAAAGTCGGGTAGATGAATCGAAAATACTCAAGTTGAAATAAATACTACAAATCTGATACATTTACAAATAAAAAACGGAAGGAGTTAAGATAATTGATGATTGATCAATTAAAAGAACTAAATGTTCACATTTGTTCCATCCACTAGCGGTCCTACGTGAAGCTTCCATTCGTGCCCCTTGGCACAGACCCTTCTACTTTTTTTTGTGTAAAAAATGGGCTCAAAAAAAAAAGGTAAAGTGTGAGCTGTGCTTGGTTGGACCAAAATTAAATCAAAACCCTATGCACAAAAATAAATGTTCAAAGCAGAATCATATCTTCGACGTTAGACTACAAGATAGTTTTTGTTGCAATCACTTTCCTTGACTAGTTAATTCAGTTTTGTAAAGAAGCATAATAAAGTTGTAAAACGGCAAATATAAACCTAATTGACTGTAAAAATGCGCTAACATAGTTTGTTAGCTGAGTGCAGGTTGTTTAGTTGTTGAAAAAGCATTTTTGATGTTTATGTTATTCAGCAAGACTGGTTGGTTGTGTACAATTGATGGTTTGAGTAATTGAGTTAACACTTTATTAGCTTTGTTTTGCAGGTACAAGTTGAAACTTGATTAATATGTGCATATAAGTAACATTTGCATTTATTGACTGCGACTGACAAGTTGAATAATGGTTGTGAAAAAGCTGGGTAAACGCTCTCCAAACCTATTTTGCTAGTTACTGCTTGTAGCTGTATCTGCAGCTTTTTTCAGCTACTTTACAGCACATCGCTGAAAAACTTGACTAAAAAGCTGAAAATTTTAGTTGGGTAACGTACCTGTGTAGGGGTGCCAGTTAAACAAATTCTAAATAAGTGCCCTTCATTTAAAATTTTAGCTATCAAAAAGAAAAAGTGTTCTACAGTATTTAAATGTCGAACATGTTGGTTTACCGATAGTAATTACATTTTTTTAACGAAAATCATGGACGTTGACAGAATTATTATCTCGAAAAAGATTACAGATTACATGAAATTTGACTTTTATGCTAATAGCGGCAGTAAGTGTCCAGTGAAAACTATTTGCATACAAGAACCCTCTCTTTGCGCTCAGCGACATGAGAACATATCAGTGCTAAAAGATAACTATAAATTTTCCATACCTACCTACTGAGCCAAACAAACGTATGCCACATGTGTCACGTGACGCGTAGGGGTGAACTCGTTCATGTTTGCATATAACAGGAGAGGGTGTCATAACGGAGAATTGAATCAGCGACGTTGTCATGCTCATCAATTTTTCATAAAATAGCTGACATTGCTTTGATGAAGTGTCAACAGCACGTGGCTGACCCAATGCTCTGCCTCATTGCTCATTTTTGTCATCGTTAGGTACGGTTCTTTCACACACTGGCAAAACACAGGCTTTACTGTTTCATTGTTTGTTTCATTTCTTTATTAAACTTATACAAGTTTTACAGATGGTTTCGTGTTAGCTTTTTGATTTATTAATTTATCATGAAGTACTAATAATTGGATATTAATCACTATGACTTAAGGAAATTTATTTAAATACTGAGAATTCAAACTTTTTACATCGCTGAATGCGTTTTCTTTGCGTCCATCTATAATTATTTCCCATTGAAATCATCTTTACATCAAACGGTCGGTCTTATTTTACTCAACAATACTAATTACGCTTGCTATAGTGGTTCCTCTGGTAATAAATAATTATTTTATATAAACTTACGCTGGAATGTATTGAAGTCTGATTTTTTTTTTGCTAAAAAATGAGCAGAGTACCATTCCAAAAGCATCCTTATCTCACTGTGCAAAAGGATTTAGATCAGTAGCCACAACGTCATTTAAAAACGTCATTTAATACAGTTTTAATTACTATGGATCACATCTTTAAAACCACATTCATTCAGATCTCCTAGCGCTCGATTTTGTTTCACACTTCACTTTACCTATTCAATTCTTGACGTACTCTAAAATTAGTTTCAGTTAAATTAATGTATAGTAAATTCGATTTTTGCTCTTTAATTTCATCTGCGAATTCATGAGTTTATGCTCAGCTTGTTAGTTGGCCTCGTGTAAAATGCCTTTTTATATTAATTCTCATAAATTTATACAGTGGGTTCACTCCGGTTCGACGAGAGTCACTACCGGTAACTAGATCTGGGAATGTCAGAGGTTCATATAACTCCAGAAAATTATTGTTGTAAAAGGCGCTACTGTAAAAGATTCTCTTTTCTATAACGTTGAAAAAAAAAACAAAATGTTCCAATCCTCTGATCACAGCAATGGAAAGTTCAAACTCAACAAGCTATTCAGCAGCAAACCCGTCCCTTATACTAATGCCTCATATCATCCTCCATCCTGCAGCGCTTCCGACTGCTGCTGCCGGTATCGACCAGGTCTAAACTTTCCGAGTCCGAGTCCATTGGTTCACTGCAGTCTCCATCACCATCGCCTAGCTCTTCCTGTTTCCGCTTGGCGGTTGCCATTTCGGCCGCATGTTTCTTGCGCCATTTGGTACGCCGATTCTGGAACCACACCTGGAACGGAACAGAGATAAAAATCAGTTAACACTCGTTAATTGCAGTTGAATGGCAGTTCTGAGCCCAGCCGAGGGGCCGTAATTATCATTGCTCAAGCAGCAATTTCGGGGCGGCCAACTGACACCAACGAACGAATGGCAGCGCAGGAGGGGAAACGTTTTTCCAAGCCAGTTGATGGCGGTGAATCTTGTCATAAGATGGGACACGCGTTAAGTACACAAACGCACACAGTCTTTTTTATAGCTCCATTATGGGCGTTTAATTACGCGCATAAACTGCTGCTGAAACACGCCCGAACAGACTCGTTTCAAGGATAAGCAGAGTCATTTTCCTGCTGCTTGCAAGCTGAGGAAGTCTGTAAGTTTTCAGCAGTGTTGCCAGTTTGTAAAAGTTTGGTTTTAATTAATTATTCACAAACTTTCAGAAACACACAAAAAACAATTTCGATGAAATCCCGGTGCAAGCATAGAAAATAAAGTATTATGTTAAGTAAATAAAAAATCACAATGTTTATAATAAATCAAAAAAGATTGAGTAGACATTTCCGGAAGTGCCGTTCAATCCACAAAACTTATATTCAACGAATTTGGCTGGCCTTCCTCAGGCAACTGCTCACAACGAGGTTTTCAAATACATGCGGCCTTGAACGTGCCAAAATCGTACGACGGAGACATCATCTTTATCGTGGCCATCATCATTATCATCGAAAAGTTTAATCCGATTACCAAGCAGCTTTAATTTAGAATTCTACAAGCTGAATAACCATAAACCGGAACGAAATGGAGGGCAACAGACGCGGCCAATGTGAGGTATATACATAAAAACCTCGAGGAAATAATGATTTTTAAGTGCTTTATTATGATAGCCAAAATTAGGTTGTGGAAATCACGCGAGATGCTGATGCTGCCCCGGCCCGGTAGAATTAAATGAGAAATAAACAAAAATCGAAATCGGTTGGAACGCGGCACAAGGCCCAAGAAAGGCGCGCATATCCTTATGCCGGGTCTGCTCGCTTTGGCACTCTTTGTTTATGCCAGTTTCCTATGACAAAACGATTGAAAGTGCGAAAGAGAAACACTGGGAAGGTCATAAATAACGAGCTTATAAAAACTAAAGAAGAGATTTATGATGGTGAGCGAGAAGGTTGAAAGATGAAAAAACAAACAGAATTACACAATAAAAACACAACCAGTGAGCAGGTTAGAGCAGTGTCTTGTTTGGCGGTTGACTTGGCTTATTCGAAGAATGTTGGGAAATGCACTGTTTCAAGTAATTTGGATGCAGTAAACGTAAGATGCAATTTCCAGATGTGTGATAGTCGCCAAAAAATATAATCTAGAAAGCTTTAGTAAATCTACGTGCATTGGGGAGCGTTCATTAATTATGTTACGCAACACTTGCCTAAAATCTACCCCTTTCTCCCCTATATATATATTGTATGCGATCACAGTACACGCTATTTCAAAACTACTCAAATTTGGGTAGAATCCAGTCAGATCAGTCAAAACTGAACCTACCGAAAAATGGGTAGACTGTGTTGGAAGTTACAAGTTGACAAATGAACAACATCGACATTGGTGGATTCTACCCAAATTTGGGTAGTTTTGAAATAGCGTGATAATCGGCCGCATACACGGCGAATGATAACGACCCAATTTTGAGTTTATTTTATTCATAAATCACATAAGGTGCAGGAACTCAGCGATGAGTAAATTTACCTAATGTTTTTCCAGGTATCTCCACGTTTGTCCAGTAATAAATCCCAAATATGAGAAAAGTAAAGATTGGATTCACTCAGTCTATTGCTACTTGTCTATTTTAAAATTTACTCATCGCTGAGTTCCTGCTATTTCTGCGATTTGAGTAAACTAAACTCAAATTTTGGACGTTCTCATTTGCCGTGTATACGCTATCAAATAGAGATTGCTAATGTGTTATTGTGTCAGTGATTTGTTTTCATCAGAAAAAAAAATTCCGCTATGAAGTTTTTTTCCTGATGAAAGCATTTTGCGTATACGTATACGTGACGTAGTATGCGTACGATAAACCTCAGCAATCTCTATACAGTTGAAGATGATAATTTCAAGTAACAGGCTAAAGTGATAATTTTTATACGATAGATGAAAGTATAGAGTTGATAGTTCAGTTAGAGTACGGCAGTGTGAAAATTTTATATATAGAGTAGAAAGCGAGCAAGGACAACTTTGAGGAAGGTACGAATCGGGTTGATCATCTATCTTTACCAAACTCCCACCACTGGCAAAAAGTGATGATCACCGATGACCCCAGCGTAGTGGTTAGCATCCATACCTCCCACGCCAAAGTCACGAGTTCAAATCTCACCCCCGGACAAGTCATGAATGACCCAAGAGCGTTAATGTGAAATGCTGTAATAAAAATAAATAAATAAAATAAGATACATATTTCGGAGAACAGGTGGCTAGGAAAAAAGATACGTTTCATTCGTTTTTCCAATAGCGCAATTTTATTTGAAAATCAATGGTTTTTCCGTGTCATTTTTGTTCCATGTACGTAGGTATCACAGAGTTGCAATTCAAAACCATAGACTAGATTTTTACGTCAAAGTATGACTTAGGTGGATAAACATATTCAATTCTCCTTCGTTACTTTATTTAACGCCGGGCTCTGTTCCGCTCAGTGTTGCCAGATATACCGATTTATCGGTATTTATACCGATTTCCAAACTATATACCGATATACAGATAAGGTTCCTCAGAATACCGATTTGTAAAATTTTATACCGATTTATACCGTTTTTTTTTTTAAAAATCAAAATTATTATTGCCTGCCCGGGCTCGAATTTCGGAGAAAATTTTTGTGAGAGACTTGTATCTTTTTGAATACCTCATATTTTTTGAGCCTTCAAAATTCTAAACAATCATCTCTAACATGCCTTATGCTTGATACTCTTTCGACTAATGTTTGCATTTTCTCACCGTTTTTGATAAATAGTCAATGGCTCTTTCCGATAATTCCTAGGCAATCGAGAAATATTTTTTAAACTTTATTTTACTTCCGGAAGTTTTTATTAATTTTTAAACTTCCTAAAGTTTTGTCCAGTTTTGTGTTTCCCTGGAATTTTCTTCCACCTTACCTTGGAAGCTTCTTCAGCCTTCGCTCGAATGATTCTTTCATCTTCTCCCGCCAGTTTTTTTTACTTTCCCGGAGCTTCAAGGATGCTATCATATTTTTATTGTGGACCCACACTAGCTGCAGGCACATTTAAGAAGTTCTGAAACTTCAGAAAAGTCCGGACTTTTGTGTAAGTTTCGATAAATTAAAGATTCATTAACTTCTCTTAAAATTAAAAAAACCCGGAAAGTTCAGAATTGTCCAGCGAACTTCAATGAACTTAAGGGGAAGCTCACTGCTCCGAAAAAAATAATTACGTTTTGATTTTTCTAAAAATATTGGAAAAAGATATCAAAATTCTAAGAAAATCACATATTTTTTTAATTTTTCAAAGAAAATTCACGTGCAAAAACATTTTTTATAAGTCTTTATGGCATAAAGTTGGACTCAAAAAACCACAAAACATCGACTTTTCGGTTTTGCTGAGAGTCCATTTTTTTTTTTCATGATGAGATAGAAAAAAAATTTTACATGTAATTTTTGACAAAAATCTAAGGAACAAACTGATTTGCTTTGATTTTTGATATTTTTTCCCAATATTTTTAAAGAAATAAAAATGTACCGAAAATATTTTTTTTATTTTCGGGCCGGTAAGCTTCCCCTTAAGGAAACATCATAAATATTTTGGAAACTTCACAAGTCCAAAGAACTTCAGGGAAATTTAATGGTTTTCAGGAACTTTAGTGAAGTCAGAGAACATCAGGGCAGATCAATTAATTTCAATGAAATTGCTGAAATTATAAAAATGAAAATTGTGAGAGCACTTAAGAGATTTCCTAATTTCCAAGAAAGTCCAGAGAACTCCAAAACAGCTCCTAATTTCAGGAAAATTACAAGAACTTTTAAGGAATTTCGAGGAATTATGAAATATTCCATTCCTGCATTTCAGGAATGTTCCGAAAAGTTCAGGTAAACTTCGGAGTCTTCAGGGATGTTTTTTTGAATATCAGAAAAAAAAATTCCGGATCATTAGAACATCCCCTAGGAATCTTTTTCATTCGGAATAATGTCCTTGTTTCTTACGGCTGTTCTGTAAGCATTCTGGCTTCCGACTTTCTTCAGATGTTTCTTCCAATTTACCTTAGGAAGTTTCTGCCAGCATCTCCAGGAAATTTCTTTCGTCTTCTCCAGGAAGTTCAATTAATTCTCCCGGAAATTTCTTTGGTCTTCTTCTGAAAGTTTGACCATAAGCCAAAGGTTTTTTGTTCGACTTCTATTGGAAGGTTTTTCCAAGCTTCTTCTGGCTTTCCCTGGAAATGGGTACTTCTGGAAATTTACTGCCGGTTTCCGAAACTTTTCTGGCTTCCTTTGGATGTGATATCCGATTATTTTTCCGATAATTTATTTAAATTTACGCCACAAGTTTCTAAATTCGTGTCTTGGAAGTTTCCCGGAGGTTTTCCCAGCTTTTCTCGAACTTCATCCAAGAGAGCTTCATTCGTCTTTCTCTGGATGTTCTTTCAGCTCCTTTGAGAAGCTAATTCAAACATTCCCCGGGGTTTTCATCCGGAATTTTTCGATCACAGTTCAAAAGCTGAAATTTTGCTTTGATTAACAGCATTCTCAGTCTTAAAACACTGCACGACTACGATGTAATCTACCCTAAAAAGCCTGAATTTATATAAATTAGGCTCTTTAATCAGCCCGACATTTCGGCCATAGGTTGTGGCTTTTTTCAAGGGAAAATATTGTTTGTCGTTATTGTCAATGGTTTAGTCGTTTTCCATATTTTGGTTTCATTTAAAGATATTTAATTGAAGAAAAAAACACTACTTGGTCACAATTTTGATCACCACTTGAGAACAACGATAATTTTAAAAATTATATTAAAAAAAAATAAAAAGTGCTTTAAGACTGAGAAAGCCGTCATACAAAGCAATTCCCTTCAAATCCCAGGCGTCATCATCGTTAAAATTTTCGCTTTCAAAAACCGGCTATAATATAAAATTAAATTAATAGTAAATACCGATAAATACCGATTTTTTAATACCCTTGATACCGATATTCTTTAAAAAAATCTGGCAACGCTGGTTCCGCTATCTAATGCCAATCACCGACCGGCATTGATTGTCATCCATTGACGGCCATTGAATGTACAGGAAGGCAGTTTCTACACCTGCGTAGGATATCGCAGTCGGAACCAACAACTTTACTTCCCTTCCAAAGGGAGGCGTGACCAGAGATTTTATGCCTCAGAAAAATCCCACCGACCTCGGCTGGGATTGAACCCAGACCCATTGGGGTGAGAAAGCAGTCACGCTAACCACTACATGGCCGACGCCGGCGGATAAACATCGATAGAACGGTTTTTGCATATTGGTGGTACCTGTATGAGTAAATTGGGCGACCATTATTTTAGTAATTTCAGTAGTAAAGTTACCACGCTGAGAAGCAGCCGCCATGAAAATTTTTCCTTTGCTCATTTACAACTTCTATATACAATTTTCACACTACCGTTCTCTAACGTAACTGTCAATTCTATACTTTCATCACCATAAAGGGTGTCCCACAACAAATTGCATCACGGAAAAAACGCTGTAAAAAATTACCTAGTTGATCGATCCTTTACAAACTTTCAGACAATAAAATATAATCCATTAGTAATCTTTTGACATATTTATTTCATTCAACTTCAAAACCGTAACCGTATGCTCGTACCTTACGCTTAACTATACTAATAAGATTCTGTATCTGACTGCAACTTCTTCTGTACGGAAACCCACTTTTTCTTGATGCCTTCCTCAGATTTGACCTCCTTGGGATGCTTGTGTAGTGCCTGCTTCATAATAGCCCAGTATTTTTCGATGGGCTTTAGTTCCGGTGTGTTGGAAGGGGGGGGGGAGGGGGAGGTTCATGTCCTTAGTGACCCCGTTGGCTTTGTACCACTCCCCGTTTACAGTCTGGTAGTCACGAACGGCGCACTCCGTTTGCCACATGAGCAGATCGCTTGCCATGTATTTCTTGGCAAACTTTAAAAGTGTCTGCTTCCTTACTTCCTCCGGAACATCAAACTTGTCCAGCACAAGAACAATGTGAACAGTAGCCCTGAAAACTGCCGGAAGTCCGCCTTGACGTAAGTCCCATCATCCATGATGAGATAATGAGGCTTCGTCAGCATCTGAGTGTACAATTTCCGGGCCCGTCACTTTCCCACCGTATTTTGCCGTTCGTCACGGCTTGGAGCCTTTTGCACTTTGTACGTATGCTGTCCCTCCCGGACCTTGGCTCTCTGAACGAAAGACTTGGACAGATTCAACTTTTTGGCCACATCCCTGACCGAAGCATTGGAATTCCGCTCAAACGCTTCACGACACGCTTGTGATCCTGATCACTAATAGAACATCCATTCTGATCGCATTTCTCCTTGCGTTCAATGCTCAGAGTTTTGTAGTAACGTTTAATCACACGACTCACCGTTGACCAGGGCTGAAAAGCACCTCAGAGCGTTGGCAAAGCAACTTTGTGCATGCATCTCACAACACTCGTCAAAGAGTGTGTGGTTCTCCCATTTACTTCGCACACTCTTTTCCACATGATCTACGAGAAAGCGATCCACACAATGAGCGGTACACTCCGTGCGGCGCAGGGAGCGAATATAATACAACAAGCGCTTATGTCTTCTTTGAATTCTTTGCAGACTTTGCTCACCACGACTGCATGCATAGGAGATGAAGATGAGCATAACGAAGAAGAATTTTGTCTTTTAGCTGGGTTTCCCATTTGCAACCCTAAATTAATTGCATTGAGCTTTCGTTATGTCTGGGTGTGTATCTGTCTTCTCTTCTCCGCTGCTTTACATTTGCGCAGGGTGAAAGATAAGTAAACTTTGTGTTGGCTTGATTCTCACTTTGTTTATTTCAGAAAATCAGTACATTGCGCACGTTGAGTGATCAGATGACAGCCCTGCCGTTGACTGCACGATGTCGAGTTGTTTTCCGATGTCCTGATGAGAGAGTTGAGAATTTTCCAGGTGCTTGCGCAAAATCAATTCGCGACGTTGCTTTTCGGGTGACGCCATTTTTTCCAACTTTGGAAAAACTGACAGCGATAAAAGTACAGTGTAAACAATACACTCTAAACTACTTCTAGCCAAATTTTCAAAATAAAATACAGCGTTTTTTCCGTGATGTAATTTGATGTGGGACACCCTTTATCTATCATATAAATGTTCACCTGAAGTCTGATATTGGCATTGATATTATAGGATTTATTTTTTAGAACACCTAGCACATGTTTTCATAATTAACATAATACGTTGACCTCTACAACTAACAAACAAAACATAGGAAAAGGTCATGTTCCGTAATGTACAGTAATTATCATTAAATTAAATCCAGAATTACTCAATACATCACACCTTGCCCAACATGCCTCCAGATGCACTGGCCAATGTTCCGTACCTTCATCGAAAGGGTAATTTGTATGCAGACAATACACCCCCGTTCCATGGTCTGAAATGACCATTGTGGTTGTGGAATATGTTTTAATTTACTAGCAGTAACACATGTAATAATATCGCTATAATGATACCATAGAACTGAATCCGTTTATCTCTCCATCTATTTGCCATCGTCCTGCACTGAACCATCGGAAAGCATCGTAGAAGAAGAATAAAAAAAATCTAAGCCAACCAACACATGTGACTCCCAGTCCGGAAGACAAGCCAAAAACAACACTCACGCCACCCCGCAACAAATGGAGAACGGAACGGAATGCGAATAAGGAGCCACTGATTTATATTAATTTAATCTTTTCTCACTCTTTGCTGCTCAACCGTCTACGGTACAATCTCCAACTCTTCATCCTCAAAGCTCCATCCCGGACCATATGTGGCTTCTGCACAGAATGTTGAATTCTTTTCCAGACTGGCCGAAATCCTCCCCTCCCCTTTGTCCTTTGCCAAAATCATCGTCTGCTTCCTTAATGATATTAAATACAGTGTAATTAATTCAGTCAGATGAGCATTCGGTTTCGGGCGCGTGAAGCAAACAACCGAGCAAGACAGAAACAGCATAATTATTACTTTTAAATGTGTGTTTATTAATGAAGGATCATTAATTATCATCAAACAGGATTAATGCGGCGGCCCGACAGCGACAAACCGGCAAGGCTTTCTCTTTCGAAAGTGCGTGCAACAACCGAGAACGATGGAAAAACTGCGTGCTAAAGTGTTTTTCCAAATTGGAGCTATCATCATTCCGACCTCACCCCCATCCCAGGCAGCCTTCCTTCGATTCCCGTTTCGGATGGTGGAGGGTGGTAAAAAGTGGAACAATCGAGTTTTAATCCTCATAATTATTCATCAATTTCAAAAACTGTCAGCTGTAATTAGCTCTCATACCCCGGAAATTAACCCCTTCCGACCATAAGTACTTCGGGCAGAGGTGGAAGGCGGAAGGAGAAACAATAATTATTCACGGGAATTTTGTTCGTGGGTCTTGTTCACCATAGGTCACAGGACTTGCTTCAGTGTGACACAAATTGTTTAAAATTATTATAATTTGAATAGCTTGTTGTCGGAATTTTTGCGAAATAATTGTATTTTTTTTTTATTGAATTCCAATTTGATGAACCTGTTTTTGTGAGAGGTATTTATATCCTGCAGCCATGTCTACAGCCAACCCTGTTTTTGTTTGTACGGGTGTCATATTAAAACATACTTAATATAATAATTCAAATTATCGATACGAATGGTTTGAAAAACTTAATGCGAGTTGGTTTGTGTGGCACTGAAAATTGATCTAACTCCTTGCAGTTCTTATTTATGAACGACGTTTCTCCTAGGAGAAAATGAAATAACAGGATGGAGGGACTCGGGCGCCGGTTTAACAAATGTTGATGAAGTTTTAGAGGTCGCGCAATTGTGTATGGGAATTATTATGGAAGAATTTAAAAAAAAAACCCTCTATTGTTTGTGCAACTGTCCACTAAGTGTCTGCAACGTAGGAAAAGGTCCTACTCGTGCGCAATCACTTATCTTGCCCTAAGTTTAATTCTACTGGTGTAAGTTGATTTTTTTAAATATTTTGTTGCTATGACAATGACTTTTCATGCAAATCTCTTACAAAATCTTGGGGTTGGGTGCAGAGGCTACCCTTTTGAAATGGATGCTATTTTAAATATATGGTCAATTTTTCCTCAATCTGCTCGCAAACAACACAAACAACTGTTGCTGGTTTCTATTTGCCTGGTGTCTTGCGGAGAACCACAGAGCTCATTATTCAACACTATAAGAAGTTGAATCTTGCGGTTACCAACACCGTAACCGTGATTAGTTTCTAATCATGAATGCAAACTTAGTTCATCTTTGCTATTTACTCACTTAATTGTTGCTCATTTATTTGCACAACTGTTTCAAATCGATCCGGTTGTTTGTTTTCTGTCCACAAAATGTCCCCATTAAAGGGCAGTCAATCATTTTGTTCGTAATCATTTTCGATACAGTTAACCTGAAGCTTTAGAATGTTACACGGCAGTCGCATTCGATTCGATTTTCCATTTTTCTTCCCATATCATACATATTTATTGTCTTCTGAGCCGAAGCGAGTGTATTTGTTCATACCGGGCAAAAGGAAAGCAGACGTATAATCTACACGTATATTTATTACCACCCAATAACATGAAAATAACACCCCCAATTCTTTTGCTCCCCCTCCCACGCTCTTTCACAACCGATGTGATCCCTTAAACGAATGAAGCACCCTTGTTCTACACACAGAAACACCATCATACCGTTGTTATACAAAGAAAAGTCTGTGCGCATGTAAAACACACAGTCTTACAAAATCCTCCCAAACGATCCAACACCCTGTCGACATCCGTCTTTGCGTTGGGGATCGTTGCTTTTCTCCGTTTCCCACTCCTGGTTGGCTAACAGCTGAAATATATTTTTCCATGCTTTCTTCTCTCTAGTGCGCACACGGCCACTCCATCACATCTATGTAGGCTGTTGGAGCTGGGTTGGATGGGTGGTGTGGTGCAGAATCTTCCTCCCCCTGCATCCAATGACTTTCGTGCTGGCATTAGGGGCGCGTTCTATGATGTGATAAGAATGAAGCTCACGTGGAAGAAAGCTGAGAATTTCGTCCCCCATTTTCTTCTCGTTTGGCAGCAATGCCGTCTGCGTCTTCTTTGTTGAGTGGCGGTCGCAGCACACGTGGTTGGGGAAGGAGAGGCGAGAAATATGTACGAGGCTCATCGTCGTTGTTCATGATGATGATGATTTGGGTGGAAAAGAATATAGAGACATTTTTTCTGTGCTTTTAGGTTTTGGGTAATGCCCTGAATGGAGTATGAGCGGCTGTGTTTGCGCGGGATGTGGGTGTCGATGGGCTGCGTACTTTGCTAACAGGCGGTAGATAAATCCGTTTTCATCGTCTTGCTTGTATATGTTCTTACTCGGTTGATTGTGGGGGTACGTCGTTGGATTGTTTGAAAAATGTTGCCATGAATCTGCGAAAATTTTACACCTGTTCCTGTCAGAGATGAACAGGAGCACGCTAAATCAGTCGGTTTGATTTTCTATTGCCCTCGACGCTGTAGAACATGTTGGGATTCGCATAAATAGCATCACTCGAAGTAGCATTCTATGCTTATGAGTTCAAATATTTCAGATTAAGAAATCTGAATGTTGGTGATGTGATAAAGCACTTTTAATCAAATTTCGAGATTTATTGTTAACAGCTCAATAATTGAGTCAGTTAACTTTTACAAAACCAACACTATCAGGCTAAATGTCTGCTCTATTATGTAGGGGTAAAACGTGCCAGCACGATATTTCGATCAATAGACACTTTGATTGTTAAATCCTATGCCAATCTGAAGTCTGCTCAATAACAAGAAAAGAGGTTCCGAACATTTGTTCGCAAAAGCTGATATGCTCTTTTCTGTTGTTGGTCGTGATATGCTCGATTAGTTCCACTATTTGACAGCTCAATTGGTTCCCGAAATTCTATCCGCTAGACTATAGTCGTGCTTATCGCTTATCGCTTATCGTGCCATTAACGGGCTTGGTTGTTACTTGGGTAGGCAATTTTGACCGTGCGGTTTAGTAACTCCTAAACATCCGTTGACATTTAAATTACTATTAATTTAAACAGGAGTTACCAGGGGTCTGGCAACCCTATATCAATCCTATACGTTTGACAGTAGGCAACATCACGGGCCTTATTTAAATACGGCCCGCCTGACGTATACATGGTGGAAAGGAACGGAAAATCGTGTTATAAGCAGAAAGACATGAGCAGATGATAGCATCAAAAACATGGCTGCCAGCCCGGCCCCTGGGAGTTACAGATAGTGTGAACCTTAATAAAGTGGTCTAAACACAACCTAAATTATACTGCCCGCAATAATAACGAACGCATGGCACATAAATGTATTCAACCTACATAACATACAGCAAAATGCATAACACTTACAAGGGGTGTATGTTACCCCAGTGGCGCATATAACCCAGCAACAAATTAAAAACGCTATTTTGAGAAAATTTTGTAAAATGATTTTCTCGGTGATGAATGCACATAAATATGCATCATTTTTCGAAAACATCAAGAAGATTATTCAGATGCGCTGAAATAGAATTATTATTTTTGATTAAAAAGTATTGAAAATCGATAATTTCCTCAGGGGGGACGTATTACCCAATGTTCCTCTTCATCGCACGACTTTTTTTTGCGTTCTTTTTTCTGCTCTCTAGCTCTCGAACAAATCTAGCGTCTACCCAAGTAACCACCAAGCCCGTTGATAGCTCTGTACACACTAAGATTTTGGTTCCGTGTTCGGTAAATTCTACCGAAATCTGAACAGCTGAACTGTTCGGTAAAATTTATGCAATTCTATTCAATTGATTTTCAGCTACTTTGAAACTAAATCTCCACTAAAATGACAAGATTTGATCATTTAAACAAGGTTGAACATGTTTTAAAATTATTTTTCAATTTCAATAGCCTTTAAAATGAAGGTCAAAGTTTTACCGAACATTCAACTGTTCTGATTTCGGTAAAATTTACCGAACACGGAACCAAAATCTTAGTGTGTAAGAGCTCTTTTTGCAATATAAGACTGATATACGGTTTCAGTTTTTAAATTAGCCTTATATCAGCATTATATTGCACTTTTTGCATTGGTAAGCTTGATGGTTACTTGGGTAAAAGCACACTGTACAGGTACCTACACATTTAGATATATTCATGTAAATTTAGGTGCTCTGAAACTGATATATACTAGCGACAATTTTGACATAAAATTCCGTCATCACAGACGAGAAATACAGCTCAATCAAACGTAATTTTCGCCGAGAAACAAACTTTTCAATCTCAGAGCACTTATTTTCAAATGATATGTGTGTATCCGTCTCATCCTTTGTTTTTGTTTATTAACTTATTTGATAAGACTCAATCGAATTATCTTTACAGACCCAATGTTCCGTATCACTATACACTATAGTCAAAAGGAACAGCACAATAATCACTTTATCTAGCTAATCCACTATCCAATAAGCCTCCTCCATCAGAACGGGATTCGCTTTCAGTGGATTCATTGTATGGCAGTACCGCCAACGGGGCAGAGCAGTTCCGTTGCAACAATGGACGCCATACATGGCCATAACTCACACACAAACACACACACACACACACACACACACACACACACACACACACACACACACACACACACACACACACACACACACACACACACACACACACACACACACACACACACACACACACACACACACACACACACACACACACACACACACACACACACACATTTTAATTGTGATGTAAACATTCATTCTTCTTCTTCTTCCACAGTTATTAATTGAGAGCTTTCGATGCCAATACCAATGCATGAATTTGTATATTGTGTGGCAAGCACAATGATACTCTATATGCCCAGGGAAGTCGAGAAAATTTCCAACCCGAAAGATTCCCTCGACCGGACCGGGAGTCGAACCCGCCGCCTCCGGCTTGGTAATACCGTGCCTTTACTGACTAGGCTATGAGGCCCATTCATTCACGTAAACTTATATTTCATTTCAGATAAAGGAGTAACTTGTAACTTTGCAACTTTTTAATAAATGTGTCAGAACTTTACACGATTTATAAAGTAAACTTATATGATATGTGACGTTTATGTGCATAATATTTAAAATAAATTTACACTTATTTTTCAAACTGTTTAGTAACTGAAATTTACACTACTTTTCGAACTGTGTAGTAAGTAAAGGCATGGTATTACAAAGCCGAAGGTGGCGGGTTCAATTTCCGGTCCAGCCGAGAAAATCTTTCGGGTTTGAAATTTTCCCGATTTCCCTGGATATAGAGTATCATTGTGATTGCTACACAAAATACAAATTTATGCATTAGTGTTGGAATAGAAAGCTCTCAATTAATAAGCCTAGAAGAAAAAAAAAAGAACCAAGATTTGCCGGAATACCAGAAAATACTTAGCTATTACCCAAGTACCCCAACATTTTTGTAAATAATGTATTCCCCAACGCAATGGACACTGGCAAACACGTAGAAGCTCTATATACTGACTTCAATAAAGCATTTGCCGAGCATGAGCATGAGCATGACTGTAACTTTACAGAGAACCAATAGACGATGCTTGGGACTAGTAATCATCTTCAATGTGTAAAAACTGGTGATCTCAAACTAGGCGATACCAGCACCGGCCGTTCTCGATCGCAAGTCAAAATACAATCACCATGGCAGCACCAGCACAACCCTAAATAAATTTTGTAAAATTTTGAAATGAAACTAAAGGAAAAATATACACAACCACATAAAAGCACATAATTAGGGAACATGGAACTCTTCCTAATGTAAAAGCCACCACCATAAAACCTCAATCGAACTTTTTGAATCACAACACATTATAAACAGCGACAATTATAACCGAAACAGAAACCGATCCGAAAAACTTCAAACGTCTAACCTGCAAAATCGATTAATCACAAACTAATCAGCGGAATACGCGTAATAATCTGAACGTTAACTGTTGTCACACTGTTTAGAACAATAGCTTCGGAAAAACATAACAAACTTTTGTAAACAACCCACTGAAATCGTACAACACGAACGTTTTACGGTTGGTAAGATTGGTCCGTCCCGCTCAAGATCTATAAGTTTTTTTTTAATCTTTATTTTAGAGATTTTAAGCCTTAGGCTAGTTCATCTATTAAGATCTATAAGTTACGAATTTCTAAGTACAATAGTTCCCTGCGATAAATTTTAATGTCTGCTCCCCCACAAGACTCAACAATTTTCTTGTACTTGGGTGCACACCTTACTGACAGCATCACCTCTCCTATGTTCCAATCAAAACCGAAAAATAGACCACGCGCGATCAAGGTCATCCCTGCAGCAAACAAACGGGTTATCTCTAACTGAAACAAGCGACTTCTTTGAAGCATTTGTCCGAATCGGCATACCATTTTTACTCTTAAAATTGCAAAAAATAATAATGGAGTCTGGACTTTTGTATTGGCTCGAATTATACTTAACGCAACGCAAACCTATAGTTCGTTCTCCAGAACCCATTTCGGTCACCTTTGGGGTGCCCAGGGTTCTCATTTAGGCCAAATTATTTTTATTTTGTAAGTAAACGACATTTCCTACACACGTAAAAAATAAAAGTTCTTGTATATGCAGACGACATGAATATTTTAGAAAAAAAAAACAATATTTTTAAATCAACATGATTTGATAAGAGTCTGTCATTGAAAATAAGCCTTTTAATTTTTAATTTATTTAGCATACGGAAATTGGGGCAAAACTGGTCAAAATGGCAGTTTGCACATATTTGCGCAAGATGAATCCATTTTAATTGGAGTTTAATGATGTTTTTCTATTGAAATCTAAATAAGGATTATTTTTATCATCATGATTAAAAGTTTTGAGAGGTACAGAAAATTTAGGATTTTTAGGCGAAAATCACCTAAAACCTCAGCTTTCACTATACAGCGCAAGATGAAACCAGTTCTATTCGGTTTTTGAGATTTTTTTCTGTGAGAAGGAATAATTTAATCAAGGTTCTTCAGCGGGAACAGTAGTAGTTGAATTTTGAGACATTTTTGCATTTTTATCGCCATTGTGGGTTGTTTTATGAGTAAAACTAAGAAGCAGTTCCAGGAAAAGTACCGAAAAAAATTGAATTTTGACCTTCTTCGATTCATAGCAAAAAAACGGCGCCCATGGTGTAGTGGTAAGCGTGATTACCTCTAACCCCAGCAGGCCTGGGTTCAATCCCAGTCGGCGCCGCCGGGATGTTCTGAGGCATAACATCTCTGATCACGCCTTCCTTCGGATGGGAAGTAAAGCCGTTGGTCCCCGGTTCATGAGTTGATGGGTCGATAGGTAGGGTCCAGGTGTGGGAGCTGCCTTCCTGGCACGTCGGTAGCATTGGTGCTCAGCACGGAAAACAAGATCGACGGAAAAAAAAAAACAAACCAAAGGGATTCATAGCAATCTTTGGGTAAATGCTTTTTATAGGCAATGATTCACATTTTTGCTAAAAGTTGGCCATTTTGGATTTTGTAAAATTAATTTCAAAATGGCGTCTTTGAAATTTTTTAACAAAGTTGTAGAGAAAAAAAAATGTCATTCTAGAAACAATAAACAAAAAATGTTTTTAATCATTTAAGTAAAAATATGAAAAAAATCAGAGTTGGTTGGAAAGGCTATCTAACATGAAGCTTTAGTGTGGTAATTTATTAGCTAGAGAATGGTCTTAGAAGAGGGTATGTAGATAGTTCCGTTAGAGTACGGCAGTTTGAAAATTGAATAGACCATTAATGCGACAGTACAAATACAAACGCACGCTTCTTTGCCTAACCCGTACGATGTACGCGGAGATTTGAAGTATGTCTTCAAATCTACAGGCAAAAAAGTTTGCGCTTTGACTTACTCATATACTGTCTCCAACTGTGGAATAGTACTAGCGACGTTTAATAACTACCTAAAGCACCACGTTGCCGAACGCATTTCCAGTCGATGGTGTGTTATAATGCAATTCTTATTTACCTAACTATTGTGTTTTTTCTCTCGTCATAACCAACTTAGTCATCTCAGAGAGAAAGCAGTAGGGTGATTGTTGCGTGCTGTAGCATCATCAGCATTATTGACAGGCACTGGTGAAAATTTCAGAGTGGTGTCTCTTACCATTTATGATAACAGAAAAATGAATGGCCCGTTACATGCCATTCCAAGAGAATCATAAAACAAACAAGAAAACGATACTTTTTATAGCTTTTTTATGGTGACGTGCAACTGGACGTTAAATTTCCGGTCATAGCTTAGACACTTTTCTGAAATGTTCATCAGTATTACATATTTTTCCTGTTTTTCCATGACATTTTCCTTCATCGTGAATTATTTCAGGTTATGTTATTTATGGATTACTGAGAAAATATTCTTATGATTTAACTACACAATGTTAGTTTTACGACGTTTCATTCATGAGTTATTCATTTTCAAACTACGTGATGTCCGGGAAAATCAGGAGATTCCATCTAGGATTTTCCGCAAAAATTATCCACCCTGATTTTTATCATTAATTGTTATTGTTTATAAACAGGGTGTGTGTGAGAAAATTTCCGTTCCTCCGACCTGTTCGATAATAGTATAAAACAGAATCCCCATTACTATTAATATTCTTATTGACGCTTTAAATTGCATGTTTCATCCACCTTTATTCAGGTTTGTAAAGAAATCCGTCGACATCACTAAATTTATTGAGATCAAACACATGCTTATGCTTACAATGGTCAACGGTAATGTTGCAACGTTGCCATGCAAACGAGTTCTACGATGAGATGTTACATATGCGGAGTAGCATCTGAAGATTTTAATAATCTAGAGATTATAAAAGAAATTAATCCAAATGCATTAAACATTGATCTCTCGGTGTTACATGCTAGGATCCGTATCTTTGAAAGTATGGTTATGTTTCGTGTAAACTGCCTTTAATAAATTGAGGCTGCTGTTGCAAGAGGATAAATATATCGTGAAGCAAAGTAAAACTTGAATACAAGATTATTCTATACAAAAACTAGACCTTCTTGTGGATGTACTCAAACCAGGATTTGTAAATACGAATGATGGTAATACCAATCGGCATTTTTTTCTCAGAACAAACTATTTAAGCAGGTTGATTGCAATCTACTCTATCGCTTCAAAGTTATTTTGGAGGTTCTATCTAGTGGCCATAAAATTGACATTAACAAATTTTCTATTTACACAAAAGATACCGCCGAACTGCATGTGGAACTATATCCGAAGCATAATATTGTAGTAACATTATAAAGTTGTCAACACATGTTTAGTAGCAGTTTTAGGACTTTTTCCCGGTATAACAAAAATGAGAAAAAAAAGTGGTGATAGGTTACCGTTAGTATACAAATTTACACCCATGCACGGTACTGGTGATTGTTTTTTTTTCATTGAAAATATGCCTTGGTCTTAGTATCATTATAAAGGTGTCAAAACATGTTCGGTAGCAGTGTAACAAAAAAAAAGGGAAAAAAAGTGATTGACAGTTACCCTAGTAAACCAAAGTTGCACCAATTTACGGTACTGTTTTTTTTTCCTTTGATTTGTTTTCCGTCGATCTTGTTTTCCGTGCTGAACACCAATGCTACCGACGCTAGGAAGGCAGCTTCCACACCTGGACCCTATCTATCGACCCATCAACTCATGAACCGGGGACCAACGGCTTTACTTCCCTTCCGAAGGAAGGCGTGATCAGAGATGTTATGCCTCAGAACATCCCGGCGGCGCTGACTGGGATTGAACCCAGGCCTGCTGGGATGAGAGGTAATCACGCTTACCACCACGGTACTGTTAACTGGTATAATTCTTAAATAATACCATGCAAATGATGATAGCATTTATATGCACAGAAAAAAAAAGTAGTTGAATATTACATCCAAACAGCTGCACAGAGGTCATTCCGCTGGTGGTGTAATATTACGTTGCACGATGTATACCGATTTTGCGAACAAAATTACATCTGTTAATGTAATATTGTATGTGATTTCTGCTATTACATCATTATTTCATACATCAGCTTGAATTACGTTGATCGATAATACATTTTTTTTTTTTGCTGTGTGGCCATAGTGCCGTTTTATAGGTGTCAAAATATCATTCGTAGCAGTTATAAGACTATTTTTCAGTGTAACAAAGAGGAGAAAAAGTGGTAGAAAGTAACATATTTCTCTTCAACTTTGTATCAGACGTCATTTTGATCAGAAGTGCCGTTTCCATACAAAAATTGGTTGATCAATTTAAAAGAAGCCTTTTTGAAAATTTTAAAAGATCCAAAATGGCCTAATTTTATTCTAAATGTGAATCATTGCTCATAACAAACGATTATGCAAAGTTTCATGCAAATCGGAGAAGGTCGAGTTTTTTTTTTCTTCGATTCATCATTTGGCATGGAACTGCTTAAAGGTAAATAAAGGTTATATATTGCAAGTGATATGAGGTAGTTGTATGTGCTTGCCAGTTTATTTTCAAAATACGTTTAAACAGATTTTTTATAATTGTTCGCAACTTAAACGAGATGTTTATTTACTTATGAAATCTATAAACAACTAAAATTGAAATTGAAACTTTGCATACAAATACTCACTACTTACATGCAATGTAATGAATGTAATAAATTCAATAAAATGATAAAACTTGGGTATATTGCAGAGCAGAAAAAGGTAAGGTTTTTCAGATCTCAGAAAAAATACAAACTTCCAAATTACTCGCCATCTACCCTAGCACATTGCACATCAATTGTGTCCATCACCGAGTATGGTTAACAAAAAAAAATCGCCAATTTCCATTCCATCTCTAACCGAATGTTCATCTCTATCTTTCTCTTGTAAATTTTGTTTTCATTTCAATTGAATCATTTTTATTGCATTTTTATGCATATAACGACGCGATATACGTTCGGTTATGGTACCGTTTCGATTGCGGATTGCTCTCTCACAGCATTCCTCTGCTACAAATCGAATTTACGATCCTGTGCCAAGGGCACCGCGCAAGAGCTTTTGCATTTTCCATTTTGTGCAAAAATGGTTAGCCGTGGAGAAGTGAACCAAATGAAAGCGATATGGGCACTCATCCTATATCGCATCTCCGAGTGTAAGTGGGCTGGTATAATTGATGTCGGTGGTGGTGGTGGTGGTGGTGGGAGGCAGGCTGTATGTGCCAGTGGAGGATTCGGCTCTTGCGGATTTTGTGAAACATAGACAAACCATCACGAGGATGCGATGAGCATTCTTTATTGCAACACGAAAGCATGGGGATTGATATTGCAGCATCGCATCCGTGGATGCCAAATGAAAAAAAATGGGGCAGGGGGAGGAGTTTGTGTTGAAGATGAGACCCGAAAACGAACAAGAAAAAAAAATGGACGACGCGGAATTAATTGATTGATTGTTTCGAATAAATTGCTTTACCCGACGACCGGCATCCAGCGGATGCAATTGGTTGTGGGGTACTCATGTTTCTGTTTTTATGGCATAAAGGATCAATTGTTTTTAAAAGGCTTTTTGTTGATGGATAATTGGAAATAAGGGAAGGCTAGAATATTAGAAATTCTTCATAAGATACCGAAGAAAATTGAAATTATCAGGCTCCAAGCAGTGAGGGATAAAACTGAATGAAGATAAACCGTAGACGTTATGAGTGAAAACAACAATTAAAACAAAACATCACGCAAAAAGATGTCGCATCATTACACTTTTCTTCCCTACGCTGAGCGAATGGTTTCTTTTTTCTTCTTTGGGACAGATTTTTCATTCCCATGGGGATTACTCCCCCAATGGCCGACGGTAGGGAATAATTAAACTTAATTTTGCTTTAATTAAAATTGTAATTTGCGCACGTTTTCATCCTCGTGGAGTCAGGTTGCTCTTGAGATTTCTCTGTACAATGAAAACTGTTGAAAGTAAATTATACCGAAATACATTTAAAAACAATTCAACCATTTGGAAATCCAGCACGGAAGTTAATGTAATGTTTGACGTCTGAGTACATTTGCCTAATTGGTATGACAAAATTTAGAACGATCCTATCGCCACAATTGCCAACGTGCTTAGGGTATCCATCTTCGGATAATGAAAGCACTTTATCCAGCATCCAATCTTTTAAGAAACATACCCATTACCTAACTATAGTTGTACTTAGACTAAACACAGTTCTACTGAGCTTGGGTCCAAACAAAGCTAAAACTAGTTCCGAGCTGCCTTCGCAAACTATTTGCAGATCTGGACAACTTTTTACTATCTTTTTACTACCACTCTTTCATCTAGGTTGATTAAAGTAATAAAAATCGTAAAACCTAGAACAACGGCAGCACAGCAACAACAAACTCAGTTTTCATCCCTTCCTGGCCTGGCCAATTCCAAAAGGATGATGAGCGTTGACATTGCGCTTCATCAACATCAACAGCGTTAGAAGTCGTACGTCATATGGTGGGTCCTTGGCTTCCGCTCCATGTTCAATTATACTGGGAAACTTCTTTCACCCCAAAAGTATTAGACGGCCGGGAGAGCCATGTGCCATTTTTGTCGTAAAATTATTTTCACTCTCCCCACGAGCATACTTGCTGGTGTACCCCACAAGCTGACATGTACTAGTTCAAAGAAAATGCGTAGCAACATCTTACCATCCTGAAGATGATCCCCCTGTCTGAATAAACCATCCCATAGGGCCATGGTCTTAGCTCAAGCAGGGCAAAAGGACGAACTATATGTTCTTCAATGCGAAACAAGAGCCATCACTCATCAAAAACATCACTGCTTTCTCATGCCTCATATCCTAACGCATTGGGATACTGTAGTGCGTTATTCTTAATTAAATTAAACAGCTTTCCACCAATTTTACGAACACTGAAGGGTGGGATTCAGAATTTCATCTCTACAATTGCCAAAAATTTCACATGGTCGTCTGCATGTGATAACTAATGAATTGAAAAAAAAAAAATGATAAATTGCTTCGTCGGTCGATTTCTGCTTTACTAGAAGTGTTTGTGAGTGCAGTTTAAACTTTAACTTTCTAGAATACAGTTGTAGAGCCATCGATAAATAAATGATATGTAAGAAAGCGTTTCATTCATTCCCTTTATAATCTAGCTCTCGCGAAGACGTTATCATTTTCGAACCAATTTGAACTGTCAAAATCGAACCAGTATTTACTGTTAGTATAAGAAGAAAACAGATAGGAGGTATTGAAATCTGAGTGAAAAGTCAACCTATTTTTTCGGAAAAAAAAAACTTCATGATTATGAGACAAATAGGGGAAATGGCTCTAATGTTGGCCTATGGATCTAAGATTGGACCTATTTCTAAAAATCTGCTATTTATCAATTTTATCTAGATGAACGCATCATTGCGACGGTACAAATGGCTATTTTTGGTCGCTATTGAAAATTTAGTCTTTTACTGAGTTTATTGATGGGCCCAAATTAGAGGCATTTAGGCCGACATTACATCCATTTCCCTTACGTATTTTCTGTTTTTTCTTTTATTATTTTTATGTATCAACTATCTAATCAAAACAAACAAAATGATCAGCTGGGAAAATCTTAGATCATCATAGATTTGAAATTGAATCGTCTTTTCTTAATTTTCAACTTCTGCAAGTTTTTCAAACCATAAATTGAATTCATGATATTTAGACAAATCGACTGGAACTTTGAAAAGTATCGAGAATATAACTCCATTTCTATAGGACCAGCTGATTTATACCTTCCATACAATGAAAAGAAGATAATTTCAAACCATTTCATATTATGTATATATTTGTGAAAGGTTTTTGACGCATAGTTAACACGTGTGTGCGTGAATTTGCTAAGCATCAACATATGTTTGAAACACAATGTCAATTTTTTATATTTGAATTTTTATAAAATTTTACGTTCAATATGCCGAAAAGGACAGTGATTCCGGAGAAAGAAAAAAGGACAAATCGAAGCCTTTCATCAAGATTGGAATCAGAAAAATGAATCGTCGGATTAGTCGATTCCTCCAAGTGGTCATTAACTAATTAGTTAATTCGGAATTATATGGGAAAGCCAAACGGAATCCCGCAAATCAAAGCTTTCCAGTAGAGATAAACGTGAAATAATTAGAATAGCTTCGAATTCCTCTAAACCATTGGTTCAAATCAAGCAGACATTGAATTTGAAAGTTTCCCGGAAGACAATTCGTCAAGTGTTGGTGAAAAGTCCTCATAGTAAAAGGGCTAAAAAGGTGAAAGCTCCTAATCTTACACCTTCCTATATCGAAATACGATTGAATTTTGCAAAAACGAACATGAACTGGCAATGGGACACGGTAAGTTTGTAATCATAAGTTCAACCTTGATGGTCCTGATGGATTCAATGAATACTGGCGCGATTTAAGGAAGGAGGAACAATATTTCACCACTTGTAACTTTGGCGATGGTTCATGCATGGTGTGGGCAAAATTTTGTACAACCGAAAAGCTCAAAATAGCTTTCACGTCGTTCAAAATGCATAGTAAGGACTTATGCCGTTTTTGTGTAAATACCGTCACAAAAAGTTCTTTTTCTAGAAAGACAACGCCGCTATTGACACAAGCAAAGAAACCAAACAGTGGATCGAGGACCAGATCGTATATTTCATTAGATTTTCTAGAAAATCTATTTTGGCGTTTTTGTCATAAATATACACAAATCTGAATTCAAAGAATCCTTATTTATTAAGCACATTAACTAGCAATGCTTTGGGAAGTTATTTGAGGGGTTCACTAATAATTGGCATCTTGCAGTAAATTTTTGAAATATTTTACCGCCTACATTTCGAAGTGAAAGATACACTAGTAGCGTTTTTGATCTAATTTCCGTCCTACTAAGCACAACCCGCGCTTTACCTCTCTGTTCTGAACGAGTTTAAACAAAAAATAGAATATTTCTGTCAATGGTGGCCTCTAAATTTATTCACCTTTCCATACGTACCTTTGGATTTAATAAAGAGTCACAAATTGTGGAGATATAGTTTAAAAACTAATACTGCTTCTTGATTCTAAATCCGTCTTACGAGTTTCAATTTCGTCCAAACGCATTGAAACGCCATTAGATTTTCTTCGTCCTACGGATAAACGTAGAGAAGGGGATTCGATAGGAGCGCTTCTTTTGTTTTGAGTACAATGAGCGTAAATATTCATACAATGAGCTCTAACAGGATTTATGTTGTAGCTAATGAACTAACGGAACACCCCTATTATTGATTTGTGCTCGGTGAAATCATTGATATTATTGATCTTTACTGATCGGTAGAACGTAAATGGGCGATTGCGACGAAGTAGTGCTCTGCCCTATGACAAACTATTAGCATGAGCAATATTTGTAAAATAAATTGTGAGCACATCCATTGTCACACTTGTATAGCTTGTGTATAGTTGTTGTATAGTGCTCATAATTATTAAACAAATAATACTCATGCTCATAGTAGGTCATACAAGTGTATTCGCGACATTACATGTACAAAATATCATTATAACATCTAATGATTTCATAATTCCGAAAATCATTTTTTTTATAGCAAGTGGAAGGAAGCAACCCTATTTCGTCGTAATCACCCATTTCCGTTCTATCGAGTATCATTCACCGTGCATAAATCATTAATACGCTTGTTTCTGTGTTAGCTACACCCAACCGGTGGATGTAAGATTCGCTTACAATTATGTGGGATTCATCATCAGAGGATGTAAGTGGAGACCGCATGAACCGAGGATGCGATATACCTAGCTGCGGTTCGATGTAAGAAAATTGGAGACCGAAAAATGTGGAGTGTATTAGTGAGTGAAATTAATTATGTCGAAAAAAAATAGAAAAAAGGTTGCCGACTGGACCCGAACCACGGACGTTGAGACTATCAGACCTCTGCTTTCTCCACTGCTCTCTCCATGCTTCAGAATATGGTTAGCCTAAAAGCAAACATGAAGCGCTCATTTTCTCGCATGCTCGACTTCGTATGCTTTTTCTGCTGGAGAGATTCGAGATAACTGTGTGCGTCGTTCTACAATGTTCTACAATGTGCGTCGTTCTACAAGCTTACTGGTATAGTCGAAAGTGCAGATAGAACACGAAATAAAAAAAAAAAGACAAAAAACCATTACATCTCCTGCATGGTTAATTTCTAACATTTGTTGCGATGTTCATGAACAGAGGATGATAGGAAACAGAACTAACATTCATTGTAATAGATTTTTAGTTTGCGTGTACGCAAGAAAATTTTTATTTTGTTTGCTAATCATAAAAAATATGTGTGATACTTTTGATTATCATTATGCATATATTGAAATTGAAGAGTACCAACATGGAACATAATACACAGGGAATGAAAATCAAAAGCAAGCAGGGAATGAAACATAAACAAAGTGATCAAAATAAAACAAAAATGGTGCCGGTGCATGATCAAAACACACTTCCGGAAAAAGTTTTGTAAGAATTAAGCTATCGAGTAAAATTTGCTTGAGCTGTTCACAGATAACTAGTAAATGTATTAAATGTAATACTAATAAACACATGCATTATGACTTGCAGAATTATCTGTCATAATCAGATGCACAAAGTTGTTCTGTTTGGCTATGGTAAGTCTCCGATTTGAGCAATATCTAGCAATGGTTGAATTTTTGAGTATTTTCTTTGGTTTTCCCATGCATTTTTCCATAGTTACTTTAAAACTCTCTAGCAAAGCAGGTAACGAGATCAAATTATAACCCCCGGCAAGCCACAATTGGCCCAAACTGTGTTAAAGTGAACAAATCACAAATTTACCTATACACACGATTAAGAAATAAATTAATCTCATTCTGAATGTTTTTTATCTGATAATATCGGTAATATAATGAAATAGGTTCTTTTTTCCTTTATTAACGAGACTTTCAGCCTTAGGCTGGTTCATCTCTAGATGAAATTGGTCTATTAGCTGGTGGTTGTTTAATTAATTTTAGTTCGTGATTTTTCTTTGAACTTTTGTAAGCAAGAAATATATTTTTCAAACAAACATAATGAAACGAATGGCTAGTTTGAAAGATGATTTGGACGTCATGATTCTAGCCAAATTTAATTTACATCATTTGTAATTTGAAACAACTGCTATTGACAGTACCTCGTACAGTTCACTTCTCTAGCAAACCTAGTCTACCCTACTTGTTTACCCATAATTTATCCTATACTACTTTTAATTGCTTGCACCCGCCCTATCAATCTGATCCGATGGCAAACTCACTCCACACCCAATCGCCGACGCGGAGGCTGTAGACGGCGTAAGCATGATTATATTGATGAGGTGTTGAAACGTTTTTAGGGTGTTAATTGTAACATATGTGCCATCGGTCGTAAATACGTCAATATGAATGCACGATCTCGGTCCCGATGAAAGCAGAAGTGTGTGTCGGTCAATTCTTCGATGTATCGAGTTCCATGCGACGGAGGCCTACATTTTGAGCAGCACATAATTTATAGTCATAATCCTAGCCCTCTGTAAGTGATCCGACAACGCTGCATGCTCCAGTCTACGACTGCCAAGAGTCACGTGGTGTGCGACTTCTCCTGATTTCAATCGAGCGGGAAAAATTAGGTATCGTGCGTTACTGGTCAATGAAAACAAATTGGCTAAGCAGAGCTGACGGTTGGTCGTTTACGAACGAACCTAGTAGCCGTAATAACGTCTTTAAATAAATAATTAGGCCAGGATTTGTCGCGCATAAAATACGAAAGTTTACGATCAATATCGAAACAATAAACAGCTACTCGTAAAATTTATTATACTTATGATCACCGTTGTGTAGTACACAACACGGACATGGCTCCTCTTGTGGGGGTAGTGGGGTCCAGTTCAGCAGTGCATCGGGAAAGGCAGCCACAAACCTAAACACAAGTAGGTAGCTACAAAACACCCAGAAGTGTGTGGCAGCCGTCGTCGTTGACTGAAACGACCAACAAGAGGAAGCGAAAAATCAATAATAATGATTCGTCTGCTCTGGTAGCAGCAGTTTTCCCTTCATCGTTTCTCAAAAAAAGCCTGTGGAAACATCTGATGCTCGGGAGCGGAAGCTGTTCACTTGGTAGGTATTAGAATTTGTAAATTGTATATTAAAACTTTCAATAATTATTGCCTCATATCCGTCCGTTCCGCACCGATCCCAGAGGAGCGTTGTGTTTATAGCTTTGAGGATTATGGTGATTATAGACAAGGCTATAGAGTGAAAACAGAAAACATTACACTCGGTTGGGATTCCCTTGGACGGTGGGCGGAGTGTTTTTTTTCTCCTTTAGGATATTTGTTGCTGATATTCGTTTTAGATGAGGGTGTTTATTGTAACATATGCGTTCATAATTCAATAATAATTCAACAAAGTTATTTGGCATGAATCTACATAAGTTTATTGTGTTAAAAGTATTGCATCTCATCTTTCGTCCGGAAAGTATCATCTTGCGCTTTTACTTAAGATGATTTCATTCCAGCAATAAAAAAAATGAAAAGTTGTAAACCTTCTTACCCTTGTAACTAAATTATCATTTTGATTAAATTTGCTACTGATTCTGAGACAGAGATTTTTTTCTGCCCAACCGTGCAAATTAATTTTCTACCTTTTTTTCTTGATTGATATCAAACTGCGTGGAAAAAATAGTAGGATGAACCGCGCTACTGACAGCACAGTGAAAGGGTTTCTTTTTATGTTATCTTTTTTTCTCGCTGGCGTCATCTACTTTTTGGGAGTCATAATTAAGAGAGATTAAAAAATTACGACAACTGCCGCAGCTTGCCGGCTGTGTATGCTGTGAATAAGTAAAAAACATAAACTTTTTTTTTCATCTTGCCCGGGGCAGATTTTAATTCGTGACAAACTGCAGGAGACCATTTTTTCCTACAATTTTAGAAGCAATTTACGGTGGTAGATTATAATGCGCCCGCTGATGTTATCTTACTATATTTTCTTATCGGTTATTTGACGATTAGAGGGCTAGGCAATTTAATTAATATCAACAATTCTCAACTGTACTTTAAATTCTTAAGGATTCATGTTTCCTAGAAACATTCGCAACTTGTTTCATTTATTATGAAGGATCTAGCATAATAAGCCTGTTCAAAAGATGAATTTGTTTAAATAACACTCTCTGAAAATTTAACACCATAGTTTAAGCATCACATGATTTTTCCAATTCGAATGTGAATTTTCGGTCAACATAGATAATTTTATTTGGAAATTTTGCACGGCAAAAATTTTTGCTTGGAAATATACAAAAAAATCTATAAAGCATCCTGCTATTCAATGAATAAAAGCTAAAATTTTCATGTTCATGCAAATAAATATCTATTCTTTGCTTTCTTTAACTGGAAATAAATTCTTACTTAGGGGCTGTTCATGAACTACGTAGCTAGTTTATGGGGGGGGGTTTGGCAATTATCCACGGCCCATACAAATTTTAAAAAAATGTATGGATAATTGTCTACGCAGGGGGAGGGGGGTCAAGAATAAAAAAAAATTGTCTACGTAGTGAATGAACAGCCCCTTATGGAATTTTTCACACAGAGTTAATACCAGCTTCATCAAAGCCTTTGTTATTGTGTTATTGTGCGGGAAGTAATCCACCTTTGGGAACATCCATATATGACATAGCTTTTTTAAACAACCTCCCTCCCCCCTTGGAGCTTATTTTGATATACCTAATACATGGCCGGTCACAAATTCTGAACCCCCACCCACCCTAAAATACTACGTAATTTATGCATGTTCCCAGTCCAGATGTTATAGCGTTTAGGTTTTTTCGAAGAAGTTTCTTGAAATTTTATTCTACACATTTAGAAATAAGCATATACAATTTTATTAAGGTGGTATTACACTTAGGAAAACTAACTTTTTGCAATCACAAGATACAGTGGTGGACAAAACAATAAGACAACCTGTAATTTAAACATGAAAACCTTCCTATAACCGTCAATTAAAGAAGCAAAGCAAAACTATTTGGCAAGCACTCTTACTAATATGTGGTTTTACAACACCAGCTGATTGATAAATTAAGCCACCTCATACGTACGTAAAATCAAAAATCATTTAGCTCATGGAAAAATCTTTGGACATACAAATAAGAGCACTTGGTAGTTGTTACAAGAAGGTCATTTATTTTTACTTTTACTTTGAAAATGATAGAGCAATATGGAATGTGTACTGCATTGTCCACATGTCGAAAGGCAAATCGTTGCAGGGCTAAAATAACTGGGTAAATTGCAACGAGAAATCACCAATATCTTCGGAAAATCGAAAACTTTCCTAAGGAACTACTGCTCTAACAGGTAGTTGTTCAGATTTGGAATTCCGATAATTTACCTGCAGAGTTCTGTCAGTTAAATAATTTTGAACAAATTGCATATTATAGAGTAGAAAATTAAGCTCCTTCAATTTAGCGTCGAATACTTTTCTATGTCTAGAAGAGCAACTCCAGTTGAGCAACCTTCAGATTTGTTTAAACGAATTAAATTGATAGCTCTTAAGAGTTGATGACCAGTTGAATGCCCATCGCGAAATCCAAACTGATCACCTAAAAAAATTGAGTTCGTATTGATGTGAAGCATCATTCACATCATTCAAAATTATCTTTTCAAAAAGTTTACTTATTGAAGAAAGCAAACTTATTGGATGGTAGCTAGAAGCTTCAGCTGGATTTTTTATTCGGCTTCAAAATTGGAACAACTTTTGCATCTATCTATTTATCAGGAAAGTATGCCATATGTTGAAACATCTGTTAAATAATTTTTCTCAATAGGACTAGTAAGACTCAAACTAAAATTATGGGGACTTTCGAATTGCTAAGCAAAATTCTGCGCTTTTTCCAAATTTGTGATCAACATTTTGCCACCTTCTTTAAGGGGAAGTTTACCCCCCCCCCCCCCCCGAAATTTTTTTCGGTCCGTTTTTGAAAAATAATCAAAAATCCAAGAAAATCTGTTTTTTAAAAGATTTTTCAGAAAATTTACATGTAATTTTTTTTTATGAAAAAAATTGGAGCTTCAACAAAACCGAAAGGTTGATTTCTTGTGGGTTTTCAAGTCCAACTTATATGTCATGTTAACTTACAAAAAATGCTTTTGCACGTGAATTTTCATTAGAAAATTAGAAAAACTGTGATTTTTAAGATTTTTTAAGGTCCTTTCCCAATATTGATGATTTTAACTTTATGCTGTAATTTAAATAATTACATCATAAGTAAAAAATAAATAAAAAAGCTGTAAAAATCAACAGTACAGGATCATCTATACAAATACGGACAGGAACAATTGACATAGATCCAAGCACCGAAAACGGATTCACTAGGAACATGGAACTGCAAGTCTCTCAATTTCTTGGGAAGTAACCACATTATTTCCGACTTAGGAAATATGGGACGTTCAAGAAACTGGAGACAAACAGTCACGAACCGAGTTAGTTGGCGGAACATTGCCTTGCAGGCCAAATCCTGAGGGACATCGGGCCAGCAAAAGTAAAAGTTGGTTATCACGGTAAGAAATTGAGTACCTTTCGCTCTGGCTTCCTAAGTTAATGGAGAATACTCAATTTTGAGTAATCCTGATCAAGAATCCATTGAGAGAAAAATATCTAAAGATCAATCGAATACAATTATGGGGCACGAACGAAAGCAATGGAGCACACAAAAAATTCTGCATCGACGACAGCGCAGATTGCTACGATTATTATCTAAAATTAAGTTAAAAGTACCTAACGCTGAGAACATGACAGTTGAGCACTTTTAACTGAAAATTTTGTTAAGTTTTACTTTGAATCACAGCGTGTTTTATTTAAATAAAATATATCGAAAAATATTTCGACATATTCTTCGTTAGTTATTTTATGCAACGCATAAAAAAACATGCTTAATCCACCTACCAGTGAAAACTGCCATTTTCGTATAGTGTTAAATAGCTTCATTTCATATTCAGTCACTCATATTTTGATTGGCATTCATTTGTACAAATACGCAAATAATTGCTTTCTGCGATTTCACGCAATAAAGTGGTACAACCATTTACGACTTCCGTTGTGAATTCGCATTTTGATTGCAGTTTTGCCATACTTGCTATTTAAATTGAAATAAAAGGGAATTCACCTTTAGTTTTATGTGACTTAAATTTACAGCAAACTCAAATGTGATCAAGTGTGTACATTCTTATGCGATCTATGGTTATCTGGGAAATTGATTGACTTACCTTCAACACCAAAATTCTAGAAATAAACTTCATGCACCCTCAAAATCAACCAAAATCACATCAGCAAATGTCACAAACGTGTGGTATAAATAATCAGAGAAACACATCACAAGTGTACAACCAAATCCTAATGATATCAACCTTATCTGATCATATCCTTCTCTGCGGACTGGTTTACGCCTTCGCAGAACGGATGCTAATTTAGCGATTCATGATGGCCGCTCTTGGTCCATAAGACCAGCTTCGATGGCGTCAACGTCAAAATATCTCCGAATACTAACGACAACAGATAATGAATTGAATGACCGTTTCGAATTGCAATTGACGGCGACGTTCCCGCGTGTTCGTTACCCATCATCATAGTCGTCGTCGTCGTCGTCGGTCGGTGATGAACCAGACGGTCACGGATCCTACGACCCGGAATGGAAACCATTTGAAACAAGCAGTTGATATCGGCTCATATTAGGTCCCACTGATTTTATCATCACTTGCTCTCGGGCTAATTAATACGCCACGGTGTCGTCATAAAAAGATACGACTCTGTTGCACCCCCGGGACGGTTGCGGGCTGGTGGAGGGGACAAGCATGCGGTCGGTGCCGCAATTAGGAAGTGTCGTGCACGCATAATGATCTACGGATGCGTTTCTCCAAGTAGACTTCCAAGTTGACCACGAACGACTGCGGAGATTTGCCGCACGAAAACCACCACCGTCGTCGTGGCCAAGCAAGAGTTTATACACGGCCATTAATATTCATGGCTTGATAGACTTATCATTGGCACACCACGGCGGGACTCACATTCGAGAATCTATATTGGCCGGTGGCGCGCATAAACATCAATGAACTCTAAATATACCTCTCACTATCTAAACACACCACTATGCATGGAGCGCTAGGGTAGTGCGATCTGCAGCCAAGAGTGAGAATATTTGCGAACAAATGATGGTGCACTATACTCCGAAGCAGAATTGTTTCAACTTAATTAAACTATGGAGAACGAGATTGCATTCGGGACACTTCTGTGGCCTGATGTGAGCATTTTGGCAGCGGCGACTCGTCTAGCATTGTAGCGCAGTAAATTCATGCAAATAGTTTAATCGTTATTTATTAGTTGCATGATTTCTTTATCCTTCACAAATATTCGTCACTATATGGGCGGAGGACGTGTGTATGTGCCGTAAATGGTGACTGCACTGCAAGAATGTGATGCTTATGTATTAGTTTGCAGAGCAGCTCAGAATAATGCTATCCATTTTTGTTTTGATCGTAGAGATGCCCACGACTTGATTTTCATCTAATAAATAGGTCTTATTCTTATTTAGGCACTTATTTCAATAACTCCAATCGGAAATGGTTATTGAGAATCAAGCAAAGAATTTATATGCTCTGACCATCCCTAATGCAGCCATTCAAAGTAATAACGAAATAAACCAAAAGTGTGAATATGTAATTGAAGCTACTTCATGCAAGCAAAAGTCAGAACGATATATGAAATCCAACTTTGCAACATCATTCTCATGTGACAAATGCAATACATATACCAAACGAAGGCATACATTTGGTTGAATTGCGTTGCAGCATCCCGATGGTCCTGCTGCCGAAACTATTTACATAAACGCTTATAATCTGATAAAATATATTTGACTCGTTTAGCACGAGCGCCCTTGCACTTTGTCAATCTGCGATATTAGACTGGCAGTTGAACTTGAATAGTGACTTTCATAAAATCTGCCTATAAATTGCATTGAAAATAATTCAACGTACTGATAAAAATAAACAATATTTATCACGTTTTAATTCAATTGACTTCTCATCTAATTTGATAAAGAACCTTGAAAAATCACTCCAGAAACGCCACAGGACCACTTTCACACCCCACACCGAAAGTTGAACGGGCATCCCATTCATCTTAATTTAATAAAGGGATCATTTAGCTAAATTAAATCTCTTAACATTGTATTCACCCCTAAAGTGGATCATGATCGTTCAGCGTAATATAAATACAGTTTGTATCGGGTGGGACCCCTCTCCGAAGGCAAAAAGGGAACGGAAAACGATGATGCATGATTATTTTGGCTAGGCTAGGGCCACCATCACCGCCGTTAGGATTTCCGTTCCCTCTCTGCCGAAAGGATGCGCATGTGAAGGAAGGGAAACACTGTTTGACCGTACGCACAATTACCACCCCATTTTTACGCTTTGCCACAGGAAGGAAACAATCACACTCTGTAACTGTTGGTACATTGAGAGAGGGGTGCTGGGCAAAAAGTCAGCATGAAACAGCCGGAAAAATGAGCAGTCAACGGATGGTTGATATGTTCTGTGTTTAGGTGTCTTGAATGGTGAAAATTTGCTGGAGTTTGCTGAATTTGCAAGTATCTCTTCATGTAAGATAGTTAACCTCAATAACTCAGAAAACATATTTGAAATTAATTCCCAATTTTCTGTACTCAAAGGCATCGGCCATCTGAAGTATATAAATATGCTGGCAAAAATCCTCTAAAGTAATTGGATGTAAAATTCAAATCACAAAATTATATGGATCTAAATATCTGAAATTAGACCAAACCTAACAAAGACCCAAAAAAATACCTGTAGCAAAGAAAGCACAGTTTAGCATTGATTTTATTAAATATTGCTTAAAGAGTTTGATCGCACATAAAAATCTCTTTTTGTCTGTGTGTTATAGTCATATAAACATATTTTAGGACTTTCGTGACATGTCTGGAAATGATACTTGAACCCGATACCCGATTCAAAATCCTGAATATATCTCCCTGTGGTAAGATCGCTTTGGAATATATTACTTATATAAAGTGAAACAAACAGCCCCCGTGTATCTAGACAGAAAACCTTAGTTTCACGTACCCACTTACAAATTGTAGATGTCTCCACTAGACTGGCCCACAAAAATAAATGTTCTAATTTTCCACAGGCCAAAAGCTAGATGTGTGCCTTTAGGTGAGAAAACCATTCTCTGAAAGTTTCAGCTCATTTGGTTCTAAGATGAGCTGGCACTTTTAGTTTGAATGTTGTATGGGGAATTTGGATCAAATACATGAACAAATTACACTCTTACACTCTATCAATCATAACAAAGTTTCCTTATTCTCGATTTGTTTCACATTTTTAAAACTTGTAGTAACAACTTTGCTGAAGATTGCATCATGAATCCAGTTAGTTTTATTGAGATATTCGCGTTTGAATGTGTATGAGCAGTTTTTATATGAAAATTTCAACCAAATTTCCTATATGAACATGCAACCACAAGCACAAGCCCGTGTAACGTCAAAAACAGCTGAAACATTCAGAGTGGTTATCTCACCTACTGACACGAATCTGGTTGTTGGCTATCAATGTTGACTGATTCTGAATCTGTTCAACAATGTTCTATGGGTGAGGCTATGGGATCATGAAACTTTTCATTTGGCGGTTGTTGCGCGATACCCGAGCAAAGTCAGATATCAAAATACTATCAAAATGATATCTAATTTAGCTTTTGAAATCACGCTTTTTTTTAATTTAGGTTGAATCCATATTTTGATATTATTTTGATATTTCAAAAATATATAATTAAAAATTGAATTTGATATTTTATAAAAAGAGCATCCACATTTATCACCGAAATCAAACCTAAATTTATTTTTTTTATTTTTTCTTCTTGTGAGTCAATCAGGATGCTTGCTGTTTTCTTTATGAACATCACAAAGACAATTATGATTTCAACAGTGTTGTTTTACATCATTTATTGATATGAATCTACCTGCGAATTGAATTTACAAATCGATATAAAATCGATTTCGTCCTGTTTGTCTGTAATACTTATACTAATACATTGTCGAATATTGTAATTTATCTTTCGTAGACTTAGTCGATTACTTAGATCATATTTAAACATGTTGTCATTAATCTCATTAAGTATCAGTTGTCTCCTAAAAAAATAAATATCGTCATTCATGTCTGTTAAAATTTGTTCGATGCGAAGGAACTGATCATTCTTAATAATATAAGAGTCATCGTAGACTAATTTTTACATGATTCGTATGTACTATATTGAGTATAATTCCACTAGAATTTGTCATGACAACGAAACTCTAAATTTAAAAACATCACATCGTCTATTTCTATGCTATTTGATCTAATAAACTTCAACCGTTCGTCATGTTTTAACTTTTGTTATTTGTCTATAATGTAAAAAGCGATTAATAATATACTTTCTTGTAATTTGTACCACTGGATGATTATTTGCAGTTCTGTACTTTAATATGGCACCATTCACACTTTATTGACAACATTTTTTATTTGAATCTAGATATCAACCAATAGATTTCAAAACATTCAGATTACTAGTTTTGATATCATGATATCAAAATAATAACTAATTTATTTTTTATTTTTTTTGTTTTCCTATCATAGTTAAAAATAACATGTTGATTACTTATTTTGTTTATTATTAACGAAATGACTAATATAAAAACGCATACATGGATTTGTATCAAAAAAACATGATTTCTCATCTTTTCAATATCCTTCATATACCATTTAGATCTCATGATTACTGTTAACTCGACCACACAGTAGGCAAAATATGTTATCACGAACGCCAATATTAAAATATCAAATATAGTTTTCATTTTGGTTTCATTCTCTACTCGGGTATTCTCATCAGTTTTTTTTTTCTTCCTTTGGTTTGCTTTTCGTCGTTCTTGTTTTCCGTGCTGAGCACCAATGCTACCGACGCCAGTGAGGCAGCTCCCACACCTAGACCCTACCTATAGACCCATCAACTCATGAACCGGGGACCAACAGCTTTACTTCCCTTCCGATGGAAAGCGTGATCAGAAATGTTATGCCTCAGAACATCCCGGCGGCGCCGACTGGGTATTACCATTAGTTATTACCGAGAAATACGACTTAGTTCCCAAAATCCGTGACAGCAGCAGTTTTATATCTTTTCAGGTTCAAGCAGAACGATGTACAACCAAATGGTACTCGATTATGACGACTGGGTTAGGGAAAATCGTTTATTTCATGAAAACAGAGATAAAATTATCATTTGTACATTTTAATTTTTTTTGTGGTAAATTGAAAAAAAAATATTTTAGCAGATTCGTAATGTAATATCCTATCGATTGGTGTATTTGGATTTTATTTTCATCTATAAATGACATAGTTACAAGCGTTCAAAATCTAACACTATTTCACTACACATATTTATTGATTTGTACCCCGGTAAAGTCGACAAAGACGTAGTTCTACGTCAAAAAAGATAACAAGTATACCAAATATATAAGTTGTTTGTATCCTCTTATAAACAGCAAATCCAAACTTTGCCTGACGAATAAACTTCTAATATTTAAACAAGTTTTAGACCGGCCATGCTTTACGCTGTGCCAATATGGTCTAGTTGTTGCACTACCAGGAAAAAAAAACACTTCAAAGGATTCAGAACAAAGTTCTGAAGATGATTTTGAAGTTGCCTCCCTAGGATTAATAATTTCCATAAAATTCCACTACCTTATTTGCTTATCTTTGACAGATACGCGTATTTCGTCTACAATGTGTTGATTTCTTCGGTGTCTTGTACTAATACTTGAAGTCGAGTACTAGTACAAGACACTGAAGAAGTCTGCACATTGTAAACAAAATACGCGTATCTGTCAAAGATAAGCAAATAAGTTAGTGGAATTAAATGGAAATTACTAATCCTTCTCTCTCTCTCTTATATTAAACAGTAACTACTCACTCTTTTCCCTACGTTCTAGTCCAAACTGCTTCAAACTAGAGAAATAGGATTGTTTTGTAATCAAAGGAACGCATCATCGTCCTTTTACTTTGTATGCCGAGTTGTTAGTGACAAGACTCGGCTTTGTCCAGCGAGGATTAACTTGAAACAAGGGAAAATGAGTTAGGTAGTTATTTTTCATCTACATGTTTCCTGTTCTCTAGTTTGAAGTTGTTAGACTAAGATTCTGATGTATGGTCAATATCGGTGTTGATTTTGTTGCAAAGGAATCCGTTTTTGACTGACAAAGGGGTGCGCCTTTTGAGGGTGTTCCAACACTCCAACGGGTATAAAGAGCGGAACCTTACAATTAGAGTCGGATTCTTGCGATAAACGCAAGAATGACAACTGTTTCAAAACCGAATACTTCATCATTTCTCAAAAGTGATAGAGTAATACGACATGCACTAAACTAAGGATACGGGATATACCACAACAGATCAAATATCTGGTCGGATTTATGTCCCGGAAACGCAGTATTTCACTTTGTACGCCATCACTAGAAAAACTTGAAGTATTTTTATGTTAACATATTTGCAAACGTTAAATGAGTGCTTTTAGAAATGCAATCAACTTTTTAAACAACCACTACTAACGAAGTTTGAATAACACAATAACAACAATCTAAATTCATGAATCCAGCTGGTTATCTATTCATCAATGTAAGCCTGCTTATCAAAAGTTTCAATCTGCAGCTTATTTAACTGAAATATCAGCTCACTTTTAATTCCATTCGAATGAAATGAAAAATAAACAGCGACTCATCTCCGCTGGGAATGTATTTCGTTTAATCAAACTTTGAAAACTTTTTATTAGTTTCGAAAACAAAATTTCTCAATGATGACAGCATGGCAACCACACTGTCAATAATCACCACGGAGGGAATTTGCCTTATTTTCAGCATTCAAACCACATAAAAAAGATAATCCATGTATGTCACAGTTCTCTAGCGAGACAAACCGAGCAACAAAGCCCAACCTTTTATCCACGGATAGGAAACCCTGTAATCGGATGGGGATCGACTTTAATGCGCTGATGACAATACCAACGAAAAGCGACGGACGGGCGGATGAACGACGGCAACGACAATAAAAATAATTGAGGGCGGTTCCGCTATTGCTCCTAAACTCCCAAACATTGCCCGTCTCCTGTTCTGCCTATCGCGTGGATAGACGCATTCACGACTCTCGTGTGTTTTAAAACGCGTTAAACCATTTAAAAGCCCTCCTGATGTAAATAAAAGACAGAAGTTTGAAATTACGAGCGACCACCACCGTCTCGTGCCGCTTTTGGGATCGCGGTTTGGTGGCCAGAAGAACAACGGCGAAGGGACGATTTATTTGCGGTCTGATAGTCTCGGATCAATTTGTATAAAGAAGTGCGAAAAAACGGGGGGTCGTGACTGTGTGCGTAGCTTAGGCAGGGGACTGGTGCTTTGAATTGTGCTACCCAGTAATGTAGAAGGGGAGGGTGATTTAATGAATCCGATACCGTAGTCATCACCCCCGGATCTAACCATTTGTTTCATCATTTGAAATTTAAAAAACAAAACTCCAAGATTTTAGAATAAGATCCCTGCCTACGTCATTGTTGTCATTCTAGAATATAAAGTGAACAAAACGTGCCTCCTAAAATATATGGGCATTTTAACACGTGTTAGCACAATTTAAAAATAATTCTTTCGCAATCATTATCATCAGGATGAAGATAACAAAAAAAATGCTAGCTTTGAAATAAGTTCACTTTTCATCATGTGAATCAGCCCATTTTCGATTCTAGAATAACCGTATCGAAAATGAACAAAAGCCTTTTAATGTTTCGGAGAAATTCACAAATGGACAAACCACTAAGCTATCAACAAATTTCTCTTAGGGCCACGAACAATTGCTCACTGAAACAAAAAATAAACGAAAAAATGGATTCCCCTGCCATCGAGAGCAGAGCATGAAAGTGCCATCCTTCATTAAACAGTATAAAAGCACCATAAATCCCCGGTCCTGGGACGCACTATCTGAGCAGCACCCCCAACCTGCCCCATGACCCCGCAACCGATACCGATTTTCCTTCTTCCTTGATCAGCAGAAAACAAGCATCGCTTATTGGATATTGATTCAATTTTCCCCGAAGCTTTTTTATTGCTTTGCCGCATCGATTACCTCGTCCGAAGGAATGATTATGATTGCTTTTGTCATAATTTCTTCGTTTTCGCACACACACTCCGAGATCGAGTTTGCAACTTTAGGTTGCCACTGCTGCTGCTGCTTCTGCCGATGGGGAGGTACATTATAGGGCTCTATCTCACTGAGGAGCAGCAAATCGGGGGAAGAATAAAGATTAAATTCCACTACGAGCTGCCTTCTTATTGGCAAAATTTCGCTTTCTTTTATTGATTCGATCAAAATCGTATTTTTGGTCATGACAATTTATGGAGCTGACAAACGGTTATTATTTTGTGCGGCTGAGTTTTGTGGACGTTGCCGGAAAGGAAACGAAACGGATGGGTATGCGGCCATTCAGCATATTTTTTTAGTACAGATGTATAGATTTATAATTTTTTTTTTTACTGAAAATTTTATAGTCACAAGGATTAAAAAACAATCAAATAATATAGCTAACAAGGAAAAAAAAACTAGCGCCCAAGTAGAGTGTTTGAAAATTATCCGAATGTATCTGTTAAGAACTCAAATACGAGCGTGCTAAGGATTTCTGCATTGGCGTATTGTTTATCCGTGTGACACGCTTTGAAAATAATTGGTTGACATATTCTTTAAGTAAATTATTAGAGATTTTTTCAAAGAATTATACCAAATTGAAGCAATATTAAACAAAAACTGAATTAATGTACCTGTGGTAATATCTGACCCTTCTTACAAAATATAGTTCCGTTGGAAATTCTCAAACCTTCATTAAAGGAATAAAAGTCAAGCCATTTATAAATTATATCAATGTGGGTCCGGTTTTCACTAGTCAAGAATGTAATTTAATGTGTGAAATGATCGATTTGATCGTATCCTCGAGGATCTCCGGAACATACGGTCAATGTGGTCCCGGACACTCAATAGGCTACGCTGAACATATCCATCCTTTTGTGGTTTAAGGCATGACCCACTTATTTAGTAATGGAACAACATCATTTGGGTCTATTTCAGATTTGAATTAACGGATTTGAAAACGGTTTTCACACAAGTGCATACTATTCCACTGTTTTGACGATTTTATCCCACCAATTTTTCATCTGACTGCACCTCTTAATTTCAGATTCTTCTTCATAATTACCCAGTATTTTTCAATAAACCTGGACTGGGGACAATTGGGTGGATTGAGGATTTTCGGAGCAAACTGGACTCCATTGTCATTGTACCATTTATTTATTTATTTGTCGTCAATCAGTGTAGACCGTTTTACAATTGTTTTCTTAAGTGCTATTTTTACAATTTTGTCTTTGTTTATATTTTTTATAATATGTCTTAAGAAAAAGTTAAAACATTACTTCTAGTTGACGTTATGCGACGAATTAAAATATTGCTTTAATTTAGTTTTTGTCATTGTAAAGTCAATGTTATCGCAGTGCTTATTATATGTATCCATCATTTGGTTCAAGGGTCCAAATTTGGCATAATTCGTACGATGACGATTTGTAGCAAATATATTTCTGTTTCGTAAATGCCTAGATGGTGTATATAAATTTAAGGATGACAATAGTTCTATTGAATCAATTCGATGTGATACGATATCGTTTACGAAAGAAATCATAGCAAATTCACGACGTTCTTTTAATGTTTGGATATTTATGAGCATACACCGAGCTGTGTAAGATGGCAGAGGAAATACAGTCCAACCTAACTTGCGGAGTGCATACAATAGAAACTGCTTTTGAACGGACTCTATTCTTTCTTCGTGTGTGATTGAAAAAGGTGACCAAACTATGCTGCAATATTCTAATATCGACCTTACATAAGCAATGTACAATGTTTTTATCGTATACGGATCGTGAAAGTTATAGCAGAAACGTTTTATGAAACCAAGCATGTTGTTAGCTCTGTTAATAATTGTGTTATAATGATCGGTGAAAGTAAGTTTTGAGTCTAAAATAACACCTAGATCCCTGACTCTATCACACTTTTCTACGATCTGGTTTCCTAAAGTGACTGTTATATCGGGTAGCTGGTATTGTTGTGCTGTAGTGCCAACTCACAAGATGCGGCCAAAATGTGACCGGATCTTCATGTGGCTGAATCAAGGGCAGAATTCGCTTCTGGAGACATTTGGTTTCGTAAACCTCCAAGTTCATGATTTTATCAGTGACGAAAACCTGTCTTCTGGCCGCAGCTGCAAATTCCTTGCCAGATCATATATTTGCGTGCGAATTTATCTGCAAAAACAGATTTTAATCTGCCAGGGACACCTAATCGAGCTGTCCGAAGTCGCCTTTTACATAGGTTTCATCAGCCATAAGTATGCACCCACCGGACAGCTTTCGAGCACGGGTTCTAGCTACGGTATTCTGCTTGAGTGATCGATTTGGTTGCCTACTAGCGTAGCATACAAAATTTAAAAGTTTGTGTATGGACAATTGTCTACGCAGGGAGAGGAGGGTCTAGAATGCAAAAAAATAGTCTACGTAGTTTACAAGCAGCCCGTTAGGTGACCAGCGAGATCACCTGCCATGACATTTTTAAACCTTTTGAACCTTAGAGCACTTCTTTCCGTTTCTATGTAGTTGAACGTATTTATGTAAAGGCAGCAGGTTGATAACTACAAACAATGACACCTTTCACAGAAATACATACTAAACGTTGAAGCTATGCCGCAGATACACTTGGATAACAAACTATGAGCATGAGCATTATTTGTATAATAAATTATGAGCACATCCATGGTCACATTTGTATCGTTTGTGTATAATTGTTGTATAGTGCTCATAATTATTATACAAATAATGCTCATGCTCATAGTAGCTCATACAAGTGTATCCGCGGCATTACTGCTGGTGTATTGCTCTTCCATCTTCTGGAAAGTTCTTCTGACAGTATCCACATGTTCAACAGGAGACAGTAAACACCATCGCCTTCTCGAAGTCCTTTGCGTGTTATTTATCTTCACACAGTACTGTGCACCATCCATGGTATCCTTCATCAGTCTGATCAATTTCCGTGGAAAACCATTCATATCCATAATCTTCGATAGCTCATCGCGGACAAAAGTATCGTAAGCGGCCTTAAAATCTATGAACAGGAGGTGCGCAAGGACTTGATTTTCGCGACGCTTTAACGATTGTCCGTCGCTCCGTTCCTCTGACTAAAAAAAACATGGGCAGTAAGGTACATCTGAATTGCTACACAGTAAAGGTGAAATTTTCCATGGTTTATGGGTACATATTCCTTTATTTATTTATATTCCATTGTTTAAGGGTACAAAATCCTATATTTATGGGTAGATGTTAATTAAATAAATTGATATTTATAGAGCTGAAACTGCTTGCAGTTTTGACGACCATCTTGTATCGTAATTTCCTTTTTAACGTTACTCCCAAATATTAATTAAAAATACTCCAACGCGTAGTTGATCCGTTGAACTACTGAAATATTTAAACATTTCTTGCACAGTTCCAAAGAAATAAATCATTGTAGGCTGGCTGCGTAAACTCTTATAGGATTTTGACTATATAGCAAGCAGTACAAGTACAGCAGTGTTAATTTATGGAAGTCAACCGTGGATTTGAGCGCCCCTGACAGGGGCCACTTTTGACACTCCCTCATTATGCCCCTGCGTACAATTTGGCACAACGGTTGCCGAGAAACACGTTTCTCTATACTTATGAGCGTAATATATTTACATTGCCTACGCTTTAAAAAAAAAATATATCATCAGCGCGCCGACTCCAAATCATCTAATGTTAGATATATATCATAAGATTCATTTGGTAATTTTGCTACTCTTCGTATTTTTAATTTAAATTCAATTCTTGAAACCATTTCCCATCCGCTCCCGGACCAGAAATTTGTGGCATCGCGAGTGAAAATTTTAATTTCTGATTATTTACGCGGTGATGAGAACGGCGCTGATCTATTGCCAGGGTTTTGCGATGTGCATTGCTTTTGTGCACGGAGTTACTTGAAAAAGAAAAGTGAAGAAAAGTGATATTTGGTTGTTGTGTGGTTGGAGTGGAGGGAAAAAAAATATGCGTTGAAGCATAGGGAATGCGCTCCCGGGAGAAGTGATTTGGTGAGTACGTTCCAGTTGAAGATTGTTGACAAGTGTATTTGTGGTGATGCAAATTATGGTTTAGATGACGCATGGCTTCAAACATTTTGTGTATCCAAATAAAACATATTACATACTATATACGTACAGGGCATCGTCTACTGACCATTGCCGCGGGTATATCGTGGGAGTCCCAGGTACCCGGTTCAAGCTTTAGTTGGCGGCGGTGGCTCTTCTTGACCTTCTACGCCCTGAGTAGTTAGTGTGAATAAGGGCGTCTATGTGATGTTTTGCTGTACCTGTTGTGGACATTTAGTGCATCCTGTTCCCTTAACTTGTTGAGGACACCCTGTCTTGCCTCAAAAGTTACCCTTTTTGAAGTACTAGTCTTCACAACATAAAGGGCACCATTACGGAGCATGAGATTTGATCAAATTATTCGCAGTTCTACTTGTCCAACGCCCCCGGCTGGGTGAGGGATAGAGGATGACACACACACACACACAATTCTTGAAACCATTTCCCATCCAAATGTGATTTAAAGTAAGTGGGAGTCATAATTAAAGTGGGCTATGTCAATTGGATCTGTTTTGATTCGAATCCGAGATTAAATATCTTGGCGTGATTATTGATGACAAACTTAAGTTCAACTCTCACATTGACAATGTCATCAAGAAAATTGCCAAGAAGTATGGAATTCTATGTCGATTGAAAAACGATTTAACTATTGCCAGTAAAATACAGCTATACAAATCAATCGTCTCTCCTCATCTAGAATTTTGCCCATCCATTTTATTTCTGTCCAACGAAACACAAATATTGAGATTACAGCGCTTGCAAAATAAAATAATGCGTTTGATTTTGCGATGCAATAGATTCACTTCCTCAACTTTGATGCTAGATGCCTTACAATGGTTGTCGGTGAAGCAAAGAATTGTATATTTGACTATGGTGTTCATTTTTAAAGTTGTTAACGGTTTGCTGCCTCGATATTTGTGTGATCGAATCGAAAGAGGAAGTGATTATCATAGATATAATACTAAAAACACGGATGAAATAAGAACACCACATTTCTTGACTTGTGCTTCACAGAATACACTATATTTTAAAGGAATAAATGTTTTCAATTCGATGCCCAGACATATCAAACGTTCAGCAGCACTTACAGAATTTAAAAGACACTGCATTTCACACGTTAAAACTGTCTTTTGAACGGTTATCCAGTGATTTTTTTTTATGAATTGACAAATTATGTATCTTGATGAAGTTATTTTTAACGGATTTTGTATGGATAGCTGTTATAACGACTTTTTAATAATTATTGTAGCACTGCAAAAACTAATTTGTTCACCACGATGGTGATGATGGATTTTTGATATTTGATTTAATAGTAGTAGTAAAAAAATATTTTTCAGTAGTCTACAAAGGTTTGAGCCTCGCGCGCCTATTACGGATATAGAGGACTGAATTTAAAATGTGATAAAATGCAATTTTGAAACTTATTTGGAAGATACTTTGAGTTAGTAGTAAGTTTTCTGGCAAATGTTGGGGGTTCGTGAGCATTCCTGACATTGCTGAAAATTATGATAGCATCAGATTGCGGGGTTGCTAGGGCAAACATACTTTTGAACATAAAAACCAATAAATGATCCATAAAATATTGGAAAACGTTCCATAAAAAACATTCAAATGTTCCATAAAACTTCGGAGAAAATCCTTAAAAAAGTGTGAATGATCCATAAAAAATATCAATATGATCCACATTTAATGTAAAATTTAGCAACACAATTGTAAAAATGTACCGCTAAATTTCTAAGGAATGAGCATTGAAATTGTATGAATTACCCATAAACATATTGCAATTGATCCATAATACATTCAGCAGTGAACCTTAAACTAAAGAAAGTGATCCATAGAAAATCATGTTTGCGCACTTAAAAATATAGCCATGTTCGTATTAATGAAAGCAACTTCCTCAGAGCAGTCTCGTTTTGGACAGTTTGAAGCTGAAATAGGTTTTACTAAACTAATATAAAATCAAAACCAATCTTAATGCTTATAAGGTGGCAAAAGGAACCAAGAAGTCTGTCTTAAATAAACCACCTAGCAGAAATAATAGAGTGAGGAGTGATGCCGTAACCGAATCTGGAAAAGGAAGTACCAATGTGGTCAGCCTGGAAAAATCCCTAGACCAGTTGCTGCAGGAGAAAAGCGCAAATAAGAAAGCGCTGGAGGAAGAGAAATTCCTCCATGAAAAGCGATAGGAGGCTGAGCGGGAGATTTTCAAACCGAGAGTTATCTTCCGTCACTCTTTCAACAAAGATTTGGCTTGATTTAGTATTTAGGGATTCAATTATTATTTTAGTTAAGCACGCAAACGATGTAGAATGAGCTACTTACTAGTTACTTAGGGTAAATCATGTATATAGCGTTTAGGAACAAATTGTAGGTTACCAGATTTTAGGATCAAACTGTAGTATCTAGATTAAGCAAATATAGGGTTATTAAATTCAATATTTGCACGCATTCCACCTCCAACTAACCTACTTCAGTAGCTACATAGAGGTAACTTTAAGACCAGAAGGTCCCGAAGAAATGTGCTCAACTTTTTGGCTAAGCTCTGGTACTATCTTCGGTCCCAAGCTTATCGATGCACCCCTATAAAACACGAGAAAATCCACGAACCCCTCATTTTATCTGTCAAACTTTCATAGCGAATCAAAACAAACATTGTGTAGTACTATAATTTTGACTAGAATGAGGTACGTTAATCGATTTGCTTGGGACCAATAGGCAAGTCAAGTAGTGAGCCAATTTAAAATCGTTAGTTTCGTATTGATTGTTGGTAGCTAGTTCACTACAAATAACTACAATTTAATTAAACGATAGGTATATTAACAAATTTAGGCAATTAAAATAATTTAGCTGTAAAACGTTTTTTAAATGGTTTGGAATTGTATCTTCTTTTCCTCTTTTTTTCTCGTTCATACTCCGACCTATCTAAGGTTTGGTTCAACGGAACTGTGAGTTCACAGTTCCGTTGAACCAAACCTGACGTCTGTCATTTCTGACAGCGACCGTTACCGTATAGCTCTCTGAATCCCCCACAGGGTTGTCACTGGACTTGGCGGTACAGTGTTATCCCGATATTTCGAACAGCCATGATCCATAAGTTAGACGTATATTATTTACGTTTTGGACACTGTATTATTAATTTTGATCCATAAACCATCAAAAATTGCTCCATTACTGCTTAACTACTTAGATTTACTGTCCTGCCGTGTTTTTAGGTAGATGTGCGGAGCGATGGTCAAGCGTCTAGAATTAGCTTCCAAAAGAAGCTTCTATAATAATCTTCTTAAGAAAAAATGAAAAAAAAAATGTTAATTTTATGGATCATACCTAGGGTAGGTGTTCCAGTTGTTGGTAGACGTGCTTATTTTGGTGTGTTCCAATTATAGTCTATATCTCGGTCTATATACATATGTTTTTTTTTAATTTGATCAATAACTCTTGGAAAATTGCTACATTACTGCGTAGCTACTCAGATTTACTGTTCTGCCCGTGTTTTTTTTTGTCAGAAGAGCAGAACGATGGGCGAGCGTCTAGAATAAGCTTCTTAAAAAGTTTCTAAATGAAGCTTCCATAGGAAAAATCTTAAGAATATTATTATAGAATCTTCTTTTGGAAGCTAATTCCAGACGCTTGCCCATCGCTTCGCACATCTACCTTAAATACACGGGCAGGACAGTAAATCTAAGTAGATAAGCAGTGGAGCAATTTTTCAAGGTTTATGGATCAAAATTTGAAAAAATAGTGTCCTAAACATGAATAATATACGTCTAACTTATGGATCATGCCTATATTTTTAAGTGTGCAAACTTGATTTTTTATGGATCACTTTCTTTAGTTTAAGGTTCATTGCTGAATGTTTTATGGATCAATTGCAATATGTTTATGGGTAATTCGTACAATTCCAATTCTCATTATTTAGAAATTTAGTGGTACATTTTTACAATTGTGTTGCTAAATTTCACATAAAATATTGATAATATTGATATTTCTTATGGATCATCCACACTTTTTTAGGGGTTTTCTCCGATGTTTTATGGATCATTTGGATGTTTTTAATGGAACGTTTTTCAATATTTTATGGATCGTTTTATCAATTCTAAAGGTGCAAACTTAGGGCTGCCGGTTGCTAGTGTAATAGGATGCTTTGTTGATTGTTCATTAACTCTGGATCTCTTGTAATACTTATGAATATTTTAGGTAGACAAAAAGGCGAACTAAGACGTGGACGCCTAAGCTTTTTCACATTTATATCGCTGTGAAGCAACTGTAAACTCTAGAGGGAATTTATGTCTGTAAATGTAACCAGTTCGATTTTGTTTGCTAACATGGTTTAAATGTTTACATTTAATTATCTTAAAGATAAATCGTCCAGCTCAAACCTTTGTAGGGGTAAGAGGTGGGACCATCATGATCATCGGTAATTTCAGAAATGAGGGTTAATTCTTCCAGTGACGTCAAACATAATTTTACCAATATTTCGTAAACTCTTTCAAAGCCAATGACAAATCTTAGCACTGCTCAGCACACAGTCAATACCTGAGCAAGTCCAGCGAGATTTTTTATGACAGTCCCGCAAGTTAAGTCACCACGCTTGATTTTGGGTCTATCAAATATGTAGCTTAGCAAAATAAATTCTCGATTGATTTATATTATCTGAAATATTTCCCTCGTCCATTTTCAACTTCTATATAAATTTTCACAATGATGTACACTAACGGAACCAGTGTCTGTTTTATCAATTACCATCACACGGAAAGAGCAGCGCTTCAACCCAGTGTAAATGAATTGCGTTTCCCTTTTTCGGTCTCCAATTTTCTTGAATTGGACCGCAGCTAGGTATATCGCATCCTCGGTTCATGCGGTCTCCACTAACATACTCAGATGATGAATCCTACATAATTGTAAGCGAATCTTACATCCCCGGTTGGGTGTAGTTGGTATATCTGTTAAGGTTATCTTCATTTTTGACTAAGTTGAGTGTAGAAGAAATGATTTTTATCACTGAACGGAACTAGGGTAAACGCACTTATAGTGGAGGTACGTTAGTGCAATGTGTTCTTATAGTGGCTTATATAGACTCCATAAGCCACTATAGGAATACATTTCGTTTACCCTACGAATAAATTCAATTTTTTTTCCCACTTTCTCTAGCTAAGACCACCAGCACCAGTGCGTTGCAATTTTAGTTAGCAACCAGGTGTCGAACCGATCGTTGCTATCACGATTGATTTATGTTCTTAGCTTTCGTCCTGGACGTTGCTAAATCTATCGTTGAACTTCAAGCTAAAACTGTTCGCAAAGCTTCGTGATTATCGTACATCCGTAAAATTAGCCAATTCGTAAAAAATATTATAGACCTCTGTGATTTTTTTAAATCACTTGTTGTGAAGCTATATTAATGAATTTGGATTTGAGACCAGCATGTGCCCTCCACGAAACGGTCGTTCGGAAGGACTGAAATATCCTTAAAAGTTATAAATATTCTGAAGCTCCACTGTTTTTTTTTAAATGCACTCGTTTTGATGCTGCATGAATTAGTTTGGATTTAAAACTAGCATGGGCAATTTGCTGGGCTCCGAAATGTTAAGAATATCCGTAATAGTGGTAAATTCATAACAAAATATGGCAGAGCTCCTTGAATTTTAAATAACTCTTTGTGGTGATGCTACATACGTGAATTTAATTTTATTTGATTTTTAAATCAAGATTTCAAGCTAAATAACCACTTCACTGTTTGACACAAAACTAACAAGAGGCGCTAGGACCACCTTTAGTGATGTTCTGGAGGACCGTCCTGTATAGCCACCAGAGTGCACATCCTGGTCTCAAATTCAAATTTATCCATACAGCATCACAACAAGTTGTTTAAAAAATCGCGGAGCTCTAGATTATTTTTTTACAAATTGACTAGTTTTACCGCTTCGCTGTCCCTGGTTCCAGATTCAAACTCATTCATAGTGATTTTGATCAATTTTCAAATAAAAAACAAACATGACATTTCATAAATAGCAACGCATGGGTCGGTCGCTATCGCGTTACGCAATTTGATAACCCGCTGTTCAGCGAGAGGCAGTTTGTTATTTCCCGCTCTTGAATAGCAACCTCCGGTGTAGTTGCTGCGTTATGGTGGAGGTTGCCAAAATTGCTTTAGCAACGCATTGGTGCGGGTGGTCTAATAGGGAACATTAGACTGGCCCACATTTATAGTGTAGAATTTTTTAACATTTTTTTCAACGAGCCAACCCCCAAATTTGTGCCATAAGGTGAGAAAACCACTCTCTGAATATTTCAGCTCATTCGAATGCTAAACGAGCTGGCGCTTTTGGCTTAAAGTTTAGATGAGGTTTTTTTTCAAAATGTATAGAGAAATAGCATCCCTTCACTTTTTGGTGCATAGAACTGGTTCAGCAAACTCGTTTGAACTCAAAATTTTAGCACATGTAGTTTAATATATAAGAAACAACTTTGTTGAAGACAGCATCATGATTCAAGTTAGGATTATGGAGATATTCATTCTTGAATTTATATGTGCATTTTGTTCGTATATTGCAACAAAATACTGCCAGCTAATGATACGTATCAACTAGATTACCACTGAAAATAAATATTCATATGTTTCATAGGCCAACATCCAGATTCGTGTCAGTAGGTGAGATAACTTTTCTCTGAATGTTTCAGCAGTTTTTTTTATTTTACACAGACTGGTTCTTTTGGGTTAATGTTTATATAGAGGATTTGGTTGAAATTTTCATATACAAAATGCTCATATACATTCGAAAGCGAATATCTGAAAACTAACTAACCGGATCCATGATACAGTCTTCAGCAAAGCTATTACTCAAGTTTTGAAAATCTTAATCAACTCGAGAATTAGGAAACTTTTTTATGATCGATTGAGTGTAAGAGTGTAATGTTTTCAAATATTTTATCCAAAATCCCCATACAAAATTCAAACTAAAAGCGCCAGCTCATCCTACAACCAAATGAGCTAAAAATTTCAGAGAATAGTTTTCTCACCTAAAGGCAAAAATTGGCCCATGGAAAATTAGTATTTTTATTTTTGTGAGCTAGTCTAAGGGAAAATGCATAAATTATGTAATGTAAACGTACCAATAGTGGAGGTACATTAGTGCAATGTGTTCCTATTTATTTTAATTGATTTTTAAAATATGATATTGTCCCGACGGTTCATCTTTATATTCCGCACCTGTCAAGGTTTTGTAACTTCAGTTGCTTATTGCTATTTGAACCAAAAAATAGCGTTGTCTTGAAATTAGGGAAGTATATTCTTCAAAAAATGTTATTTTAAATTTATAAATGATGATTTTAAAATTATGTAAAATTCATCTGAATAGATAATTATTGAACGGCGCCGGTGGTGTAGTGGTAAGCGTGATTACCTCTCACCCCAGCAGGCCTGAGTTCAATCCCAGTCGGCGCCGCCGGGATGTTCGGAGGCATAACATCTCTGAGGGAAGTAAAGCCGTTGGTCCCCGGTTCATGAGTTGATGGGTCGATAGGTAAGGTCCAGGTGTGGGAGCTGCCTTCCTGGCACGTCGGTAGCATTGGTGCTCAGCATGGAAAACAAGATCGACGGAAAAAAACAAACCAAAGGAAAAAAAAGATAATTATTGTTCAGAAACATCACATGTTATCTAATAAGGCATTGGAATCCAGATAAATTAGATATTTAGCTGTTTATAATATTGTAAAACTTTAATTGTAGTTTTAATTTTTTAAATATATCGAACCCCTTAATTTTATTTTAAACAATTTACCGACAATGAATTGATCACCTCACGAAACTAACAGAACCAGGAAACAGGACTGCACTTCAACCGAATAGAAGTAGGTACCTGTGAAACATAACTGTCATATTGCTACCATTTCTCGGAAAAATATGTTTTATTGTTCAAAGCACCAGTAAAAATAAACTGCCGTGATACGATTCAGATACAGCTAAAATGCAAATAAAATTCCTCTTCACATATGCCTCTGACACAGCAAAAACACGGGTATAATTTTCCCAACACCATATTTGCCACTTTCCACCACCAGGCACTTGATTCTTAATTAAATCCCCTACACAATCCGAGCAACACTACACCCGAAGATGAGACACCGGGATTATTCCACTCGAACCATGGTTCTACATATCGTTTTGTCTCTGTTTAATTTAATTAGTCTACTATATACGGTCTTAATTGTTTTAACGATATTACAAAAGCTTGGCAGTCATATTCTTGTGTTCGCCTTCCTGCCTAGAAATAGCTGAAGTGGTTTTCCTCCTCCAATCTACTTTCCTTATTATTTAGGTACTGCTTTTATTTACATAAATGGAAATAATCCTTTTAAACTGTGCTACCAATCCAACTGTTAGCTCCGTTGGAATCCTTTTCTCTATTCATCCTGCAAATAAATACATTCATACGAACATATCCTGGAATACAACACAGTCATAATGAAAACATAGCAAAGAAACAATTGGATTAAAAAGTTGTTTTGCTTTTATTTCGAACAAACACCGAACAATGCTAGCGAGGCAATGTCATTCTATTCTGTTCAATGGCAATGCATCGAATTCTTTGTCGGACAGTTATTTGCGGAAAGGTTCCTTGAACCTATACATACAAGCACGGGAGAGAGCGAACTCTCAAAAAGAGAGCGCGCAGCCGTTCTCCCATCTGCAATCTGGAAAATGCAACTACCAATACTTCCGTGGAACCAATTTAATACTTGCTAGTGTGTGTCAGAAAACAGCCAAGCAGGAAGACGACGGTCCTTCTCCCACCCTCTACTCGATCCCCTTACACATGTAGCTCTGAATTAAGAGGGTATTTAGAGTAAATGATATGTTTAAACGTTTCCTTCCGCGTTTTACCCCCTAAGTGTAGCAAAAGGCACGGATGGGTGGTGAACGAGAACGGCTCGCTTTATCTGGTGAAATCTTCTGTTATCCCCAATTACCTACGGGGCTGCCCGGGTCGCGACGAGTGGGTGGTGTGGAAGCGCGAAAAAAGGGGAAAAGACACACGCGCTCCAAGGATAATCATTTCAAAACAAGTCTTCTTGGTCGTTGGCAAGAAGGAATCCGTGCTGTTCATCGTCCCTTTTTCTGCACCGAATGTCGCACGATGAGGATGACAGTGTGCGCTCTTATCACAAGAGCAAATTGAGATCATTACATTGTTTGTGTGTTTTGATCTGGGACACGCGTTAGCGAATGGTTTCATCGATTTATTTACAGTCGCTTGCACGGAAAATGGGGTGAACGATTGTAGAAGGTTGATATTTTCACGGATTGCTCACTTCTGTCACCACAAAGCGGATGAAAAGTAGAACAATTTTCTGTTGAAGCGGGTGATGGTAAGGAAACTAAAAACCTAGTTGGAAATTCTAATTTAAACATTAGGGAGTGTGTTTCAAATCTCTGCAACTACTAGAAAGGGTCCTGAATTCTTTGCAAAATTGAAAATTCACCAAATTCCTATTCAAAAATTTCAAAACTCACCAACATTTTGAAAATTTTCAGGAAGAAACTATTAGTATTTTTTTATATTTTTACAAAGACTAGTATACATAGTGCTTGGAAAACCAACTTTTTTTTTTATAAAACTGACATTTTCTTTTATGATAGATGTTCAAAGTAAAAAAATTAATAAACTGCGAAACCTGTTCCGCAAACAATTTTTTTTCTTTAAGTCCTATCATATATATAGGCATCTTCTACCTAGCGCTGAGATTTTTTAAATGTAAATAAACAGAAAACATGATAATAAACAACATTTGAAAATAATATGGCCTAAAACTTTACACTAGTTTTATTTAATTCACTAACAAAGTGTATTTAAAATTAACGAAACAGTCTATAGTAAAACATACCCGGTTCAAGTACGTGAATGATTAGGTCTATACTGCCGTGAGATGACAATGTGACGTAAATGCATTTAGTAAATTGTTCAGAAAACAGATATATTATTAATGATTAAGAAAATTTTCAAAAATATTGTTGATCTTTTACATGATTTGAAAGAAGATACAAATATGTACCTTGGTGTTTGAAATAGCATCTATTTTTTCAACACTTATGTATGACGGGCATAACTTATTTGCAGAAACCCAGATAGAAACAGTGAAATTTTTTTCACTGTTTCTCGAATTTAAGTCACCTTGAAGCATGTTGCATGTTGCATGTCAAATTGTGTACAAGTTTGAAGTGTTTTTTGGATGTTATTTAAGATGTAGAACTCGAATATGGCGAAAAGCGTAAAATTGACCATGGTGGCATTTACGTCACTTTGTCATCTGACAGCAGTATAGGGAAGGTGCGCTGTCATTTAACGGATCGAGGAAAATTATAAAACTGTAAAAAAAAAGGTGTGTTCACTGCATGTTTTAGGTTAAGTTTGAATCAATAGTTTGAAGCTACTTTATTTTTATTTTTGGTAATTTTGTTCCGATTAGAAAGGTGATTTTTTGATTATGAAAAATGTGGTCTCCGATAAATTGTAACAAACATCATCAATATTTCGGACAACTTTCAAATAAAAATGTTCAATTGCTGTGGAAAAAACGGTGTAAAAGTATGTTTTATTATTACTTTCACAAGCACTGCAAAAGAATGCAGGTTTATACAAATTAGGAGTACTTTTAAACCATGAATTATTTGTGTATTTTGATGCGGTGAGGAATTTATGTCGAGTTTGGTGTAGTATAAGTGCTTTAATAAAGGATCTCAAGGACGATTAAGCACTGAATCTCTCATTGGAAGCGTAGTTTTAGCTGTTAAAAATCTAGAAGAGGGATGTCAGTATTCCAGGTCAACGTTGTACCTTTTTCTCGGAACAGCAGCCTCTTTAAACTGTTTGAAACGGATTTTTAAGCATTATGACATAAGCAGATGGATTAAAATATTTGTTTTCCTAAAAAGGTAATTTTACCTGCTAAAAGTAATAAAAAAAACAGCATGTTACAAATGCTAAAAAAAAATACAATGGGTGATAACTAAAAAATGAGAATAGCTTCAACTCTCTCACTCCAAACCACAAATATCCACAAAAAGAGACAGCTTATGGAAATCAATGCTCTCTCTCTCTCCACAAAACTATAAAAAAAATTATTTTGTTTTTACATTCAAAATGGCATCAAAACAAAAGGCATTTCGTGAGCGCATTGTACAGTTCTTTAAAACACGAAAATCGTGGGAAAAAGTTTACAATAGACAATTTTAAATCAGAGAATGTACAAATTTCTACTGTTTATCGTATTCTGGCATCCTTGATAACAGTTCGGAAGAGCGGTAGTGGAAAAGCAGCCAAAATAATGAATAAAAAAGGATTTCGATCGCTACACAATACGTTCAACAACAAAGATTCGACAAGTCAGTGGGACGACGTGAAAAATTTCAAGTACACGCAATCTCACATCTGTATTCCTATAGTTTGTTGAAAGAAATCAAGGGCTCCAGAATATGTACACCGATCAACAAGTTTCAAACGTGAAATCGCAATGCCGTTGGATGACAAGAAATTACTCACGAAAACGTCTCGTTTTGGATGATGAAAGTTACTTTCCGCTCTCAAAATTTCACATTCCTAGAAATGATCGATATTATTCCGATAATAGTTGTACAACATCTCCAAATGTAAGATTCAGAAATTGATACTGTGGATAGTCATATCGGAAATTCTAAGCCTTGGTTCAAGCCTAGCGGTTTGGCTCTCAATAAAGAAGTGTACCAAAATCAATGTTTGAAGAAAATAGTGATTCCATTTCTTCAAAAATATCATGCAGACGGAAACTGCGTGTTTTCGCCGGATAAAGCATCGTCGCATTATGGTAATAAAACACTAACCTTATTGGAAAATCAAAATAGCCCATATGTACCAAAATACTACACTCCAACAAACTTGCCACAGTGTCGCCCAATAGAAGAGTTTTTTGAAAATATGAGTTCGTTGGTGTACAAAAACAATTAGAGGGCCAAGAATTGTAATAAGCTCATGAACCGCATCAAAAGTTGCTTTCATAAAATCGATTTAAATGCTGTACAACGCTCATGTTCTCACAGCATAACAAAGCTACGCCAAACAGCTAATAACGGACCTTATTCAAATGTTCATTGATTTTTGTTGTTGTTGTTAAAACGTGTCGTAGCTTCATTTGAAATAAATCACTTTTTCTTTTCTCAAACATGTGTTTTTTCATGAGCCCAAATGAAAATTCTAATTTTTTAGTTATCCCCCGTTATTATAGCATCCAAGGGGCAATGAAATCAATCATTAATCATTCAAAATTATCGCTTAAAAAAGACACAAATCATCGAGTAAAAACATACCAAGTAAATCGAAAACCTAAAAAAATTAGTTTTTTTTTGTTGAAAAAGGTATAGCTTAACAGAATATCGCTGTTAACAATAAAAAATAATTCAAATTATTGATGAAAATTCTAAATTTATGTGAAATAAAATTGAGCTTTCGTGGAGCCCTTTTGTATATGTTTTATTTTTTATTTTCCTCCAAACCAAAGAAGATGTCTCCACCGCAGAACAGCAGTCCCGTATGAGAAGGTTATGGAATTATGAAAGATACAACAAATTAGAGACCAAGGTTAGTGCATAGAGGTGTTCTAATATGTCAAATCCACGATTCAGTGTTGTTGGATTTTTGTATGAAGGAGCGACCGAGTTTGTTCATAATTTCTACTAAAACTGCAAAATTCTCGACCATGAAATTATGCTTTTTTTACCCCGAATTTCGACTATTCCTCACCCACAAAAATCCTAATAATCATAACATTTTCGTCATTTAGCAATCATATTATAATGAAAGACAATAGCTAACCTCGTTGAGAATGTGAGGATTTCTTAAAATTTTAGCTGAAATCATATGATTTGCCAAATTTAATTAACTCAAATAGCAATTTTGTTTCGAGTTTCAAGTGGTGGATAGTGATCAAATGCTCGAATGGAGTGATACAAGCTAATTCAAGCATAATGTGTGCGACCTAGTACCAGCCACATACAAACAAATAAACCATCAAAATAGTGATTTTGCAAGTGGGGCGACACTATCTATTTTTTTTTTGCTTTGCTGTTGTGTGATGCGTGCGTCCTTAATAGATAGAGAGAAGATTGATGAGGATTTTGAAGCGATGTGAGTAGATGAATTTTGATGCAAGAGATGAAAAAAGATTTTTTTGTAGATTGATTCGCTAGCGTGAGATTTTTCGACCATCTAAAAATGGGAATAAGATGGGTCGCACTTCTCGTGATTTTGTGTCAATTGTCAAAATGTCGGAAACCTGTCTCGTTGATCTAGTTAAAATAATTTCAAAATACTATTGTATTTCAAAGTTCGATAGGCAGTAAATGTCATTGCAAACTGCCTGAAAAAGGGGTTCATTAGTTCGAAAACACCAACGGCAACGGATTGATACTGTTGAATATTTCAAGCCGTGTAGTTTATCTTTGGATTTTTCTAAATTTATGATTATCAAACGATTTGTCTTATATTGTCAAAATGTGTCGGAGAATACGATAACCACGAAGAACAAGGCGTTCAACAAAGCTTTCATTGCTGCATCCACATCATACGTAACCAGTTATCCAAGCTCCTTCAGCCCTGCAATCCAATTTTCAAACCACAGAAGAATTTACAACCCCTTACTGTTTACAGCTCAGGCCTATTCCCGCTGAGTCCAAGTTACAAACCCAAATTCGGTGTGGTATTGCACATTGCTACCCGGTGTAATTACTACTGATGGATTCCGGTTGCTCAACACTCTCACCTTTATAGCTCCAATCCCGAAGATGGCTTTGAGCGTCCCCGGAGGTATACTTTAAGTTTCAAACTGACCAAAACCATTTAAAAATTTCCAACTTTTTATTACATTTTATTGCACGTCTCGCTCATCAACTCGACAAACAAGGTTCTTCCACCAAAAATGTGAAAAAAAAGTTCATCAATAATGGAATTGATTGGATCGGATTGATATATGATGAAAGCTGTAAATAATAAAGTGGTGACTATAAGAGACCTGAATCACCATGTCAAATCTTATCTAGGTGGTGGTAAAACAAAAATCGCAATCCAACTAGTCGAAACACTAATGAACGAAAAGGCGTTCAAGTCTGTGGATTTGTATACCAAATATTTGAATATTGATCGATGCCAAAACAAGATACTGTTTGGCTGTATTTGCACATAACTAACTAATTTCAATCTGTCAAACGTGGATGTCAAAGTATGAGAACAAAAACATGATTGCTTCTCAAAGAACAGGTTGCGAGTTGTAAAAATATATTGCATTATACCTCATGTCGAAGATTTGCATATTAATTGCATTTAAACTCAAGATACAAATCCCCGGCTAATCAACACACCAAATAGAAGATAGAGAAGAAATGCTATAAAAATTGTCTCCTATTTGTTACGCTGAACAAACTAAAAATGGAAACATACCTACCATGTTTCCCTCAAACTCACATATTTCAGGAGCAAAACTAGCTTGTTTCCACTATTAGCCCAAATCGGTGTGGCTTTTAATGGGGTTTTGATTGAATCTATTAGGAGCAATTTCCCGACATCGGTAATCGCCCGACAACACTGGAACGAATCGCGATTATAAAACGGTTGAAGAATTAACTCCGATCGCTCTCTTGTCTCTCCCTTTCCGACAACGCGACGGCAGACGGCACGGAAGCCACAATCTGTGACTAACGCACAACGAGGAATGTGCTACCTTCTTTTTCATCGGGGTCGACGGTGGCTATGCGAATGAAACCCGAAATATGGTACACTGACGCATTTGGATGCATCATACCGCCGCTCTTGCCTCTTTCGGGAATTAGAATGGCATTTAGCAAATTTGTTTCTGTCATATGGTTAAATATACCGGGAATGGGGTGACGAAGAGATTACGGTGACATATTAGAAGAGGATTGAGGTTGGTTGAGACGCGATCCTAAGGATTGATAATTCCAAGGGGTCATTAGCATTACAATGAGTTGCACAACACGGTTTAGCAGCTATTACGCCGTTCATTTGAGAGTAAGTTTGACACAGACAGGCGACGGATGGTATAAGATAAGCATTCGGAAATTGGCGTTTGATGATGATCCTAGGGATGACTTATTTTCACTCATACGCTTTTAGTGTACTTAAATTTATAGTTATTCCGATAATTAGCTCAGATCAGCAAGTTCAATATAAAACACAAATCAGAAAAAAGACACCTATTAATACGGTATGACATTTTGTTGAAGGAATTAACTGACAAACGAGCTAGAAACTGACGACGAGACTAAGCTCAGCATCAGATTCAATATTAGGGTATCTTATAGTTTTTACATCAATAAAATACGAGAAATTCAGGCTATCTACATCATCTCATCGTCTGAGGGCTATTTTTGCCATTATTTTAATAAATTAAATATTTCAATATTCTCAGATCTTCATCCGTTATGCTGAATGATGTCTGAAACTTGGTATTTAGAAAGTGGTATAGATCATAGAGCCACCATGTGGGTGCCTTGACCTGAATTTAGATTGACCAGATTGAGTTTTTTATGAGCCCCTTCATCTGCCTCTGCTGCAATATCCTGACATATTCCGATTCAGTGCTTACTATAAATAATAAAAACTTACTAGAAAAATAGAATAAAAGCTTTTGGAAAAATATTGAATACTTTCCATAATCCACAAAAAATTTAACACTAAAAGTATGAAATGTTTTGATTTTTTTGCATTTTAATATAAAATCACAAAAGTTTTGGATGCGGTATTATGATATCATGTATGAGAATATAACCTAAGAATTGCAGAATTATGATTGGTCTATACGATAAGTATATTATGGTATGTATCAGTAGACGATATAGGAAAGACGTAATTTATGGGAGACCCATTTCATTACTGATGACGAGTGGAACAAGTGGCTTATAATGGTGGTCAAATCATATGGATTTTTTAATTTTTACTAATTAATTAGTATGCTTTAGTGCAATAATATGTATTACAGAACATATTAATAACCTCAGATTTTTTCGATTTTATGCTAATATCCACCGTAAAAAAAAAGTACCTACTTTCACTTGAACACTTGAACAAAGAAAACAGATGGGTACACACAAATAACATAATATAATCTAATCTAATTAATACAAACGCAGCCAGTACAAGAAAGCATCCTGGAAAATGATTAGGTTAGATCTCTTCTAATCATTTTTCTTATCATATTGATGTTGTCAGCATATCTGAGATATTACACAAACATCTAAACGGCCGGTCCTACTGCGTTGCATTTGCCGCAAAGATGATTCTTTGAAATGATTCGTGTTTCATTCATTCAAACAACAAAGCATTTCTTGAATCTCCAGGGGTGGAAGGATGCGTGGATATATCGTACCAAACGCTCCGAGTTATATAAATGTGAGTCAATATATAATATGTCATGTAATAAAAAGTATATAAATGATGATAATGGAAAGGTCTCACCATATGAATCCAATGTATCCAGTATTCCTGTCCAGTTGATTGTAAGCTACTGGTATAAAAACAATACAAAACTGAACGTTCGTAGCATCTAAGTACTTCTTTGAACAGTTGACGAATTATCACATGGATTTCACTATATCATACACAGAACATCATTTATCAGTGCGAACACTACACACCTATTATTCGGCCATTCCGCTCCCATGAAATACCTAACTTCCAATGGAATCAAAAAACATCCAATGAAATACCGGTCATAAATGCACTTGGACAAAACCTGCTTTCGGCCACAAAAATAAAAACTATTCTTGAAAAAACTTATAGATTTTCAAAACTGACAGATTAAATTTGGAAAACCGCGACCAAAACATAATGCGGTAAATGGATCTAATGTTGGCCTATGGATCTAAGATTGGGCCCATCGCTAAAAACCTTCTATTTATCAATTTTATCTAGATGAACGCGTCATTGGGACGATACTAATGGATATTTTTGGTCACTATTGAAAATTTAATCGATTGCTGAATTTTTGTGTGGGCCCAAATTAGTCATTTCCCTTATACGAGCAATTTTAAAGCAGAAAGTTTTTCGTGTCCGTTTTGAAGCAGAGCACACTTCGATCAAGAAAATCTGGTTACATAGGCATATAATAAAAGCCTAACAATGCCAAACTATGCACCAATTTTGATTTGTTATTGATTTGGAAAGCGTTCATTCAATTAAAATAGACGATTGTGAAACATTTAATAAAAAGCGCTCTCTTGCCTCACCATTGAAGCAAAAATACGGCGTCGGATTCCTTTTACTGAATCAACATTTTAGGACAAATTTCATGATTTTTAAAATAGGTGTCCATAAAGGATACTTTTAACTAATCATGATTGTATTACTTCATGCGTGATGTTAACGAATAACATAGTTTGAGATGCTTAACGTCAAATATCAGATCTATAGTGGAAATTTTATACGATAGATGAGGAGATAAAGTATAGAGTTGATACTCAACTAAAACTTTTTGCGATGTAAACGCTTTACTCATTTCATTTATACAGCCTCAAGCTGTATTCAAATGTACAGGGTGGTGCCTTGAACATATTCGAAGTTGATTAAATCTTATTGCCGAAATCAGCCGATCACGTGCATGCTTGCATTGACTTATGGATGTTTGACAGCTTAAAAGAACGCATTGTAAATCTTAATGCTTATTCAACCAAGAAAAGGCTTATTCAGCTAAAAAAGCATAATATTAATCACTTTCATCATACAAATTTCCAAACTTTACATCCGTTACTTAATAACATCCCTATCTCGATCGTCACTTAAATATAAAGAAATATGTTCTATGAACGTTGCTTAGGAAAATCTGCTGAAAATGCATTTGATACTGTTTGTGCCTGTAACTTCAAACCGTTTGGTTGAATCTTCAAAGAGAAAAATAGGAAATCATTCAAACTTCTATGCACTTGCTCAAAAACATAGGCCACCCATGCAGCAACACGACAAACAAATGAAAAAGGCTTGTACAAATGCTTGGAATTTTTTTTTACGAAATAAATAAATTTTAACAACTCAGAATTGATTTTAAAAGTTTCTGATTAACTTCCACTTTTTCAACAATTCAGATTTTTGATTAACTTCCACTTTTTCAACAATTCAGATTTTCAACAATTCAGATTAATCAAATTAAAAAAAAAAACAATATCAATTGTATAATGCAGCGTATATTTTTTCATTTTTTTTTTAAATGAATGATACCATTTCGATACAATCAATAGTTTTTGAGATACGTTTTTTCCCAACATAGTGACCATGAAAATACATACGCCTTTTCAAAGTATGGCGCTTGAGCCAAAATGGTCTAAATAACTAAACAGCAAAAACACTTGTTGAAAATTACATTAAAACTGTTGTACACATGGGTTTCCATGGGTTATCAGAGACGAACCAGTCAACGGCTGAAAGTCTCTATAATAAAGAAATCAATCATCAATCCATGGGTTGTGCAATATTACATTAATTACATGATTACATCCAAAGTTCAAAATTTGTACAAATAGTTGATGTTTTTCGATGTTGGTCACTTTTGAAATGTCCATTGTGTCCATTTCAGAAAATTTAGCACTTTAAATAAGCTTTCAAATAAACATAAGTTTAATTCTTCTTTTCCTTTATTTAACGTCGGTCTCTGTTCCGCAATCTAGTGCCAATCAACGACGGACATCGATTGCCATCCATTGACGGCAACCGAATGTGCAGGAAGGCAGCTTCCACACCTGCGTAGGATATCGCACCCATTCACAACAACACTCATGAGCCGGGACCAACGGTTTTACTTCCCTTCCGAAGGAAGACGTGACCAGAGATTTTTATGCCTCAGAAAAATCCCACCGACCTCGGCTGGGGATTGAACCCAGACCCATTGGGGTGTTAGAAAGCAGTCACGCTTACCACTACATCACCGGCGCCGACGATAAACATAAGTTTAAAAATCTTGAATTTTTTTTTATATTGATATTTTTTTCCTTTATTTAACGACGGTCTCTGTTACGCAATCTAGTGCCAATCACCGACGGACATCGATTGCCATCCATTGACGGCAATCGAATATGCAGGAAGGCAGCTTCCACACCTGCGTAGGATATCGCACCCATTCAACACACACGAAGGAAGACGTGACCAGAGATTTTTATACCTCAGAAAAAGACCACCGACCTCGGCTGGGATTGAATCCAGACCCATTGTGGTGAGAAAGCAACCACCGGTGCCGGCTAATATTGATATTTTTAACATCTGTTTTAATATTTTAATCGAAAATTTGTGATTTTTTTATGAGGCCTTTTCTGAAAAGGTAATCCAATTCCCTACAACTTTGTCTGAGACTTCATTCAGATGAACCGTTTTCATGCTATGATATATTGAAAAACAACGAATATGTCATTTTAAGAAATTAGGTGTGCGTCAAAATGGTTGAATTAGGTGTGCGTCAAAATGGTTGAATTCTGGTACAAACTTGATTCATTGCCCATAGTGAACAATTATGCGAAGTTTCCTAATCAATTCGAATCGTATCGATCATATTTTTAAGAACAAATAATGAAACTAACATACTAGAAATGAAAAATCACTTTTTTGTATGTTTTTTTTATTCTAGTTATTTTACTCAAACTACAACTTCATATCTGCCATCAACTTAACGTTTGAAATTTGTAAAATGAGTGCATTCTATGCCTATAATATGTATTGTTTTTACTATAGTTTACTGTGTGGCAAGCACTATCAAACTCGATGCCCATGGAGATGAAGAAAATGTCCTATCCGAAAATATGTTAGACCAGATGATGAATTGAAATCACGGTCTCAAGTATGATCTCTGATGCACCTTTATATACTTGGATATCAGAGGATCTCAAAGTAAAAATGCAAGATTTACCAACACAACGATAAAAGAAGCGAACCAGTCCATCTTGTTCTTCCTGATCTAACCTGTCGTAATCCCATTGAATAAATCACAACTGATAGAAAATTTCAATACTCAACATCTCTCTTGGGAATCCTTGTTCTTTTACGACCACCCGTCAATCAAAAGTGCTAAAATCTCCATCCGAAAAATATCCTCACCTAATTACCCAATTTGTAAACAGTCATCTCCCGGGAAAGCCCTCTAAGATACGCTAAGCCCATAGGAATTCAATAGTGCTTGGCATAGAAGCACCCCTTCCAGAAGCCGATAAAAAAAATTGTGTCGCAAAAAACCGAATCCAAAGCGAGGGTGCAGTGAAAACCGTTTAATTCAATTGACCACCGTATCCAGGCCAGACCGGGCAATGTTGTGAGCCGACCCAACCAAACACACGCAATCTATCGATAGGTACGTAAGGGAGAACAGCCCATAATGCACCCCTGGGGTAAAATGCCCACTTATAGAAAAACAGCGATAACTTTTCCTCAGATGCATTTTCCGGGTAACGGATTGTGTTTGTTTTCAACTGGAGGTTTCGCAAATGATTCTTGATCATAAAATCATATATTGACCTACTGATTCCCTTAAAAAATAGCATTTTGTGCAAAATATGATACAGTTGTTAAAATCGTCGACTTCAAATTAAGCTTTTAACAGCATATATCGCAAAAATTGAACTAATTCACTTTTCGTATATTTTTTAGATGTTTTACTTAATGAATCACAGTTTAACACTCTATTGCGACCTTATTTCTGATGTAACATAAAGGAATAATCATCAGGCGTCAAATCACCATGAATCAGGCGTTTTGCCCCGCTATCATATTGGAACCAATTTATAAAATACCTTGAAAATCATGAAAATGCATCGTTCTGTAGTTCGAAATCACTTGATCTTCGTAGAAAACATGGTAATGAACCAAACACCATTACTTTCTTCTTGATTTTAGCTTCCATACGCCAGCAATTGACGATTTTGCTTAAACGGTGCGTTTTGCACCATCCTACCCTACGGCCATTCACCCACCGGCCGCCGTCCCGTGTTCGGTGCGGTGAATACTGGCAAAGGAAAACGACCGAATTCGCTTGTCTACAACGATCAAAATCTCATCCATTATATCCTCCTTCACTGGTCGTCACCGCCACCGCCATCAATGCTAGCAGATGACCGAGAACCTCCCGTATCTTGCACATGTGGCACGGATGCGGTTCACTAGGAGGGGCCGGGTGTTACAAAAGTGCAAACGTTGAAAAGGCTTTCGAACACCTCGTTTTTCATTCCATGCCTGCCTCTTGAGTGTGTGGCCGGGTGTGTGTAACCGATTCGGTCCCTTAAATCCCCACTATGGTTTAAGCAGACGTGAGTGTGACCAAAAGTGTATACATTGATCAATGAAATGAATAATCGATTTTTGTCGAATTTTATACGTGATTCGAACTTAAACCATGTTGCAATCTGAAAACTACGAAATTTTTACCAATTCATTCATTCAACAACCACTGTGCGCAGAGAGTGGTACCATGATCGATGTCAAGGATTTAAACTGGAATGCAATCCGATGTAAGGAAATCCTTTCTATAATAATTTCAATAGAAAAGGGGGAAAACTGTAAGATGCTTTTCACAATGCGTGGTTTGTGGGTAACACCCACTTTTCCTTTTTATGTCATATGTTCCCGAAAGGAGGGCCCATCAGGAAAACCTGTTACTTCGGAATTTTCGGCAGGTTGAATTATGCTCAGTGGTCGTTGTTAGCCGCCAAGTTATGATTTTTATGAGGTAATATCTGTCCACAGCCTCTTACCTTGACCTGAGACTCCGTCATCCCCAGTGCGTACGCTAGCTTTGCTCGTTCTGGACCCGCCAGATATTTGGTCTGTTCGAAGGTTTTCTCCAAGGCGAAGATTTGTTGCCCACTGAAGGTCGGCCGGGTGTGTTTCTTTTTGCCATCCTTGTCCTGGTTGTGATGCGATTGTGATAGACTAGCTGACACTGAAAGAAGGACAAAAGCAAAAAAAATGATATTAGTTACTATATATAGCAAGAATATCCTGCAGAGGCGGATGACGTCCAGGCAAAGGACAATGTGTTATGTGATTTTAACAAGCCCTCACGACATCAGATAATTACAAGCTATCATCCAGCCCACTGGGACCTGACTGGAGATTCCACAACACATGCCCAATGTTGCCTTCCAAGTGTAGCTGAGGCTACTGGAAGCATAGGGAGGCTGTTACGTTTCTTGTTGTAACATTGTATTTTATGTCATTATTATTTCTCATTCGGTTTTATGTGAGCTTTTCCTAGCAGTGGAGACCGAACCAACAGCAAGAGCGAATAAGAACGCCGTAAAACCAGATGACATTTAAGTACGTGTTTCGCATTTTAACAGACCGCCTTCGCTTGAGGGCGGCTACCATCCGGGTGACTGACAGTGGAAAACAAGTTGTAAATGGCATTGCAAGGTGATGGCTTGATACTGTATGTGGGATGTATTCGATTGGTGAATTGCAAACTAACACAGCGTCGATTGAGTAACAATTACCCGTGCTTTCAGATTTTAACAATTGACTTGCGAAACGAACGGCTCTAACTAAGATCATAAGCGAGGTGAAGGAGAATCAAATGAAATCATGTTGAACAAAAAATAATGAGCATCAGCATGAGCATTACTGACCGCCAGCGGTTGCTACTTCGTTATTGCCAGATTACCTGTGGTTACATTGAGAACCAACACATGATACTATCATCCTTAATGTGCACAACCTGGTGATCTAAAACTTTATAACAGGCAATACCAGCACCGACTTCTTTTGAATGTAGATCAATTTACCCTTTACTACCCAAGCCCGCCTTTTGGTTTGGGTTTATTCAATAAGCTGGGACCAAACAATTGGATAATTTAACAAATGTTGTGCCAATGATTGGAAAGATACTATTTACTAATCTACCATCTACATGAACATTTGAAATAAATTGGACACAAAATTATTCTGTGAAGTTATGTTGAAAAAAATATGTTCCATGATTATCCGTAAAAACAAATTCATTGAAAAAATGATCTTAACTTCATAAAGAAATTTCCATCGTAATGACATTTAGACTAAACAGATTTTTCAGAAATTTTTGCCAGAATTTGCTCTTGATTTCTAAATTCAGGTGGCCAAGTTTGGCGAAAAATAGTGCAAACGCACGTGAAAAAAAATGAAAAAAAAAATAAAAAAAGCTGCTCTTGACAAACTTGGATGCATTTCGAAAGAAAGCATACAGGATATAATAAAAATGGGCAGTGGAGGATTAAGAAATGGAAAGGAATGTCTTGACGTGATAATCGCTTTGTTGGAAGCCGAGAAATCCCTTGCACTTCCTCGAGAAATAACTGGAATCCCCAAGTAACATGGAAAGTTTTACCAAGATGTTACCAAGATACAACCAAAATTGTAACTTAGGATGTTGAATAAAAGGTTTGGGTATGAAACAGGGTTCATTTTTCAAAATGATACGGTGAATTGAAGTGATGTGTTCATGTTAATAAAGATAGCGACTAACGAGTTTTGAATGTGAGGGGGCCTGAAATTAAAGCCATGGTGTTCTGCAAAGTAAGCAAAAATTATTGCTTTAAAGCCACCGAGCGCCTGATATTACATCACACCATTTATGATCGGCACCGACGACGATGACGACAAGTTTCAAAAACACATGATGAGCAAGAGATGGAACTCTAATGTATGTATGTATGTAAAGGAAACCACTCATTGTTGTAGGCACAACCATTAGACAGTGGACTGTCCACCTCGTACGACTTGATCAAGTACAACACCTGATTGTTTTCAATTTACCATTGTATGAAGGGCCAAAACGGAGGGCGAACCTGTAAGCAGATACACTTACGCTTAGTTCGCGGGATCAAAGAGAATCTCCTTCCAACAATAAAATCCTACAACCCGGTAATGTACAAACCATCGCACTAGAGGATGTCCCAATGAGTGGGGAAGAAGAGCCCACGATTCACGATCTGTTAACGACAGGAAGTTGGTAATTCCACTCTCCCCATCCAAATCGCTTCAATCGGGTGCCCTGGTTGTACCGTCCCATACCCAGCATATAATGTGTCATATAATAATGGAATGAATGTTAAGAGAACAATAAAGGAAATATCTCACCCGATATGTTACAAAGGAATCCATAACTTCACGGCGATTTGAAGAGCTCCCATAGATTAGAGGACGATTTATATTCTTCTGCAGTTAAACAAAAACTATCATCTCTGAAAGACTCTCGATAGAACTACACGAAGAAAGCGTGACATTCGAACACTCACTGTGAAGTAATTACGATACCGGCCTCCCAGGAGACAATGCAATTCGCAGGCACACTTACAACCGCTGGTTACAAAAAAAACACACCCATGCAAAGAAACGGATGCAATGAACGTCACTCTCGCGAAAGCACACCCGTCGTCGACGAATGGCAAAAAAAAAATCGGTGGGCAATTTGGTATACGGAATTTCCACTGAAAATCAACCGGGAATGCACAAATTTCACCACTCCCAACTGCGAAACACGTTCAAAAGCACTTTTGGAATACTTTTGATCGAAAACACTTAATTTGTTTTCAAAAATACCAACATCATAAACTGAAATTGAAATTATCACTCGCGATGTCACAAATTTCTGGTCCAGGAGAAAAAATCAAACAACGCAGATAGCGCCAAATCTTCTGATGCTTGCAAACATGATGAATCATGTTTTCTTTCTCGATTCTAAAACTTCTCGAAAAGCGAGAAAACCACCAATCACACACGTATAACCGTCCGGGAGGCAGAGTGCCAGCGCTGATCAGGCAAATGCAGTCGAAAACTATCAAAACGAACGCACGCAAGAGATGGAATTCTAATACACCTTAACATAAAGGTTCCTAGAATTAATCCCACGATTTTCTGCTAACTAAGCAAAAACGGCTGTAGGCAGCCAATTCCCTCATATCACAACACACCACTTATGATCGAGTTGAAGCTATAACCTTTCAAATCCGACGATAATTCCCCTTACACTAGAGTTAGCCATTGTGACCGACGATCTTTTAAACCCAGAGACATGAAGCTATGAAAAGTACTTAAACCATCCCTAAATTCGATTTATTACGCGATTTAGTCCTTACGTAAGATGAGAAAAGAACTTATTAAGCCACCGTTTTTTTTTGTGCCTCGTACTTTACGAGAAACCTAGTTGAGTGACATCAGACCGATGCAAACTACACTGACCAATCACCAGCATTTAACAAGATCAATCACGCTATCAGCATTGCTAGATTGGAACTGCTAGGAATTAATGGATGTCTACTATCTTGGTTCCAGTCGTATCTTATCGAGCGCCAACCCATCCATTGTGTCTATTGAGCATTACAATTCGATCACTTTCCCAGCAACTACAGGTATTCCTAAAGGAAGTCACCCCGGGCCACTAATTTTCCTAATTTATTTCATCGATGTGAACCTTGTACTAGAAACACCCCATTTGTCTTTGGCTGATGCTGATGCTGATGTTGATGCTATGTTTCTACAAATACAGATGAATAGATTCAGTGACTGGTTTGACTATGCCCGCATGACAGTAATCCTAACAAGTGCTGGATAATCTCCTACTCTCCCAAAAAAGAGCCCGTAGAGTTCAATAACATTCTCCTTTGTATTTCAATTGAACGAATAAGTCACGTGAACTCACAACTGGCGTTCAAAAAGAACATGGTAGACAAAACCCCCCGATCTTTGGGGATTATCTTTAGAATACCTAATAATTTAACTGGCGTATACTGCCTTCAATTGTTATACTGTTCCCTAGTACGATCTACATTAGAATATGGTGTATTTGTTATAATAATGGAGTTGAGCGAATCGAGTCGTTTCAACAAAGATTAATTCGCTATCAACTTCAGCGATTACCGTGGCGTGATCCTTGTAGACTGCCCCCCAACGTTGTTCATTAATACACCTAGAACCTCTCAACGCTCGTCGCGATACTCTAAGAGCTATGACGTATGTGATGAACTAGCCTACGGCTAAAAATCACAAAAATAAAGAAAAAAAAAAAAATCTAAGAGCTATGTTTGTTGCTGACGTTCTACAGAATTACTATGGGGAATCATGGAGTTTAACTTACATTGCTCTTACTTTGGTTGTAATTGCCCAAACGATGACAAAATGTGGTAAGTGGTTGTAATGACTACGATTGAATAGCCTGTTATCATTGTGATGAAATTGGTGCTGTTGTCTTGCACATGTTCAATTCTGAATCTTAACTGTCATGTAAAATTTCTTCTCGTTTAATTTTAAACAATAGTTGGCATAAACAACTAAATTTCTTATAAGTTTGTAAAAAACATTGGTGATTTATACGATATTGCGCTTAAATTTACATTAAATATTGTTTAAAAATACGTCAAATCTAGGGTTAATAACGTGTGCGCTATAATTCTCATTCTCCGTGGTCCGGCCCCCCTCCTCACCCTGCGGTTCGCATTACGTGACACAAATTAATCGCATAGCAATCATCTAGACTGTTTTACAATAGTGTTCAAACTAACTTTAGTGTGCCACCGACACATGGAACAATGTGAACGTTTTACAACGCTTTCACAATATTGCACAATCGTTCAAACCACCAGTTCTTTTTTCCAATTTCTTTTTCAAGTCCTTACCCATAAACATCCTAACAATATGTGCGCACAAAATATGTAGCACACATCGGTTTCATTAAATAAAGTTACTTACTGTTATGGAGGCGAACATTAACCCACCACCACTACCACCACATCTTTCCCTTGCCCCAAACTAAATCAGATTTTCTACTTTCGCTGGGTGTGTTTGTGTTTTGCCATTTCTTTCGCCATGTTTATTTATGTCATCAAGCGTAGCGAGCAAATCTCGTATATCGTAACCGTTTGATATTGTTATTATTGTATGACATCTATTTGCTGCTCCGGTTTTATTTGTTCAACAAGCAGCAACTTTCACCCGAGGCATCAAAGATCCTTTTATCTGATGATAAGAAAGGCGTCATTAGTTTTCCGCTCCACTGCACTCTCGGACTGCTCTAACCGGTAACATTTTCCTCGGGCAGCTGTCATCAGTGAAGCAGTAGAAGCAACATAGCATTATTATTGCGCACTTATTATCATTGTTATTGTTATAGCCATGGTACTTTGTCGTTCAGAGGCCATACAAAAGCGTTAAAAAACATGTTGGAAAATTATTTCAAAGAAACAGCAGTTAGTATCTAAACCTTTTTAAATTATAGAATCTTGGGACTGAATGCGCGGACTTCAATCAGGGTTGCTGGAGGTAAAAAAATTTTCGGCGAAAAAATCATAAACCACATGGCATCTTATATGTTAATTGGATTGGGAAGGATGAAATGATACCCTATCTAAGTATTTAACCACTGCTTTTAGGTGACATAAGTATTTTTTTCTGGTAAGGGTATGCGATATATTGAGTTATTCCGTTTATTTTGCATTGAAACGGAATTCCGCAAAATTTAGCGAAATATTTCGCTCTTTCGCTTGTTTTTTGCTTCATTTCGTTTCACTTAGAGCAGACGATTTTGAGTTTTATGTTTCATTGATAGCGGAATGTAACGGAATTCCGCGGAATGTAACGGAATTCCGCGGAATTTCGTCTGTTTGCAATGTCCCCATTTTAAAAATTTATTAAAACGAAAAAGTTCATAACAAATGTTGAACTCTAAACCTGGTGGATATATGCCACACCAATAGATTTTTTCCTTAATTAATACAATGCAGTGCTTGCTAAATTTTGTCAGCTCCTCTCTACGTCATATTTTTCTTTTTTATTTCTTTCTTATAACTATATGTTTTACAATCGCTGTTAAGATGGATGTTTTTGTTATGCTTTAATCCAATCAAACCATTGGAAAAGTGAAATAATTTTAAATATAAATGTGAAAGGTTATCCTATTCAGGAAAGCAGTGTTTAAATTTGTGTGTCTGATTTCATCACGCTTACTTACATTATTATAATAAGTTTTTCCTTTTTTGTAATAGTTATGCGAATTTCGAACTTCTTCTTCTACTATAAATGCAAGCGAAGTTATTGCTACATTGAAAATCGTTAGAAGTGATATGTACATACATGAGCATTATCAGTTTCTCACGATTCCCATGAAAAAGCGGTACAATCCTTTCTTAAATAGGAATCGAGAAAAACTGCACATGCTTATGCGTTTATGCATTAGTGGGGATAGCAATTAATGTTACTCGACATTTTTTGAAGCCTAATACTAGGACTAGGACTATATGACTATGCAGATATTTTTATGTTGTTCAATCTAATACCAAAGTTATGCTTAAAAATATCTATAAAATATGGGTTTATAGGCCAGGATTTAAAAATTAAATGTTTGACCGATAGTTGATAGATTTAAGTTGTTCATCGGAAAATTCAAATTTCTCACTTAGTTTAAAATTTAAAGTTCTAAGTGGTTTGGTATGGTCAAGTGGTTTGGTATTGCCATTCTGTTTCAGATTGACCATGAGATAGCAGTCACCTAGTATGAATCAGTGGCATAATTTCTTAGTCCGCATCGTGCTCTCTTGTCGTGGGGATTTATTTGCTAGGAGCATTCCTAGGGAATTCGGAAGGAAATTCAAAATTAACTAAATAAGGAAATCTTATTGATGATTTGACTACAATCCTGAAACTACTTCTACGCCTGAATCTCTTAAATCTTGATCGTTCAATTTTGGCCGGTGGTGTATTATTTTCAATTTTTCAATATCCGACATCACTCAAATAAGTGAAGGGGGGTTTTTGCAAAAAAAAATTGTCAACACGGTACAAAAAAAATGATTTTTCTGGAAATACTTGGCCAATAATTTTTAAATAAATTTCTTAAGCAAGTATTGTAGATATAATTGCTTAATTATTCCTTATTAATAGGAACTCTTTATTGGCGGCAATCTTCTGATAAAAGTTTTAAATTTTGCCCCTTTAACATTTTGTGATTTTGTTGAAAAAAGTAATAAAATTTGCATCAGCCAAATCACATAGATATATTCATGAGAGTTGCAAGGAAATATAAATAATAAAGGGTGTATTCGCTAAAAATGGCACACCGAAAATTTTCTGTAACTTTTGAACCGTATGAGTAAAAAACCTGAAAATTTGAGTAAATCTTATTCTTATACAGCTCTAAAAAGCAGTGTAAATTTCTGTTCAATATGATGCACATAAAAGGAGCGTCACATATCATATAATTTAACATTATAAACCGTGTACAGTTCTGAGATTTTTCATGAAATGTAGCAAATATTGTATACAATAGCCCATCTTTGCAAACAACATTGCTTACAAGTTGCTCGTTTGCGTTATGGGAAATACAAGTTTACGTGAATGAATATTTTCATCACAATTAAAATTCAGAATTTTTTGCTGTGTAGTGTATTGTTTACATCTGTCAAGTTTTATAGTTATTCATACAGTAGTTCCAATCATGTCGTCAAAACAAGAAATTGTCCGTGAACAAATTGTGTGCACTTACAATCAAAATCCAGAAGCGCCCCACCGATGGATCGCTAAAAAGCTTGCAATTGCAAATACAACTGTGTCTCGTGTTATAAGAACCTTCAAAAAGCGTCTGAGTGCCCAAAGGATGGAAGGTAGTGGTCGTAAAAGTGGTCAAATGGACAGTAAAATGGCTATGAAAGTGGTGCAACAGTTCAAGAACCGTCCAAACATATCATTTCGAGATGTCGCTTAAAGGTCCAAGGTGTCAGTCGGTTTTGTGCAGAAAACTATGAAGCGTGCTGGGTTACATGTTTACAAGATGCAAAAATCCCCAAACCGGAATGAAAAGCAAAACATCACTGCGAAAACCCGTGCCCGGAAACTTTACACGCTCACCAAATCGTGATGTATGACGAAATTTACGTCAAGGCTGACTTCCGCCAACTTCCTGGGCAAGAATATTTCGTTGCCAAGTCTAAGCCAAGGATGTTCGAAAAAATAAATTATCGAAATTTGCAAAGAAGTTCCTGATCTGGCAGATTATTTGCGGATGTGGTGAAATAAGCGCTCCCTTCATCACTTCCGAAACAAGAGTGCCATAAGAAGCGTCTCTTGCCATTCATAAGGAAGCACAAATGATCAACTCTGTTTTTGCCTGATCTACACAGATAAAAATTCTTAATTTTAATAGTGATGTAAACATTCATTCACGTAAACTTGTATTTCATTTCACGGAACCGAGCAACTTGTAAACAATGTTGTTTACAACAATGGGATTTTGTATACAATACTTGCTACATTGCATGAAATGTCTCAGGTCTATACATGATATTTAATGTAAACTTATATGATATGTGATGCTCCATTTATGTGCATCTTACTGAACAGAAATTTACACTACTTTTTGAACTGTGTAGCATCCTGCCACTACGCTCGAAACGTGTTGGAGTGGTATCGAGCCAACGGGGTCAATGTTGTGCCAAAAGATATGAACCCACCAAATTCAACGGAACTTCGCCCAATTGAAAAATTCTGGGCAATTATGAAGATGGAACTTCGCAAACATCCCAAAACTATTAAAACAGAGCTGGAGTTGAAGAAAATTTTGGTAAAAACAACAAAAACACTGGGAAAATCGGTTGTACAAAATTTGATGGGTGGAGTGAAAATAAAAGTGCGGGCATTCGTGAAAAAAATTAATGAAAAAAAATTGAAAAAAAAACAAATTTTGTAAATCATAATTCATAAGTAGGTTTTCATTCCTTGAAAATTTCAAGAAAATCCGAAAATCGGTTTAATTTTGGTGAGTAAATATGTGTGCACCATTTTTATCGAATACACCCTTTAATTAATAAATTACAAGCAGAATTTTAAGATAGTTTGCAAATAATTCCTAAAATAATTCATAAGAATTTTGAAGAAGTATCAAAAAGTTTGGGAGTATATTGCAGAATATTTCTCAAATATTTTCAATAAAACTCTGAGTAGTATATTCCAGGAGATTCTGATTAAATTTCCAAGGAAATTCTAAGCAGAGTTTCAAAAGAATTCAAAGAAAATTCCATGAGAAATTCCATGAAGCATGTTGAAAAGCATTTCAGAAATTCTGAGGAACACCTCTACGGAATTCTGTGATGAAATCCAGTGGCAACATTGTTTTTTTTTTTATATAACATTAAAAGTAGCTTTAAAACAATTCCACATAACATTTCAAAAATTTCGTTTGATTTCACAGAACTCTGCCTAAAAAAGTACGTGTCGCTTTCTTGTTGTATTTTTCACGCAAATTTCGTTTCGTACATTTCGCGGAATATATATGCTGAAAAAAATTCCGTCTTGTTTCGACCTTGAAAATTTCATATTGCATACCCTTAATTTCTGGAGCCTTTATTAGATAAGTTAGTGAAAACGCCGTTACATAGCAGAACCGTTGATTGATTATTCTATGCCCGGTTTACACTACTGAGCCTGTCGCTCACAATAGTGGCTATCAGCATGATGTCAAAAGTTTTTCGAAGCTATTTGATATTGGCACCTCATATTCTAGCACAAACTTGGCCGAATTACTCCAATTATGATACATAAGCACTAAAGTAAACCAGCCATAAGGGGTGACATTGAGCCATTATCTATATGAATTTAGTCAAATAAGATTTCAATTTCAACCAACCATCTCTATCCCAGTCGTTACTATATCATTGATGAATATATTCACATGCTTCAAATTGATATCCTTGCTAAAACATGAATGTAGGGTGAATCAGGTAGGGAACGAAAAACTGTGTTGTTTTGGCCCAATGTCACCCCAATTGACGGTTGATAAATTGATTTTCCGCCGTAGGCTGGTTCGACTCTGGACTATGCTGGACGACGTGTTCGATTTCTGATCCAGTCGAGAAACTTCCCTGGGAAAGGAGGCATGCCCCAAAGTTTAAACTTAAAACCTTTGGATGTGATCAATTGATATGATGCTTAGATAGTTTCAATAAGGACGTAATAGTCATGATGAAGAGGATGATATACAAGATGAAGTGATGAAAATCTATTTGAGTAAAGGAAGCCAAAATGTGATTGCTAAATGATTACGTCTTAGTTTAAACACAGTTCTCCACATGCTAATAGCAGCATACCAAGCTGAATGCAAAATATGTCTGTCTTCTTTTCAATTTTGTGAAGGTCGAGAAAATCGATGCAAATGACCTATGTCATCTATTGTGATAATCTAACCTTTACTATCTCAAAAAATTGGAAATTGCGTCTTAACATCCCCATTGGCTCCAAAAGCTTTATATAGACCAGATGCAAGTTTTATGTGCTACAGTAATGCCCCGTTTTTGTCAGCCCCCTGATGAATTTAGGGCTGACAAAAACGGGACACTGACAAAATCGGGACATTTTTTTTCGCTTAATTTTTTCAACATAATATCTTTAAATGCTGTTTGATAATGCAAGATTTATGTTTTAGGAATCATTAAATATATACGAGCCCATTTAGGGGAGCGGAGGGAGCTGGAATTTCAAACTTTTCGTAAGTGTCATATAAGGAAAGACATTCTTACAATGATGGTGTGGAGGGGGGGGGGGGGTGGTTCTAAATGAACTTAGGTAAGAATTGAATGGCCACTCAATGCATATGTTGTTAAGCATTTTCAGTAAGGACAACAATAATAATACATAGTGCATAATAAAGACTTGCATATGTCCCATGGACCCCATATTAAATTCTCTGAATGAAATTTGTAGAGATTTTGACACACACACACACACACACACACACACACACACACACACACACACACACACACACACACACACACACACACACACACACACACACACACACACACACACACACACACACACACACACACACACACACTCACACACACACACACACACACACACACACACACACACACACACACACAAATTTTCATAAAGTTATTGAATATGGTTAAATAATCAATTGACCATTTCATCTCATGGGCGAAAATCGTCCCTAACTACGCTACCAACATTTCGAGCCACGAAATTCGAGGAATTGTTCACAGAATGAATGGTTCTGCTCTCTACTGTCGTACTCTTCTCTTTTGCTCTGCATTTTCTGCCATAGGCTCTACTAGAACTTGTGACCGAAAGTGGAAGACGAAGGCTTTCGACAAGGATCTGTTCGTTGAGGCACTTCGTGTGGACAGGAGTCCCGCAGATCTAAATGCGGACGAGCTGACAGAAACGTTAGTGAGAGCATGTGACACGACCATGCCGAGGAAACTGGAGCCAAATTACAGACGGCGTCCAGTCTACTGGTGGAACGAGGCACTTAGCACTCTCCGCGCTAGTTGTCTCAGAGCCAGAAGACGTGTTCAGAGAGCAAGAACGGAAGCAGACAGAGAGGAACGAAGAGAAGTGTTTCGAGCGGCCAGGGCCGCACTTAAACGAGAGATTAAGCAGAGCAAGTCGAACTGTGTCGAGACGCTGATGCCAACCCCTGGGGCGACGCATACCGAGTCGTGATGGCGAAGATCAGAGGTCCAACGATGCCCGCTGAAATGTGTCCAGAGAAGCTGAAAGTCATCGTGGAAGGACTTTTCCCAAAGCACGACCCAACAACCTGGCCCCCTACACCGTACGGAGAAGGAGAGGGAGATTACGTCGAAGTCACCAACGAGGAACTTGTAGCAGTGGCGAAAGGATTGAAGGTGAAGAAAGCTCCCGGTCCAGATGGAATCCCCAAAGTAGCGCTGAAAGCGGCGATCCAGTCATCCCCGGACATGTTCAGGATGGTGCTGCAGAAATGCCTGAACGAGGGTCACTTCCCTGACAGGTGGAAGATACAGAAGCTAGTGTTGATGCCGAAACCAGGAAAACCGCCGGGGGATCCAGCATCGTACAGGCCTATATGCCTGCTGGATACACTCGGAAAACTCTTGGAGAGGATCATCCTAAACAGGCTGACGAAATACACGGAGAGTGAGCACGGATTGTCGGAGAGGCAGTTCGGATTCCGGAAAGGGAGATCGACGGTGGATGCAATTCGGATAGTGGTCGAGAGAGCTGAGAAGGCGTCTAAACATAAGCGGAGAGGAGATCGATATTGCGCCATGATAACGATCGACGTCAAGAATGCGTTCAACAGCGCCAGCTGGGAGACCATCGCCGAAGCACTGCATAGAATGAGGGTCCCTGACTACCTGTGCAGGATCCTGAGGAGTTATTTCCAGAACCGGGATCTGGTCTACGAGACAGACATGGGACTGAGATCGATTAGGATCACAGCGGGAGTTCCACAAGACTCCATCCTTGGTCCAACGCTCTGGAATGGGATGTACAACGGCGTGCTAACGCTGAAACTGCCCAAACGAGTTGAGATCGTTGGCTTTGCGGACGACGTCGTCTTGACGGTAACAGGCGAGACGCTGGAAGAGGTGGAAGTGTTGTCAACCGAGGCAATCGACATGATTGGTAACTGGATGCAAGGAGCGAAGCTGCAGATAGCCCACCACAAAACGGAAGTGTTATTGGTCAGTAACTGTAAAGCGGTACAGGGGGCAGAAATCACCGTCGGGGAGCACACCATAGCCTCGAAGCGTGTGTTAAAATACCTGGGAGTGATGATCGATGACCGGCTAAACTTCAACAGCCACGTCGGATATGCCTGTGAGAAGGCTTCAAAGGCCATCAACGCGATAGCTAGAATCATGCCAAACAACGCTGGTCCCAGCAGCAGCAAGAGGCGTCTTCTGGCCAGCGTGTCATCATCGATACTGAGATATGGAGGTCCAGCCTGGGTTCCAGCGCTGGAAACGAAGCAGAACCAAAGGAAATTGAGCAGTACGTTCCGGCTCATGGCCATGCGAGTCGTGAGTGCGTACAGAACCATCTCGTCGGAAGCAGTATGCGTTATCGCCGGTATGATCCCAATCGGCATCACCCTGGCGGAGGACAGCGAGTGCTACAGGCGGAGAGAAGCCGGAAGAGTACGGAAAGTTGTGAGAGTGGAGTCATTGGCTAAGTGGCAACAGGAGTGGAACACGACGGAGAACGGTCAGCAGGGCAGTCACGCAGATTATGTCGGAGCTGCAGCCTAAATGGAGAGAAGAGCAGCGATCTAGCAACGTCAGCTAGCGCTGAGAGTACGACAAGTGCATGAGCACAGCCACCCCTCGAAGTAGTCGCTTTACAGTGGTCCCGTGGGGATCCAGGCAGAGGAGAGAGTAAGGAATGGATTTTAGTGAAGCTGTACTAGGCAACTAGTGGATACCACACCGTGCCAACTTCACTACAGGCTAGGCTTCTTGAAGCTTTCCTAAACCTTACTATAAAAAAAAGAAAAAAAAAACACATGCATAACGTACATCATTTTCAACTAGCCCCTCAACCCCTGCTTCCCCTGCTTTGATTTTGCCACCACTGCACATTTAATTCTCGAAAAATGTCAATATTGAGCTAGACAATCAATAAAATACGAATACGACTGTAAAAAACAGTTCACCTCAACCAAAACTAATTGAATCATATAGGCTGACAAAATCGGGTCAAAAAGCTGACAAAATCGGGGGTAGACAAAATCCGGGGTAGACAAAATCGGGGGCTGACAAAATCGGGTCACCACTGTACTATGCTCAGCAGAAGATTTGATAATTCACGAAAAAATTATAATAAATAATGATAATTTTGAATTTCTTAGCGTTTTTGATGACAACCCTGAACTGAATGAATTATTATCGGACACCAATTAAGAGCCAAGCATCCTTTACTAGATTTAATAGATGAGACGATATGCATCATTGATTTCTTCCTGAAGTTATGTGCGTTTCCAAAAAGTTTTCAGCAACTTTTTACAGAGAACTCAAGAAACGTACGATCATAAGCCGTAAAAAAGCATCCGAGACAACGCTTGAATCTCATCCATCATCTCGAAGACTCATAAAAAATGAAAATATTCGATTATATCCGAACAAGCAACGGTCCTTCCTCTTCAATCAACGTGTCTCCATTTGCCAAAGACGACGAACATGTGATGTGATTCAGAATGAAAGTTGATATCGCAAGTACTTGCAAGTGAGCAGAAATCGAATAAAATGGCTCATGTGGAAAAAGTTGATTTCATGAAAGAAGAAAAGAAATCGATTATCGATCATAGGATAAAGTTTAGACACACATCCCGAATGATGTTGCTGCACGTATCAGCATAAACGTTTGAATCGTTCTGTTTTCCTTCATCCGCATTCGGGAGGTAATTGATAGTTTGCTTTGGATAGTGATAGCACCGGTGGGTGGCATCCTCTGGATGGCCGCATATTCAATGTGATGTATGCTAATAATATGGAATTGAGTGTCGTGTCTCGCTTGTCTATATTGTACGCACAATGTAGCTAATGCGAATTAGAGAATTAATATCTAAAACTAATGAAAATCTAATTAATATATAAATTGTATTCGCTTTGCATCAGCTCCGGGGAGCAATTGGCGGCGGCGTGACATTGTGACACCCGGTGATCGATAGTACGCGCGCGATGTAGAGGTACTGGAGGATGCGGTGACTGGTGGCGCAGGCTGGAACATAGACAACAAGCTATAATTAAAACGAATAATTACGCCTGCGACATATGAATTTATGTGAGATAATGTGAAAGCGCTACTTCACCGCTCTGCGGATCAGTGGGTGTTTTTTGGAATGAGGTAAGGGCAATAAGCAGAACTGCCAGAGCAATATCACTCGACTGACAGCGATGGATGCCATTGCTATACAAGTCATGTAGATAAAATACACAACATTTGAGGGGAATAATTATGGAATAAACATAACATTTATTACCGTTATTGCGAAATGGACAGAGAATCTGATCATTATTTATTTATAACGTTGTTTCTAATTGAACAGAAGCCATAAGCTAGAAATAACGGATAATGGACTTCAAAGTACATATTACGCGCTTCTTACCTTCTTCTTCTTTTTCTTCCTCGAATTTCAAGCTTATTACTTGTCGCATATTAGCTTACTGCGTGCTCTCAACCGAGTGTTATAGATGCACTTTCGCAGTTACTAATTGAGAGCTTTCCATGCCTGCACCATTTTTCCAAGCAAGTAGGATCTAAAAAATTTCCAATCTGAAAAATCGTAGACCGGACCGGGAATCGAACCCAGCCACCTCCAGTATGGTCTTACTTACTTACGACTGAGCTAAGGGAGGCACGCTTTTTACCTAAATTTTCTAAATAATGATTGAAAAGTTAGTTAAAAGGTTCCCAATCATTTGTAGCGACCAAAAGTGTAGCCAGATCTTGAAACAGGGAGAAGACTTTTGTGGTGGGACCCGAATGTCATTCCGATCAGCGAAAACGGATGAAAATCTCCGTCGAAGTGCATTGCGTGTGAGGTGGAAGGCGAAGACAGATGCGACTATATTGAACACTCGCTGTAACCTTAGTACGAGGTTGTTACGAGTCAAAGCGTATCTATTATAACCCAGAGCGAATCTATGTTAATCAAGTGGGAACGGTTCTTGCAGCTGCGCCGAAGCGGATATCTTCAAGGATGTCTATTAAGCGCAAAAAGGAATAACGCGACGTTGACTAGATTCTATTCTCTCGGACCGTTATTGTAATTCGGATTGCAAACCTGAGAACAATAATCAAGCATCGATCATACGAGGGAGCAGAAGAGAGATTTTAAACAGTAGACGTAGACTAGTACATATGCATATTCCTTTTTTTTCTTACATAGGGTAATTGAAAGCTTTGGCAACCAAACGTCAATTTCGCTGAATTTTCTCACCAAAACACTTTGCTGAATGTATTCAAACGATTCCTTAATCTTTTAGCTGAAATCTGATTACATTTTTACAACTGAACAAACCTCAAGTTTTCTTCAAATGAAGCATATGCACTACAAAATTCGGCTAATTTCGAGTTTCAGATAATATAACAGCTGGTTAACACGCAGTTCAAATGGAAAGGTTGCTGACAATAGTCACCCTGTCCTGAGAAATTTGGAACGTTGTAAAAACGTTTTTAAATCGTTTTATGCAATTCTGTCAATTGGAATGGATAGAATAGCTAGCAGCAGCTAAATGTAAACAAACAAACACAGCATTTGTGAGCGTTATGCTGAGGAAATTGCAAATAGAAGTGCGGACACTGCTTATATTGACGAGAATACGTAAACTCCCTTTTATAAAATATAAAAAATCTTTGAAAAACAAAATTAAAAAGTACATTTTTGTTTTAATAGTATGGAAAAATAAATAAAGATTAAGCAGTGTGTGATTTTCTATTTATACTTCTTACGAGTTATGCCGAGATATTGGCAAGTCAATGAATTCGCAGTATTGATTGTAAGAGGCCATCATGCGATTTAATGGCCCAAATTTTACATCATTTACATCACGATTTGTTTATGGCAAATAAATATCGATTTCGGAATTGCCGAGTAGGATAATTTGGATAAAAGTTCGGCTGGAGTCAAAGCGCTACAAAACGATATCGTCTACAAATGAAACCATTGCAAATTCACGATGATCTTTTAATGTTTGTATCTGTATAAGTATGCTTCATACACACTTATTTTTTTTTTTTTCCGAATTTTGGAAGTTTATTGTTGCAGATTCGATTTGTTTATGGCAAATAAATATCGATTTCGGAATTGCCGAGTAGGATAATTTGGATAAAAGTTCGGCTGGAATCAAAGCGCTACAAAACGATATCGTCTACAAATGAAACCATTGCATATTCACGATGATCTTTTAATGTTTGTATCTGTATAAGTATGCTTCATACACACTTTTTTTTTTTTTTGCCGAATTTTGGAAGCTTATTGTCCAGATTCGCACAGCCGAGCGCTCGGCAATGATCTCGGTAAATAAACCATTACTGATAATCTCGGTTTAGAGTAAAAATGACAGCTGGTGCGTTTTGCTGAAAATCTCGGCATGATCAATCGTAATTCTCGGCTGAACATGTAAACAATCAAAATTCATCTAACCAAGGTATCAATTAAATTTGATTAAATTAAATAAAAATTTAACATCCATATTTAGCTTGCATCAACAAGCAATTTCTATTTCATTAAAATAAACTGACACTTCTACACTTCAATAGTTCAGCGATGATGAGTATTGAAATTTTGCTATGTGCAATTCCGTTTCCAGCTGGGAATGATAAATAGAAATGTATCAGGAGTAGATGTTTATATCAATTTTACTTACAAAATAATAAGTGGAATCTTTCTGTTTGAGTATTCTTTGAAATAGATCCACTATCAATAAGTAGTACAGTTATACTGATTTCAGTTTCTACGGTCCCAAGCCCGCCTATATTTTTTTGTTCGCTATGAAATTTAATGATGGATGACAGCCGAAACGCCGAATCTTGGTAAGCAACCAATGATGAAACGAAATCTCGGCAAATTAGATTACCGAGATTAGCGAAAATATTGTTATCGTTGGTGCTCGGCACCCACTGTTGCCGAATTCCAGATTCAGCTCTGGAAAATTCAGCTAGAATTGGTACTGACTCTCGGTTGTTTATTTGCTGAATTTTCGGTAAATTAGGTAGATGCTGTAATAGTTCGGTAATTATTTTTATGTGTGTATTATAGAAGAGGATATGATGTCGTACTTAATTTTCGAAAGGTGAACCAGTATTTTCCATAGGTTAAAATTTTGGCCACACCTCAGAAAACCGCATAAATTACAATATTCGTACATGTTGTGGTCGAAATGTTTATGGACAGCGATGAATATGATTTGTACTAACAATCTGAACGCAACTGAACATCTCAAAATTGTAAACAACGTAAAATATCGCAAAAGGTGGCTAAAATAGGAACATGGCCAACACTATTGCGTTTCCCCTAATAGAAATTGCTTTTGTACTGTTGTAATCTATCATCGTGCGTGATTGAAAAAGCAAACCATACAATGCTGCAATATTCCAACATTGATTTAACATAGGTAATATATAGTGCTTTATTTAACCATGTGTTATTACTGTATGCGTGAAGTTAACGATTTACATAGTAGGAGAAGCTTTACGTCAAATATCAAACTTAAAGTGCTGCAATAGCTGCATTTTCAAAACCTGTCGACTACATGCTTACGACAAGCCAGTGCCGTGACTACTTTCTCACCCAAATAGTTCTGGGTTCAATCCCAGCCGAGGTCGGTGGGATTTTTCTGAACCATAAAAATCTCTGGTCACGTCTTCCTTCGGAGGGAAAGTAAAGCCGTTGGTCCCGGCCCATGTGTGCTGAATGGGTGCGATATCTTACGCAGGTATGGAAACCATGCTTGGCATACACAGTTTTGGCACGAACTGCTAATTTGCTAATAACTTTGCACAAAGTTGACAAAACATAGTTCTGTTTGAAGCAATAGATAGAATAAAGTTTAAGCTTGTAATAGATATGTAAGAAAAAGTAGATTTTAATTCTAGTAATAAACTGTATTTGTTTTTGCGTTGTAAAAATCAAGTGAGAAATGCTCGCTGCACATCTCGGACTTTAAGGGGGTATTCCCAATCTTTTGCCTTTTTTCGGCCTGTTTTTCAATTATTTTTTTTCAAGGAAAATGAATAGTAATGCGCCTAACTCTTTGGGATTCTTGTTTATTGAACATTAAAGTTTACAAATAAATTGTGTAAAAATTCATTGGTGTTGATAATGTTAAGGTTTGCCTACTCTTTGCAAATCTATAGTAAGATATGATCCTAATCTATCAATTACTTCAAAGAAAATAAATTTTCAATAACTGAGTGAAAAGTTATTAACAAATGAACAGTTGGTGTTTACAACTGTGCATGCCAAGCATGGTGGAAACTGCCTTCCTGCACATTCGATTGCCGTCAATGGATGGCAATCGGATTTCCGTCGGTGATTGTTACTAGATAGATAAGTGAATGGAAAAAAAAACATATTTACGACGGGATGGCGACTTGAGTGTGAAACAATCGATAGAACTGTTTTCGCACATCGGAGGCACATGAGCAAATTAGCGATCATCCCTTTTGCCAGGGGTGTTTCCCCCCGCCATCCTTCATCAACAGATGAGTTTAGTAAAAGGGATGCTCGACCCGATTCGTACCTTCCTAAAAATTGTCCTTTGCTCGCTTTCTACTTTCTATAAACAATTTTCACACTGCCGTACTATAACGGAACTATCAACTCTATAGTTAAATCTCCTCATCTATCGTATAAAAAATGTCCACAGACTTATATTTGACGTTAAGCATGTCCAACTAAATATATATTGTGTATGGAAGTTATAGCGTCAAGTGTTTTTGATAAAGCCTAGCATGCTACTTCCCATGTGAATAATTGTTATGTTATGGTCTATGGATGTTAGTTTGGAGTCTGAGATAATTCCTACACCCCTAACTCTACCAGAATATTCTGATTTCCTAATGCAATGTTTGATGTTGACAACAATGATGAATTTCAAGCGTTCCCAAGGTCGTCTTTTGTGTCCTGAATTGTGAGTTGACAACCTGGAAATTGACAGTTGACATGGACACAGCTGGGTGAAGTAGCCTGGGCAATGTTGTCAATCCGACAATAGTAAAGTGAGGAGGTGCGAAGCGAACACTGGCGCGGTAACCCTAGCATGACGGTAGAGGAAATGCTTCGTCTCCGAGCGTCTGTCCACCACGGAGGTACGGCTCAAAAAGCGTCTGACTGGCATCCAGCGGCTGAATAAGAAATGCTCTTCCTCGGAAGCTACACCTAAGATGGCAGTCCCATCAGGGGATAGGAGACCCTAGGCCAAGCACCTACAAGAAGGCCAACAAAAGACAAAAAAGAAGATAGTTATCAGTTAGGTAAGTTACTTCGTCATCAAAGGTAAGTCACCGTATATACTTTCACAAAATAATAGCATATGCACATAAAACATTATATTATTATATGAACCAATAAATGATGTGCAGGGGAGGGACCACCAGGACACCCAATTAAAGCGATTTGGATGGGGAGAGTGAAATTGTCAACTCCCTGTTGTTAAAATCTCGTGGAAAAAGGGCGGGCTCTTCTCCACACTCACTGGGGTATTTTTCTGTCGGACGGCTCGTTTTTTAACTAATTATATGGAAGGAGATTCTCTATCATCCCGTGGAGGCGTATAGGTGAATTACCTATCGATCCACCAAAACCTTTTTTGGCCCTTCATACAGTGACATTGTTGAGGACAATCAGAGGTTATTAAGCTTGATCAAATCTTGATCAATTAAAAAATCAGTGATGAGTGCCCACTGCTTTCGGACTTAGTTTCCGTGCTACAATGAGTGGTCGACAATTATAATCATCATCTTCAGAACAATGTTAGCTGAATATAATGCACCCATAAAACGAAGCCGTCATAGACTTCAATAGTATTTCAACGTCCAATGCAAAATTTTGAACAACCATCATAAATAGTTCAACAAATCTGACTGCAATGGAACTTTTACGAGTTCTTACCACATGCGGTGAACCTTTTTCTGACAAAAATTTATTAGAGATCATATTTTCCAAAAAACCTTAGCATCATCCTCCACCGATTCAATTAGGTCCCGGAAAACCGGATTAATTATTCATATTTCCACCAGTTTAACCAACCATTTGTATGCTAATTTCTACCTCCACGAGTCAGCTACATCGAACCCCTTCGACGACGATGACGACGGCGACGCTTCCAGTTAGCGGAACCCCCGAAAAGGTTCATTGAGTCGTACGCACCTCTTTCTCCTCGATGGGTTTGTAAATCATCGCGAACAAAAATAACAATTAAAACGATAATAACAATTAAAATAATGAGAACGATAAATATATCGCCATGAATGAATACAGAAGGTAAAAATATTTCTCCTGGGAAATCCTTTACCGAAACAATCGATCTCAAACAACCCGGGAGAGAGATAAGGGTTGCTACCCCGGGTGCAAAGCAGTAAAAAGCACATCCTTGCTTTGCTCACATATACCAGTCGGTAAAGACACATCCTGGAAGGTAATAAAATTAATTTTTACAGCCTTCGGTTGGAAGAAGTAAGTCAACCGACGAACTGCAAACGTTCAGAAGCCACTATTTGTAGGGAAAGTGAAATTGATGGCCCCAGAGCGGGCCACTATTGCGATAGTTTGGCCAAGCGGATTGGTGGGTTCGATCTGTTTTTGAAGAGTACTCGCAAACTTTATGACTCATCCTTTTCGCTAATGGTTGGAGATTAATAGACTGACTTTTGGCAGACGTTTTGGCTTCGGTTTACGGTCAAGAAATACGGGCATAATGTAGTAATGGTCAAGTAAAGATTATCGTTAGAAAAGGCAGGAAAAATTGCTCCTGCAGCGAAAGTGATAATTCTTTTATGGTTGTTTTAGCTTCCTTTAATGGGCACATTTATGTGGAATGGAATAGCTTAGAGTAATTAACGCAATTCATAAACAAGTTTCGTGGGGACGGCCTCGGCGTAGTGGTCAACATCCATACCTCGCACGCCAATGTCTCGAGTTCAAATCTCATACCCGGACAAGTCACGAATGACCCAAGAGTGTTTGAGTGACTTATTTTTTTTTTAAACAAGTAATGTTATAGCGATGGATACAATAGATTTTTTTTCTTTTACACAACCGACAAATTTTGTATGGTATTATTCAACTTCAATAAACAATGTTCTGAAGAGAATGACTTTTACGTTTTAAATATTTGTTCAATATTTAAAGTTATCCCATTAAATACAATGAAATTCTTGAGATCCATACACCAACTGATAATAAAGATGAATTATACCACATCGT